>NC_052162.1:91283857-91587552 GCF_902713615.1 Scyliorhinus canicula
AGGTGATTCATTTTGGTAGAAAAAAATTTGAATGCAGATTACAGGGTCAACGGCAGGGTTCTGAGGAATGTGGAGGAGCAGAGAGATCTTGGGTTCATGTCCACAGATCTCTAAATGTTGCCACTCTAGTGGATAGAGCCGTGAAGAAGGCCTATAGTGTGTTAGCGTTTATTACAGGGGGCTTGAGTTTAAGAGCTGCGGGGTTATGCTGCAACTGTACAGGACCCTGGTGAGACCACATTTGGAGTATTGTGTGCAGTTCTGGTCACCTCACTATAGGAAGGATGTGGAAGCATTGGAAAGGGTGCAAAGGAGATTTACCAGGATGCTGCCTGGTTTGCAGGATAGGTCTTATGAGGAAAGCTTGAGGGAGCTAGGGCTTTTCTCTTTGAAGCGGAGGGGGATGAGAGGCGACTTAATAGAGGTTTATAAGATGATAAGGGGGATAGATAGAGTGGACATTCAGAGACCATTTTCTCGGGTGGATGTAGCTGTTACAAGGGGGCATAACTATAAAGTTCAGGGTGGGAGATATAGGAGGGATGTCCGAGGTAGGTTCTTTCCTCTGAGAGTGGTTAGGGTGTGGAATGGACTGCCTGCTGTGATAGCGGTGTCGGACATATTAGGAACTTTCAAGCAGTTATTGGATCGGCACGTGGAACACACCAGAATGACAGGGAGTGAGATAGCTTGATCTTGGTTTTGGCCAATGCTTGGCACAACATCGAGGGCCGAAGGGCCTGTTCTGTGCTGTACTGTTCTATATGTTCTATGTTCTAAGTCCCTTGGTCCTGATGGCTTGCCTCCCAGAAGTGGCTGCAGGAATGGATTCACGAGTTGTAATCTCCTAAAATCTCTGGATCCCTAAATTTCCAGAATATCTAGAGGTTTTCCCAATCTCTCACTGTTTCTTGGATAGCAACAGAGGCAACTTGTATGTATATGGTGGCATTAATGAAATAAAATGCCCAAGGTGTTTCACAGGTGGGTTCTATAACAATATCTGACACCCAGTCACTTCGGAGATGTTAGGGCAGAAAACAAAATATATGGTCAACAAATAGTTTTTGAGCAACCTATTAAAGGAGGAAAGAAAGGGGGAGAGATTTGGGGAGGAGGCGGATGGGAGGGGGACGTAATTCTAGAATTCTTAGGAACTCAGCAGCTGAAGGCTGAAAAGGCACCAATGGTGGAAGAATTCAATCAGAAGTGATGTATTTCTTAAAATTATGACAAAATATTAATATATTCATAAAAGGACGAGAATCAAAATTTATGTATTTAGGACACATAGACCAGAACTCTCTGCCAATTCACGCTAGAGGGATTCTCCAGTCTCACTACAGTTAGCAGGGCAAACTAGTTGGTTTGTTTTAGATCTATTGTCACCTGTACTGTGGTGCAGTGAATAGTATTGTTCTGCATACAGTCCAGGCAGATCGCTCCATGCATGAAAAACATAGGACATACGATAAACAAACACACAATGTAAATACATAATAATAACCTTTATTGTCACAAGTAGCCTTACATTAGCACTGCAATGAAGTTGCGGTGAAAAGCCCCGAGTCGCCACATTCCGGCGCATGTTCGGGTACACAGAGGGAGAATTCAGAATGCCCAAATTACCTAACAGCATGTCTTTCGGGACTTGTGGGAAGAAACCGGAGCACCAGAAGGAAACCCACGTAGACACAGGGAGAACATGCAAACTCCGCACAGGCAGTGACTCAAGCCGAGATTCAAACTTGGGACCCTGGTGCTGTGAAGAAACAGTGCCAACCACTGTGCTACCGTGCCGCCCAGACAGTGACATAGAATCATGGAATCCCTACAGTGAGGAAGGAGGTCATTTACCGACCCTAGGAAAGAGTGCCCTACCTAGGCCCACACCTCCACCCTATTGTTATAACACAGTGATCCCACCTAATCTTTTGGACAGTAATGGGCAATTTAACCTGGCCAATCTGCCTAAACTCTTTTTTTATAAATTTAGAGTACCCAATTCATTTTTTCCAATTATGGGACAATTTTGCTCGTCCAATCCACCTAACTTGCACATCTTTGTGTTGTGGGGGCGAAACCCACGCAAACCCGGAGAGAATGTGCAAACTCCACATGGAAGTGGCCCAGAGCCGGGATCGAACCTGGAACCTCAGCGCCGTGAGACTACAGCGCTAACCACTGCACCACCGTGCTGCCCTCCAATCCACCTAACCTGCACATCTTTGGACTGTGGGACAAAACTGGAGCACCGGAGGAAAACTTGCAGACACAAATAGAAAGTGCAAACTCCACACTGATAGTCACCAAAGGCCGGAATTGAATCCAGGTCCCTGGCACTGTGAGGCAGCAGAGCTAACCACTGTGCCACTGTGCACCGGGTAAAGCATAGGGAATATGATAATAATAATATAAATAAAGGTTTGGTTTCCACTTTGAGCACTCTTTAGATCTCTCTTTTGTTAATGTGTGGCCTGTCAATGCCTGTGAACAACGCAGGTCTAATTTCACAAAACTCCTTTATTTACATTCCAGTACATTCTAAGCTTCTAGTTAAGTACATTCCTCGATTCTACAAACAAATCCATCTTATCATCTCAATCTTTTCCACATGACAGCTGATGTCACGGTTACATCATGAAACACATCTCATTACCATAACTCTGAACCTATTATTCTCCAAATGACAATATATACTTCCTGATCAATTCGAGTTTCAACATGGGAGCATAATTTCGGATCAGCATACATCTTAAATATTTTTCAATATAATATGAATTATCATCTGTTGAAACAAACCGCAGGAGAATCTGATCAGAATGTGTTTTTTTCTAGTTGTTGGTTAAAAATCCAGCAGGAGTGGTTAAACATTTAAATTTTCCTTCCGCAGAAAATCTCTGCTGCTTGCACATCAGCTCCTGATTGGGGTTCAAACATGGAAAAACACAAAGAGGAAAGAAATAAGAACAAGCCCGATTCTACAGAAGCTGTTAACTCCGTGCTACTTCTTGTCATCCCAGAGATGTGAATATTTCTGCTCAAATTGTAAACAGTGGCTCTGAAAATTGTCAGCTGTGCTGGTATTCTCTGATTGTAACGAAAGCAGGCGTTCTCTGGAACAGTCAATAACTCGGCCAGGACCCAGATAGAATGTTGTCTGAAGTTTGCTCTGCCTATTGCAAGCATCAATTTGGGGCAGGGTGGTTCGGGGTAGAATTACTGAGGATCAGATTTCCTGCATCGTGAACCTTCAGTCTTTCTCCTGCCTGAATCCTGGTGTTCATACAGAGGATTTCAGTCACTGAACATTGTGGACAAGATCTCCCGCTCTCACAAAAATTCTCACCTACTGTACACAATGGCTGGGTTCCCCTTCCATTAGCCACAGGATGTGGGTGAGTTTCACGCAGAGGGACCTGATTCACATTTAGCCTTATCACCAAATGTCCCACTGACTCAAAACACTGACTGTCCATGTGTAATGCTGACAGTCGGAGTACCTGCTGACACAATTTACTCACGACTTGTTGATCGATTCCATGTTTCCCCAGGGAACTGCGGTATGAAATATACAGATCATTAGATCTAATCGGATCAACTCATGCTGATTAATTACTTTCTCACATTTGTATAATTGTGGCAATATGTATTTTTATATTCACTATCATCTGTAACACTGCACTGTACATGATAAGGTTGGTGTGCTTTAATCAAGGTAGAAAAATCTCCAACGTGTGTATCAGTTTGCGACTGTAGAATCTACAGTAGAAAACATTAACAGCATGTTTTCATGGCACACTTTCATCTTTCCATTCTCCGCTGTTCTATTTTTCCACCAAAGTGGACAATGCCAGTTTTCCACATTACATGTCATCTGCTAAATTTTTTGCCTGTTCACTTAACCTAAGGGTGTCCCATTGTAAATTCTTCATATCACCCTTAAAATTGCTTTACTACTTGTCTGATTGTCAACAAAATAGTCTACAATAGAATCAGCCCTTCATGGATGTCATTATTATAGATTGTAAATCATCTCAGCGCTGATGACTGTGGCATTCCACTAATTCCAATTTGCCATCTTGAAAGTTTATTTCAGAACTATTTTAGTTCCTGTTAGCTAACTCTCAGTATGTGTTAATCTTTACTTTTTGCAGCGACCATTTATACGACATCTTTTCGAATGTCTTTTGGAACATCTTTGGAATGTCTTTTCTACATCTTCAAATAATTCTCAGAAACCTCTCAGACAAGATTTCCCTGTCAAAAATAAAAACATTTTAACAGTGCTTGATTTTATTTGAATTCTCTAAATGTCCTGCTTTTTTAATAAAGGATTTCAGCATTTTCCCAATGACAGATGTTCTAACTGGACAACATGGGGCAGCACGGTAGCATAGTGGTTAGCACAGTTGTTTCACAGCTCTAGGGTCCCAGGTTCGATTCCCGGCTTGGGTCACTGTCTGTGCAGAATCTGCACGTTCTCCCCGTGTGTGCGTGGGTTTCCTCTGGGCACGCCGGTTTCCTCCCACAGTCCAAAGATGTGCGGGTTAGGTGAATTGGCCATGCTAAATTGCCCTTAGTGTCCAAAGGAAAGGTTAAGTGGGGGTTACTGGGTTACGGAGATCGGGTAGACGCATGGGCTTGAGTAGGGTGCTCTTTGTAAGGGCCGGTGCAGACTTGATGGGCCAAATGGCCTCCTCTGCACTGGAAATTCTATGATTCTAAGTATGTCTGCAATAGTTTAACTGAGTTTCTGCCACTGTGGGCAGCTCGAGGGTTTGTCTCAGGAGGCAGGATCCATTTACCATCTGCGCATCCAATAAAGTGTGTTTTTCAGAATGCCCAAGGCCATGATTACGGCATCATTAAAGTTAAGCCTATCAGAGAACCTCCCCAACTGGCAACATGAGGGCAGATGAATTGGCCAAGCAGGACATGTGGGAGGGGGAGGCATGTGAATCCCTCCCCCCTCCTTACCAAATGGATTAATGCCCTGAGGGTAAGCCAGGCTATGGTTGATGACTTTAAACAAACTCAGCGCAGCGACCAGTACCTGAAACAGATCCAGGAAGGAGCAGCACACCCGCTTCCTTTTATAAGTGGCGAGAAACAATTACAATAAAGGACGGGCTCATCCTTAAGGATGGCTGGTACGTGTTCCCGATTAGGGACCCCACCCAAAATTATTTACCAGCATCACGATGTCCAGGACCACCAAGGGGCAGGGGCCAAGGCTGAATGAATTATGGGATTCTGCAGATGGCCAGCAGAATGGCATTACGTCGATAACTGCATATTCTGATCCCAGAAAAATCCTGACAAGTATACCCACCAGGGAGAACTGAGACACACCCACCCCATGGAAGGTCCCTGACAAATCTGCAGATTGATTACATCGGTCCCCTCCCACCTAGATCAGGGGGTTATAAATACATCTTGGTCATCATCGACACTTTGAGTTGAAGCCTTTCCCACTCAGACCAATACTGCCACAGTCACGGCAGACATCATAGAGCAGCAAATCTTCACTAGGTGGGGTCTCCCTCGAAGTATAGATTCCGACCAAGGCACTTGTTCCACCACTCAGGTGATGCAGAAGGTGATAAACTTATTTGGGATCAGCCAAAAGTTCTACATTGCATTTTATCCTCGATCCAGCGGGATAGTGGGAAGGATGAACCGCACCCTCAAAGAAATGATCCTAAGACCTTCCCAAAAAATAATCACACCGGGAACAAAGTCCTGTCCTTTATTCTATTGATAGTGTGGAACTCAGTTTCCAGTTCCACTGGGTTCATTCTCCGCTCCCACTCCCCCCCTCACCCCCCCAGCCCCTCCCCCCCTCCCCCCCACTCATCCCCTCCCCTCCCCTTATCCCATCCCCCTCCACCCCCTGCGCCCCCCTCCCCTAACTCCATTCCCCCCTCCCCCCCTCCTACCCCCACTCCCCACGCTCCCCCCTCTCAACAAGAAAGAATCTAACCATTGACCCTTGACATTACTGACATCAGCTACTATTAACATCCTGGGTGTTACCATTGACCAGAAATTGAACTGATCTGTCCACATAAATATTGTGGCTGCAAGCGCAGGTCAGAGACGAGGAATTCTATGGCAAGTAACTCACCCCCTGACTCCCCAAAGCCTGTCCACAATCAATAAGGCACAAGTCAGGAGTGTGAGGGAATACGCTCCACTTGCCTGCACAAGTGAGGACAAAGCAGCCCACTGATTGGCATCCCTTTCCACAAACATTCACTCCGTCCACCACTGACGAACAGTAGCAGCCATGTGCACCATTTACAATATGCACTGCAGGAGCTCCTTAAGGCTCCTTCAGCAGCACCTTCCAAACCCAGGGCCACCCAGGACAAAGGCTGCAGATGGATGGGAAGTTGGAAGTTCCCCTCCAAGCCATTCACCATCCTGACTTGGAAATATATTTCTGTTCCTTCACTGTCGCTGGGTTAAAATCCTGGAACTACCTCCCTAACAACACTGTGGGGGGCACCTACAGAGGTTCAAGGAGACAGCTCACCACCAACTTGTCAATGGCAATTAAGGATGGGTAATAAGTGCTGGCCTAGCCAGCGAAGTTCACAGCCTTTAAAAAAAGCTACAGGTTCGCTTGCTGTTCTCTTTAAAAATGTCACTCTTGTCAAACCTGTAGAAGCAGAATAACTGCAATTTGAGACTGAGTGATGAGAAACTAATGCAAGTAAACTGTGCTAAAAACAGGTAGTATGGAAATTGACAAATGAACAGCAGAATTATTTAGGGAACTTGGATATCACCAGTAGCTGAATATTCAGACTTACAACACTTTTAGCAGTCTCGGAAACTCATTCCTGACTGGAGGAATTATTAAATGGTGAGAATCCAAACTAACTAGAGACTGGGAGCAGCTTGTTGACCTTTGTCCGCCTTAAGACTTACATCCAACCTCGAGTGGAAGAATCATACCATCGTCCAAAAAATGGACCAGAGCAAATTGGCTCTATTTGGGTTTTCACAGAAAGGCTATCAAACCCATCTTTCAGAAAAAATGGTGAGTAATTTTGTCAAAATGTGACAGCAAACTCCTGTACAACTCTGAGAGATGCTGATGATTTGGGGATTTTGGTTGTTGTGAATTGCAGAGTCTCTCTGTGGGGTTCAGGGTGTTTCCAACTGATTGCTGTAAAATGGAGATCAGCACACTGGGCTGGGTTTCTCGGAGGGGGTGGGGTTTGTGGTGAGGGTTTGTGGGATAGAAACCGAATGATCCACTTGCTGCTGTCCTCACCATCTCTGCTCAGCGGGCAGGTCTTTTCTACTGCCCACGTGAAACTGATGCAAAAGACTCTTAAATTCTTAAACGTCTCCTGGTCCGACGGCCGAAAAATGCTGGTTCATTATCTTGTCAATTAGTCATTTCAAAATGGTGGATGGGCGGCTAATTTTGGCACCTGCTTTGTAATTCTGATGACACCAGGTTAAAGTCCAACAGGTTTATTTCAAACACTTGCTTTCGGAGCACTGCTCCTTCCTCAGTGCTCCGAAAGCTAGTGATTTGAAACAAACCTGTTGGACTTTAACCTGGTGTTGTTAGACTTCTTACTGTGCTCGCCCCAGTCCAACGCCGGCAACTCCACATTGTAATTTTGATGTCTGGGGTAATGCCAACATAAAGGCGCCACGCCTAATTTTTTGACAGCACAGGGGGAGGGTGTGATGGGAACATGCCCTATTTAGCAATGTGAAACCAGCCTAACAGCACTGGGTGACGGCTGCACTCTTTGTTAGAGTTCTAGTCTGAGAAAGTCTAATTTCTGAGTTGTTCGTTTCCTCTCTTCCCCCCCCCCCCTCCCCCCAGTCTGTCACCAATGAAGATGTGGTTGAAAATGACGTCAATGTGGAACGAGGTAACTGGTCGTCGAATGCTGACTACTTGCTCTCGGTGATCGGCTGTGTTGTGGGTCTGGGCATCATCTGGAGTTTCCCTTACGTGGCTTACAAAAATGGAGGAGGTAATGTAGAATAATGTAGAATATTCTTGGAATATTCCTTTGGGCAGTATGCCAACCTTGGACCTGTTGCAGTGTGGAAAGCTGTGCCAATGTTACAACGTCCGTATTTATTCTGCAGCACACGTTTGACAACCAATTAAATGAGTAGCAGCGTTTAATTCACATTAATATACTAGTTATATATTCCTCTTGTAGCTGTGAGGAAAAAGCTGTTCCTATGTCTGGATGTGCGGGTTTTCATACTTCTGTACCTTCTGCCTGATGGAAGGGTCTGAAAGAAGGTAATGCCTGGGTGGGAGGGGTCTCTGATACCATCTCCACTTCAGAGAGATTAATGCAGACGGGAGTGCGTGGCATGCTACGCTTCCTGAAGTCATGGGCATAGTTGTAAATCATTTGTTAATCATTTATAGATAACATTACGTTCTGTAAAGGAATTCCAACTATTTTTTTACATTATAAATTTAGAGTATCCAATTATTAGTTTTCCAATTAAGGGGCAATTTAGTGTGGCCAATCCACATACCCTGCACATCTTTTGTAGGTGAGACAAACGCAAACACGGAGGGAAAGTACAAACTCCACACAGACAGTGACCTGGGGCCGGGATCGAACCCGGGTCCTCGGCATCGTGAGGCAGCATTGCTAACCATAGTGCCACCATGCCGCCCTATTCCCACAAATATACCACTGTATATGGTCCCTTGTTATGAACTGTGTCCTTGTCATTTTGAAATGAAAATCTGATTACCGCTCAAGATCAAGGCAGGATTCTCATTCCTAGGTTTCTTCCTGGTTTATGACTGTGGTTCATTGTCCAGTGTGCAGCTTATTAATTCTTGACAATAGTCTTGGAGCGGTAAAAAGTTTGACGACCTTTGTGTCCTCCTCAAGTTTTAAATTCGATCCCTGGGCAAGTGGAAGGAACATTGTTCATCATCGTCCAAAAAATGGAGCAAAGACAAATGCCTCTATCTGAGTTCCCACAGAATCACTGTCCAACACACCCTCCAGACAAGACGGCGAGTATTTTATTGTGCTGATGATTTGGGGATTTTGGTTGCTGTGAATTGCAAAGTTTCTCAGTGAAGTTCAAGGTGTTTTCAAACTACCAACCAAATGTTATTAAATGGAGAACAACAAAGTGTTTCTGTAGCGGGCCAAAACTGTACTTTTGCTTAAGTTCCTGCCTTAGAAAGTCTAATTTCTGAATTGGCCATTTCCTCTCCCCCCCCCCCCCCCCCCCGCCCTTCCCCCCTCAGGCTGTCACCAGTGAAGATGTGGGTAAAAGTGATGAGAAGGTGGAGCGGGGTAACTGGTCGTCGAAGACTGACTACTTGCTCTCGATGATTGGCTGTGCTGTGGGTCTGGGCAACGTCTGGAGATTCCCTTATCTGACTTACAAAAATGGTGGAGGTAATGTAAAAAAATCTGAAATACAAGAGAGAGAAAGAGAAAAGTTAAGGGGAACAAATTATAAAGAATCTTAAATTCACTGGAAAAGGAAACTTCTTGCACAAGGTAACTAATACAAAATTAAACAACACTGATATAAAGAATGATGAAGTCAATCTCACACCTTTGAACTATTTATACAATTTGTCTTGGGATGTGGGTGATGTGTCAATGTGATAGTTGAGAACTGTAGGCAAGAATGAGATCCATCAATGATATTTTAAAATAAATATGAATGGACCTTGACAGTTGAGTTAAATTGCTGATTTATTAATTTTGAATATCTTTTAAAGTGATATTGTTTAAATCTCATGAACCGTCCGCATCAGTCACGTTTACTGCCCAATATCTGAAACACTCAGTTTTTCGCCACAGGCTATGGGGTCAGGTTTGGAGGTTGGGTTCAAACCTGCTCATTTTTGGTGCACTTCACACGCAATGGAAAACCAACAACAAATGTGTAAAAATACTATAACACCATTGCAAAAAGAGAGAGAAAAAATGTTGATTCAGTTAGTGAATGAAATTCACAAAATGGGAATTTCTTTACAATTTCATTCAGTTACTGAACATCCCGCATTGGAGCTAAGCACCTCTCATACACTAATGAATAATCACACCATAAAATCCCATCGGAATGAAGATAAATGGATTCTTTGTATCGCGACGTGTGGAAATAAAGATATTTCTGGACAAACAAGACTGACAGATTCAGATAAACAGAGAGACAGATAAACTTGTTTTCGTAGCGATCAGAGATACTTTTAACTCAATTTCCCTGGGAGGAACAATAATGTTCAGTTTGAAAACTTGTTAATTCCACTAGTTGTCACGATCCACACTAATGTCCTTTACTATATTTTCCAGGTGCGTTTCTCATTCCCTACACACTCATGCTGGCACTGGTTGGGATGCCAATGTTTTTCTTGGAATCTTCCTTTGGTCAATTTGCCAGCCTCGGACCTGTGGCAGTTTGGAAAGCCGTGCCAATGTTCCAAGGTTAGCGATTGTTCAGCAAAGGTGTTTGGCAGTAGTTTAAATGGGTAATAGCGTTCAAATCATAACCTGCTGGTTTTATTTTTGTCATGAAACAAGGATTTAAGGTAGATGTGCTGAAGTACTGATCGACTATATATTTTGCAATATCGTAGATGCACTGGTAATGATCTTCCAAGAATCCTTAAAATCTGGAAAAGTACCTGAGGATTGGAAAACTGTCAATGAAACACCTTCATTCAAGAAGGGCGGGAGACAAAAACATGTAACTATAGGCCAGTTAGCATTACATTAAGAAAATATTTGTGTCCATTAGTCCATTATAAATGAAGTGATAGAGGAGCATTTAGAAATGTAATATAATCAAGCAGAATAAGTGTGGCTTCATGAAGGGGAAATCGTGCCTTCCAAATTGATTAGAATTCTTTGAGGTGGTAACGAGGTGGATAGATAAAAGGGGAATCAGTGGAGGGGAACCAGTGGATGTAACATATTTGGATTTCCAAAAAGCGTTCAGTAAGGTACCGCACAATAGCCTGCTTAATAAGATAAGAACCCATGGTGTTGAAGATGGTATATTAGCACGGATGGAGGGTTGGCTAACTAACAGAAGGCAGAGAGTTGGGATAAGAGGGACATTTTCAGAATGGCAACCTGTAACTAGTCGAGTGCCGCAGGGATCAGTGCTGGGACCACAATTATTCACAATATATATTAATGACCTGGACAAGGGAAGTGGATGTATTATTGCCAAGTTTGCAGATGACACAAAAATAGATGGGGAGGCAAGTAGTGATGATGGCACAAAGAGAAATATAGATAGGTTCAGTGAGTGAGCAAAACCCTGGTGAGCTGGAGACCATGTTGGACACCGTGGAGGAGAGGTGGGCTACCAGGTACCCCGTGGTGGGAAGGAGGCTGCCATCCATGCGGTACACCAGGGCTGGGCACGAGAGCACCGTGGGCCCTGCCACCAGGACCGGACAGCAGTGCCACAAAAAGCTGCACGGCCTCCTCAGGGCGACCAGGGTAAGTAAGTAATGGACAGCGACAAGAGCCCCCAAACCACAGCCCGAGACACCGCAGAGCTCCAGTCTGGGGTTGACACTGACTTCCCATCACAGCCTGTCTCCAACACCCTCCATCATCCTAGGTGCACTAACCTGAGTTGGTCATGTTAGCAAAGAGGCTCCTGGGGCACTACCTGTTGTGCACCACCATGTGCTGTGGTACATCAGGTGGAGGTAGGAATGCCCGAGGTGGCAGACGGTCGGAGGGCAGCTCGACCCCATGTACTAGTTGCCATCCAGACAGGTCTCGGACTACTGAAAAGTGCAGTCCCATCGATAGTGGTGATGCCAGGGTCTACATGAGGGGATATCCATGACTATCCAATGTCTGCAGATGCAGTTGGAGGAGTCCAACTGCCTGAAGGGCAGGAGGCAGTGCTGACCATGCCTGCTACCCAGGCCAACACCACACGGGTGGCATCTGCAGTGGTTGTCTTTGGTGCAAAGTTATCAGCTATGGATCAGTTCCCAAGGCCTGGAGCACTCTGTGTGGGCAGTGGTCAAGTCACAGGACAGAGCTGACCTGTCACAGGAGATTGCAGCGGCGCTCCAGAGCGAAACCCAGTCACGGCGGGTCATGGCAGAGAGCATCTGCGGCTTTGCCCAGGCGCAGGCCGACCTGAGCCAGTCACAGAGGCAGGTGGCACAGTCACTGGGTGATGTGGCACAGACCCGGTGGGAGGTGGTCCAGTCTCAGATGGACCTGGCACAGTCACTGGGTGATGATGCACAGTCCAGAGGCAGGTGGCGCATCCCCTCTGCTCCTTGGCCGTGAGCATGGTTGAGATGGGGGTGGGGCCTCCAGGACTGGCAGTGCCAGATAATGGGGGAGCTTCACGGGTTAGCTCCACTTGCATCCACTTCCTAAGGAATATCCCGGGGGCATCGGGCACCCTGAGGGGGGAGGAGGCAGGGGAGGTGCCAGAACACCACATGCCTCAGTGCACCCCCCCCCCCCCCCCCCTGCCCTCTATCCCTGGTGCATCTGATGGGCAGCAGGCAGAACATGCTGGACTACGCCACCTGGGACAGCAGAGTGGCAGAGTGACTGCCAGGTCCATCCAGGCCTGGTCGCTGCAGAGACCAGCCGTCAAAGGGTCCCATGTAACAGGGTGGGAACCGCAGCAGACTGCCTCCACTCCTGATGTACCATTTGGGGATTCAACGATGGGTAGCATTAGGGCCCATAAGGCCAGAAAGGTGGACACCAGTTCAGTTGGCACCGGTGCAGCATACAGTATAGAGTCAGGGGCTAGGGCACAGATCTGTACATATATGTTCACCGCTTCACAATAAACACCTGTTAAGATCATTGTAACTTGCCTCGGTGTTCTGTCAGAAGGGTGTGAGGGATGGGCTTCGAATGGGCAGACAATGTGGAGCAGCAGAGCTCATGATGAGTCATCATCATCCCCATCCCATGCACCAGACCCAGTGTTACTGCCAACCCAGGGCCTACACCCCGGAGGGGATTGCAAGGGTGGGGGAGGAGGGGTGGTGACACAGGGGGGTTGGTCATGGGAGGGGTTGGTCGGACGGGGGCAGATGTAGGGGTGGGGTGGGGTGTCCGTGCCGCTGGCTAAGCCTCCAAGTCGATGAACCTGGGGCGCTCAGGGCATCCTGTTCACACAAGCCCAGGCGCACAGGTTGTGCGGCCTCCTGTGCCTGCCCGGGCCCAATGTCCTGCCCATCCTCTCCCTTCCTGCACCCCCATGTCAGGCATGACCTGGCCTTCGTCACCGTCCTCCAGCACATAGCACCTCTGCCGCACGATGTTGTGAAGAATGCAGCTGGCCACCATGATGTGGAAGACTTTCCCAGCACTATTCTACAAAGAAAAGTACAGCACAGGAACAGGCCCTTCGGCCCTCCAAGCCCGTGCTGACATTGCTGCCCGTTTAACTAAAATCTTCTGCACTTCCTGGGTCCGTATCCCTCTATTCCCATCCTATTCATGTATTTGTCAAGGTGCCCCTTAAACATCACTATCGTCTCTACTTCCACCACCTCCTCCGGCAGCGAGTTCCAGGCACCCGCTACCGTCTGTGTAAAAAACTTGCCTTGTACATCTCCTCTAAACCTTGCCCCTTGCACCTTAAACCTTTGCCCCCAAGTAATTGACCCCTCTACCTGGGGAAAAGGCTCTGACTATCAGGTCGCCCCTCAACCTCCGTTGTTCCAGTGAGAACAAACCAAGTTTATTCAACTGCTCCTCATAGCTAATGCCATCCATACCCGGCAACATCCTGGTAAATCTCTTCTGTACCCTCTCTAAAGCCTCCACATCCTTGTGGTAGTGTGGCGACCAGAATTGAACACTATACTCCAGTGTGGCCGAACAAAGGTTCTATACAACTGCAACACGACTTGCCAATTCTTATACTGAATGCCCCGGCCAATGAAGGCAATCATGCCGTATGCCTTCTTGATTACCTTCTCCACCTGTGTTGCCCCTTTCAGTGACCTGTGGACCTGTACACCTAGATCCCTCTGGCTTTCAATGCTCTTGAGGGTTCTACCATTCACTGTATATTCCCTACCTCCATTAGACCTTACAAAATGCATTACTTCACATTTGTCCGGATTCAAAGGCCTTACTGAAGTCCATATAGACAACGTCCACTGCCCTATCTGCATCAATCATCTTTGTGACCTCTTCGAAAAACTCTATCAAGTTAGTGAGACACGACGTCCCCTTCACAAAACCACGCTGCCTCTCACTAATACGTCTATTTGCTTCCAAATGGGAGTAGATCCTGTCTCGAAGAATTCTCTCCAGTAATTTCCCTACCACTGACGTAAGGCTCACCGGCCTGTAGTTCCCTGGGTTATCCTTGCTACCATTCTTAAACAAAGGAACAACATTGGATATTCTCCAGTCCTCCGGGTCATCACCTGAAGACAGTGAAGATCCAATGATTTCTGTCTAGGCCTCAGCAATTTCCTCTCGAGCCTCCTTCAGTATTCTGGGGTAGATCCCATCCGGCCCATCCTACCTTAAGATTTTTCAAGACGCCCAACACCTCGTCTTTTTGGATCTCAATGTGACCCAGGCTATCTACACACCCTTCTCCAGACTCAACATCCACCAATTCCTTCTCTTTGGTGAATACTGATGCAAAGTATTCATTTAGTACCTCGCCCATTTTCTCTGGCTCCACACATAGATTCCCTTGCCTATCCTTCAGTGGGCCAACCCTTTCCCTGGCTACCCTCTTGCTTTTTATGTACGTGTAAAAAGCCTTGGGATTTTCCTTAACCCTATTTGCCAATGACTTTTCGTGACCTCTTCTAGCCCTCCTGACTCCTTGCTTAAGTTCCTTCCTACATTCCCTATATTCCACAGAGGCTTTGTCTGTTCCCAGCCTTCTAGCCCTGACAAATGCCTCTTTTTTCTTTTTGACGAGGCCTACAATATCTCTCGTTATCCAAGGTTCCCATAATTTGCAGTTTTTATCCTTCTTCCACACAGGAACATGCCGGTCCTGAATTCCTTTCAACTGACATTTGAAAGCCTCCCACAGGTCAGATGTTGATTTACCCTCAAGCATCCTCCCCCAGGGCAGCACGGTGGCCTAGTGGTTAGCACAACTGCCTCAAGGCGCTGAGGTCCCAGGTTCGATCCCGGCTCTGGATCACTGTCCGTGTGGAGTTTGCACATTCTCCCTGTGTCTGCGTGGGTTTCGCCCCCACAACCCAAAAATGTGCAGAGTAGGTGGATTGGCCACGCTAAATTACCCCTTAATAGAAAAAATAATTGGGTAATCGAAATTTATTAAAAAAAACATCCTCCCCCAATCTAGGTTCTTCAGTTCCCGCCTAATATTGTTATAATTAGCCTTCCCCCAATTTAGCACATTCATCCTAGGACCACTCTTATCCTTGTCCACCAGCACTTTAAAACTTACTGAATTGTGGTCACTGTTCCCGAAATGCTCCCCTTCTGAAACTTCGACCATCTGGCCTGGCTCATTCCCCAATACCAGGTCCAGTACAGCCCCTTCCCTAGTTGGACTGTCTACATATTGTTCTAAGAAGCCCTCCTGGATGCTCCTTACAAACTCTGTCCCGTCCAGGCCCCTAGCACTAAGTGAGTCCCAGTCAATATTGGGGAAGTTGAAGTCTCTCATCACAACAACCCTGTTATTTTTACTCATTTCCAACATCTGTCTACCTATCTGCTTCTCTATCCCTTGCTGGCTGTTGGGATGGCCTGTAGTAAACCCCCAACATTGTCATTGCACCCTTGTATTCCTATTCTCTACCCATATAGCCTCACTGCCCTCTGAGGTGTCCTCCCGTAGTACAGCTGTGATATTCTCCCTAACCAGTAGCGCAACTCCGCCACCCCTTTTACATCCCCCTCTATCCCACCTGAAACATCTAAAACCTGGAACGTTTAGCTGCCAATCCTATCCTCCCCTCAACCATATCTCTGTAATGGCAACAACATCATAGTTCCAAGCACTAATCCAGGCTCTATGTTCATCTGCCTTACCCGTAATAATTCTTGCATTAAAACATATGCACGTCAGGCCACCAGACCCGCTGTTTTCAGCTACATCTCTATGTCATCTCTTCCTCAGAGCTATACTGGCCCTATTCCCTAGTTCTCCCTCAATGCTTTTACCTTCTGACCTTTTGTTCCGGTTCCCAACCCCCTGCCATACTAGTTTAAACCCTCCCGTGTGACACAAGCAAACCTCGCTGCCAGGATATTTATGCCTCTCCAGTTTAGGTGCAACCCGTCCTTCTTACACAGGTCACACCTGTCCCGGAAGAGCTCCCAGTGGTCCAGATAACGGAAACCCTCCCTCCTACACCAGCTGTTTAGCCACGTGTTTAGCTACTCCAGCTTCCTATTGCTAGCCTCACTGGCACGTAGCATGGCGAGTAATTACAACCCTAGAGGTCCTGTCTTTTAACTTTCTGCCTAGCTCCCTAAACTCCTGCTGCAGGACCTCATGCCCCTTCCTGCCTATGTCGTTAGTACTAATATGTACAACAACCTCTGCTTGTTTGCCCTCCCCCTACAGGATGCCCGCTACCCATTCGGAGACATCCTGGACCCTGGCACAAGGGAGGCAACATACCATCCTGGAGTCTCTTTCATGTCCACAGAAGCGCTTATCTGTGCCCCTGACTATAGAGTCCCCATGACTATTGCTCTTTTGCGCTTTGACGCTCCCTGCTGACCATCAGAGCAAGCCGTGGTGCCACTGCTCTGGCTGCTGCTGTTTTCCCCTGATAGGCTATTGCCACCGACAGTATCCAGAGGGGGTCAACCACAGGGGTTTCCTGCACTGACTGCCTGTCCCTTCTGGTGGTCACCCATTTCTCTGCCTACACCTTTGGTGTGACCACATTTATATAACTGCTATATATGATGCTTTCCGCCACCTACATGTGGTCTGTGAGGAGCTCTAGTTGGTTGTACTTTCTGCAGATGAAGCCATCCGGGATGCGGGAAGCCTCCTGGACCTGCCACATCTCACAGTCAGAGCACTGCTTCATTTTTAAATTTAGTGTAGATTCAAAACCAACCAATCAGGTCACTGCTTTACTGTGATGTCACTTCAGTCCCGTTCTCCCCCCCCCCCCCCCACCCCCACACAATTTGAAAAGGTAATAAAAATAAAAATGAATAAAAATCACTTACCTTCCCAGGTTCTCAGATGCTCTCTGGTTCTCTCCCTGCAGATTAAAAGTTATAGGCCAGAAGAAAGAGAGAGAACAAAACAGTAGGGAAAAGCACCTTCTCCCACTCTGCACCGAATTACCTCACTGCACCAAATTACCAAGTTCCAAATTCCCACTCTGGATGTGTCTCCTTCACTTGCGCAAAGGGGCCCTCGAGAGTGGTCCAGGCACCTGAATCGCATCTTCAGAATATCTTCTGTGAGCGTAGTGCATCTGTGGAATGGTTTATCCTAGAGGGCTATAGATGCTGAGTCATTAAGTATGTTCAAAGCTGAGGGAGCAGATTTTTAATTAGGAAGAGAATCAAGAGTTATGGGTATAAAACAGGAAAGTGGAGTTGAGGATTATTATTTCAGATTAACCGTTACCTCATTGAATGTCTCAGCAGAACCGATGGGCCGAATACCCTACTTCTGCTCCTATGCCGTACAGAAAAAAATACAATTGATTTGTCTGACCAGCAGAATCAGTTTAATTTAAAAACCAAAATTCCCAATCTAAAGTCCTTTTTTGTTTTATTTTAAGGTGTGGGGATCACCATGGTCATTCTGATTACAATTGTCAACATTTCCTACAATAGCATGATTGGTTACAGCCTGTATTACTTGTTCGCCTCCTTCCAATCCCCCCTGCCGTGGGCAGACTGCTTCAGTTGGTGGGGCGCAGATGAAACATGCAGCAGGACTCCCAAAGGTACTGTCTGAATGTCTATTGGGTAAAGTATCGAGACCGACTGTTTATTCTTCATTCTGTCAGACTGAATGTGAGGGGAAAATGGACAGTAGTTTCAGTGACCATCTTCATTGTGATCACACAGCAGAGATACTGGGATAGAAATCAGCTGAAGTAAGCATGGGCAACACGATAGCACAGTGGTTCGCACTGTTGTTTCAGAGCGCCAAGGTCCCAGGTTCATTACCCAGCTTGGGTCACTGTCTGTGTGGAGTCTATACATTCTCCCTGTATCTGCCTGGGTTTCCTCCGGGTGCTCCGGTTTCCTCCCACAAGTCCTGAAAGACGTGCTGTCAGGTAATTTGGAAATTCTGAATTCTCCCTCTGTGTACCCGACAAGGCGCCGGAATGTGGTGACTAGGGGCTTGTCACAGTAATTTCATTGCAGTGTTAATCATAGAATCTACAGTGCAGAAGGAGGCCATTCGGCCCATCGAGTCTGCACCGGCTCTTGGAAAGAGCATCACACCCAAGGTTAACACCTCCAGCCTATCCCCATAACCCAGTAACCCCACCCAACACTAATTTTGGACACTAAGGGCAATTTATCATGGCCAATCCACCTAACCTGCACATCTTTGGACTGTGGGAGGAAACCGGAGCACCCGAAGGGAACCCACGGGGAGGATGTGCAGACTCCGCACTGATAGTGACCCAAGCCGGAATCGAACCTGGGACCCTGGAGCTGTGAAGCAATTGTGCTATCCACAATGCTACCGTGCTGTCCACTTGTGACCTACTTGTGACAATAAATATTATTATTATAATAATGTCACCATGTCATCGTGATTGCAGGATAATCAGTAATGAATAAAAAATGAACAGTGGAATAAAATTAAAGAAAATATTTGAACTTCCATGACTTGTTCATGGAAAAATGAGTTTCTTTCTTCTTTGCCACTCAGAGGTTCATCGTCTTCTTTCAATTAGATTTATTTCTGTCTAGTGTTTGACGTCTGTGTGTCTGTATGTTTGGCTGTCTGTCTGTCTCTCTCTCTCTCTCTATTTTTGCATGTCCCACATTAACTCTCTTGTCTCTGTATCTCTGTGCTTGCCCAGGAATCTTTTTCTCAATTTTTCTCCTCATCTGAGTTTTTCCCTAAATCTCTCCCATCTTTTTTATTCTGTCAGCTTCGCTCAATCTCTCCCTTCTGACTGATTTTACTTCAAAGTTTTATTCCTTTTCCTTTTTTCTCATCCTTCCATAATGAATCGCTGTTCCACTCAAGATTCCAAACAATTATTTCTAAAGATATTGAAGGTTAATTCTGTTTGAATTGATCCGAGCAAGTTTAAAAATTATGGGTCACTATGAAACTCCTGAAAGAGATGAAAAGTGCTTTGATTTTTGGATCCCAACAATATCTGTACATATGTGAGTGAATCTGGGTTCCACTTCTACCGCTAAGCGATAGGAACCCCAGTAGAAACCCATCAAAACATTATAAAAATTAACACCACTGTAAAAATGTAAATTAGTATCCGGCGATGCCACATCCCATTAATAAATAAAATGAAAAAAAAAACAGACCAGCCATTGCTCCATCGGCTGACCAACTTTCCATTGTCCTATAACATGACCCCCATGCTGCCACGGGAGTCACACTGGCTGAATTGCTTCCGGGTCATTGCCTCAGAACCTGTTTGGACGTGATTTTTTTTTCAAATTTTGCGGGCAGGGTGGAGGCACATCCGGCCTCCCAGAAACAAGTTAGGACTGAGATTTTATTGTTAAAACTCACTCAGGTAAAAGTGTAAGACTTATTAAAAAGGTAAAAACACATTCCGACGTTCCTCTGGTGGTCTTGAAATTCCAGTCGTGTTACAGCTGCTGTGAGCTGAATGTGTTTCTGGAGACAGTCTCATTTAAACTGTAATCCATCGCTTTCTAAAGTGAATGCTCTGATATCCGAAGATGCAACAGAGATAAGGGCCGAGATTCTTCCCCAACCGCCAAAGAAGGCGCGAACCACTCCGGCATCGGGCCGCCTGGAAGGTGCGGAGTCCTCCACACTTCCGGGGGCTAGGCCGGCACTGGAGGGGTTGGTGCCGCACCAACCGGTGCTGAAGGGCCTCCGTCGGCCGCCACGAGGTGGCGCAAGCGGGATCCCTGCACATGCTCAGGGGGTTTCTTCTCCGCGCCAGTCATCGCAGAGCTTTACAGAGGCCGGCATGGGGGGAAAGAGTGCCCCCACTGCACTGGCCCGTCCACAGATCGGCACTGCCCCCCCCCCCCCGCCCCCCCCCCCCCAGGTGCCGGATCCCCCCGCTCCCCCCGAGGACTCCGCCGGCCGCCCTCAGAGCCAGGTCCCGCCGGTATCGAGCTTGTGCATTTCATGCCGGTGGGACAGGCCGAAAAGGGGCGGCCGCACGTCCCATCGGGGCCCGGAGAATCGCTGGGGGGGGGGGGGGGGGGGGGGTCACTGCCAACAGCCCCCAATCGGCGCAACGTGATTCCCGCACCCGCCAAAAAACTGGTGCCGGAGAATTCGGCAGCCGGCGTCGGAGCACCCCAACGTTTCTCCGACCCGGCGGGGGTTTGGAGAATCCCGCCCAATGTCCCAAGCCTGATATTAGCAGAGTGGCAAAGAGAGAGAAATGGCATGATATTCTGAAGCCGTCTTCCTGATGTTATCGTGCATTCTGCAGACTACTTCAGTACCATATAGATTATCGTATAGTCATAGATTTTCACAAGTGTGACAGCTGGCTATTGGCACACAATGGAGGACAATTCATATTAAATAAAGGAGCTTCAATCTCCCATCAAGACGCCATCGAAACAGATAGGGGAGCCTTAGCACCCTTCTTGCACAATGAGATTCACGAGTCTTTCTTTGTTCCTGGCTGTTTCTGGAGCCAAGAAGTCAAGTGGCCTATTGTCTATCGCCAGTAACTTTCAACCTTGATGGTGTCTTAACCCAGAGATGCGTTGGGAAATCAGGGTGCGCTGTGTGGGAGGTGGGGTATTTGGGGGGGGGGGGGACCAGAAGGGCCCACCTCATCACCAGGTGATCCTGCAAGACACAAGATAAGATGCATGATTTGACCGAGGGTTGGGGTGGTGCTGGTGGAGGGGCAGGGTGGGGAGGTTCGGTGTGTGGGAAGTGGTGGCTGTGGAGAGCAGTGTGGAGGTGGCACTGTGTGGGGGGGGGGGGGACACACCATTTTCCTTTGGAATTGGTTGTGTTCCATGTGCTAATGGTGCCGGTGCTAACCCATTAATGGTTGATGAATCGCTCTGGTAACGCCACCAATTTCGCTGTCGTAGAACACCACTGATCCAGTCCCGACGTCAACACGTAGTTTCTGGCAGGGAGCATTTTGCCAAGTGCCTTTGCAGTTTTAGCTGGGTTTTTTTTCTTTTATAAACAATCCAAGGCCATACACCAGCTGATGAAAGTAACAATTATTATTCCGCATTACACAAGCCACATTATGTGACAGCCCCTCCTGCCCTCCCCAACTTCCAGATGCTGAGTCCCTCAATTAGGCGCTGCATGCCATCGAATGAAGTATGCTCCACCCCCCCAACCCATCTTCCAAACCCGCGACCACTATAATCTAGAAAGACAAGACCAGCTGATACTTGGGAACATCACCACCAAGAAGTTCCCCTCCAAGTTGCTCACTATCCTGACTTGGAAATATATCCTTGTTCCTTCACTGCTGCTGGGTCAAAATCCGAGTATTCCCTCCCTGATAGCACTGTGGGTGTACCTAGCCCTCAGGAACTGCAGCAGTTCAAGAAGGAAGCTCACCGCCACCTTCTCAAGGACAATTATGGATGGGCAGCAAATGCTGGTCTAGGGGGGGTGAATGAAAAACAAATTATGGGCCTCAATTGGCAGTAGGCCAGAAAACTCAACCACAAGCTAGGGTCAGTTACTAATGGTGTACCGCAAGGATCTGTTTTGGGGCCACTGCTGTTTGTCATTTTTATAAATGACCTGGAAGAGGGTGTAGAAGGATGGGTTAGTAAATTTGCAGATGACACGAAGGTCAGTGGAGTTGTGGACAGTGCTGAAGGATGTTTTAGGATACAGAGGGACATAGATAAGCTGCAGAGCTGGGCTGAGAGGTGGCAGATGGAGTTTAATGCGGAAAAGTGTGAGGTGGTTCACTTTGGAAGGAGTAACAGGAATGCAGAGTACTGGGCTAATGGCAAGATTCTTGGTAGTGTAGATGAACAGAGAGATCTCGGCATCCAGGTACATAAATCCCTGAAAGTTGCCACCCAGGTTAATAGGGCTGTTAAGAAGGCATATGGTGTGCTAGCCTTTATCAGTAGGCGGATTGAGTTTCGGAGCCTCAAGGTCATGCTGCAGCTGTACATAACTCTGATGCGGCCGCACCTGGAGTACTGCGTGCAGTTCTGGTCACCACATTATAGGAAGGATGTGCAAGCTTTGGAAAGGGTTCAGAGGAGATTTACTAGGATGTTGCCTGGTATGGAGGGAAGGTCATACGAGGAAAGGCTCAGGGACTTGAGGTTGTTTTCGTTAGAGAGGAGAAGGCTGAGAGGTGACTTAATAGAGACATATAAGATGGTTAGAGGGTTAGATAGGGTGGACAGTGAGAGTCTTTTTCCTCGGATGGTGATGACCAACACGAGGGGACATAGTTTTAAATTGAGGGGTGGTAGATATAGGACAGATGTCAGAGGCAGTTTCTTTACACAGAGAGTAGTATGGGTGTGGAACGCCCTGCCTGCAACAGTAGTAGACTCGCCAACTTTAAGGGCATTTAAGTGGTCACTGGATAGACATATGGATGAAAATGGAATAGTGTAGGTCAGATAGGCTTCAGATGGTTTCACGGGTCGGCGAAACATCGAGGGCCGAAGGGCCCGTACTGCGCTGTAATGTTCTATGTTCTAAGCCTTCCCGCTCATGATTAAACTGGGATGGACGAGCCGGATTGCCCATTGGATTGGATTGGGTTTGTTTATTGTCACGTGTACCGAGGTACAGTGAAAAGTATTTTTCTGCGCGCAGCTCAGCAGATCATTAAGTACATGGGAAGAAAAGAAAATACATAATAGGGCAACACAACATATACAATGTAACTACATAAGTACTGGCATTGGATGAAGCATGCAGGGTGTAGTGTTAATGAGTTCAGTCCATAAGAGAGTCATTTAGGTGTCTGGTGACAGTGTGGAATAAGCTGTTTTTGATTCTGTTTGTGCGTGTTCTCAGACTTCTGTATCTCCTGCCCGATGGAAGAAGTTGGAAAAGTGAGTAAGCCGGGTGGGAGGGATCCTTGATTATGCTGCCCGCTTTCCCCAGGCAGCGGGAGGTGTAGATGGAGTCAATGGATGGGAGGCAGACTCGTGTGATGGACTGGGCGGTATTCACGACTCTCTGAAGTTTCTTGCATTCCTGGGCCGAGCAGTTGCCATACCAGGCTGTGATGCAGCCAGATAGGATGCTTTCTATGGTGCATCTGTAAAAGTTGGTAAGGGTTGATGTGGCCATGCCGAATTTCCTTAGTTTCCTGAGGAAGTAGAGGCGCTGTTGTGCTTTCTTGTTGGCAGCGTTGACGTGGGCGGACCAGGACAAATTCTAGGAATTTGAAATTGCTAACCATCTCCACCTCGGCCCCGTTGTTGCTGACAGGGGTGTGTACAGTACTTTGCTTCCTGAAGTCAATGACCAGCTCTTTAGTTTTGTTGCCATTGAGGGAGAAATTGTTGTCACTGTACCACTCCACTAGGTTCGCTATCTCCCTCCTGTATTCTGACTCGTCGTTATTCGAGATCCGGCCCACTATGGTTGTATCGTCAGCAAACTTGTAGATGGAGTTGGAACCAAGTTTTGCAACGCAGTCGTGTGTGTACAGGGAGTAGAGTAGGGGGCTAAGTACACAGCCTTGCGGGAGCCCGGTATTGAGGACTATTGTGGAGGAGGTGTTGGTGTTCATTCTTACTGATTGTGGTCTGTGGGTCAGAAAATCGAGGATCCAGTTGCAGAGTGTGGAGCCAAGTCCTAGGTTTTGGAGCTTTGACACCATCCTGCCTGTGGGCGGGATTTCCCGTCCCGCCACATCAGTTTCCTGGTGCGGCGTGCCCCCGCCGGCAGCGGGATGCTCCAAACCGCCAGCTGGCCAATGGGGTCTCCCATTGTGGGCAGCCCCACGCCATTGGGAAATCCCTGGGTGTGGGTACGCTGCCGACGCAATGGAGAATCCCGCCAGGGGAGAATTCAGCCCACCCTCCTGTATCTAAATTTACCACTGAAGACGGGAAATAATTCTGGTCTGTACCACTGTGTTCTGAACCATCTGTAACATGCCCCATGTAGTAAAGGAGTTTGGGCTGAGTGAAGTAGTGACCCTGATTACATCACGTGAATTAACAGCTTCATTCCCAGTGAAATGGAATTCTAAAACACATTCCCCATTTTCCAGATCCACTCTGCAATCTCACTCTGGATCATGGATATTTTGAAATGGTGAATACAACATGGCTGCATGTAAACAATGCAACTTGCCCAAATGGATCAGAAATCTACGTTCCTCACCAGGGCCCAAGTGAGCAATACTGGGAGTAAGTAAATGACTACAGAAAGCTGCACCTAGAACCTGCACGGCTGTACCAGCAGCTTCCTCTTGGGACAGTTCATTGGGGGAATGTCCTGTTTATTGAATGAAAAGCTGTTTGATTTAGATAGAGGTACTGTTTACACTATACACCTGTTACAAAATAACATCTTGGGCAAGTGACCACTTGGAAACGACAACTGTGGAAAACGTTTGATTTATTTCCTTAAATATTTACATTTTCTACTCCCCAAAGGGTCTCCCGGCACTGGCGGGGTCTCCCGCGCCCGGCCCACACTCCTGCTGCAGCTGGTGTAATGGCAGATCAATGGAGGACACGCATATTTATACAACTCCTAGTGGGCGGGGCCAGCCGGCAGGAGCTACTGGCGAACCTGTAGTACAGGTCCTACCTTACATCCCCCAATACAGTGGGTCACCACATTCACCCCCTGTTAAAAATTAGTCCGGCGGGGGTGGTGTGGAACTATACACAATGTTGCGAATTATGTACAGTGTCTTATAAAATGAGTGGGTAAGGACAAAAATGTCTACTTTGACGGTTCGGTGCCCGTCAGAGGTTCAGTCGATCCGGTGCTTTGACGATTCACTGGGAGCGCCGTAACTGTGGCGGCGATGTCGGTGCTGGCGGTGCTGGTGTCACCAACATTGGTGCTAGCTGTGCTGGTGCCGGCCTGTAGTCAGATGACCCCGGGGGCGTGCCGAAATCTTCTTTGTCCTCTTGCGTGGGCAGGGGAAGGAGGGATGGACTTGGTGGGGTTAATGTTGGTAGCGCCGGTAGCGGGAGGGTGGCACATGGGTGGGGAAGTGTGTTTGGCTGGAACCTGACAGTGCAAGGTCCCTGAGGGAGACAGTACCTTGGCGGCCATCAGGGAACTCCACGTAGGCATACTGGGGGTTGGCGTGGAGCAAGTGTAACCTGTCCACCAAGGGGTCCGCCTTGTGGAGTCGGATGTGCCTACGGAGCAGGACCGGTCCTGGAGCTGCGAGCCAAGTCGGGAGCGACACCCCGGATGTGGACTTCCTGGGGAAGGTTCATGGGGTGTGTTATTTGTGGCCGTGCACAGTAGTGACCGGATGGAGTGAAGTGCATCAGGGAGGACCTCCTGCCGGCGAGAGGCTGGGGGGTTCCTGGACCGTAGGGCCAGCTAGACGGCCCCCCAAACCGTCCTGTTCCCCCTCTCCACCTGCCCGTTTCCCCGGGGGTTGTAGCTGGTCGTCCTGCTAGAGGCGATACCCCTGCTGAGCAGGAACTGACGCAGCTCATCACTCATGAATGAGGATCCCCTGTCACTGTGGATGTAGGCGGGGAAACCGAACAGAGCGAAGATTGTGTTGAGGGCCTTGATGACGGTGGCAGACGTCATATCGGGGCATCGGATGGCGAGGGGAATCTGGAGTACTCATCGAACACACTGAGAATATATGTGTTGTGGTCGGTGGAGGGGAGGGGCCCTTTGAAATCCACGATGAGTCGTACAAAGGGGAGGGAAGCCTTCACCAGGCGCGCACGGCCCGGCCGGTAGAAGTGCGGCTTGCACCTGGCAGTCTCTGGTGACTGCCCGTAATTCCTCGACGGAGTAGGGCAGGTTGTGAGCCTTGACGAGGTGGTACAGTCACGTGACCCCCGGGTGACAAAAGCTGTCGTGCAGGGCCTGGAGTTGGTTTACTTGTGCGCTGGCACATGTACCTCGGGAGAGGGCGTCTGGGGGCTCGTTGAGTTTGCCGGGACGATACAACATCTCGTAATTATAGGTGGAGAGCTCGATTCTCCAACGCAAGATTTTATCATTTTTGATCTTGCCCCGCTGCGTTTTGTTGAACATGAAAGCTACCGACCGTTGGTCAGTGAGGAGAGTGAATCTCCTGCCGGCCAGGTAATGCCTCCAATGCCGCACAGCTTCAACGATGGCTTGGGCCTCTTTTTCGATGGATGAGTGCCGAATTTCAGAGGCATGAGGAGTGCGGGGAAAGAATGCCACAGGTCTGCCTGCCTGATTTAGAGTGGCGGCATGGGCAGCATCTGAAGCGTCGCTTTCTACTTGAAAGGGCAGTGTCTCGTCTATCAGTGCATACCGGCCTTGGCTATGTCTTCTCTGATACGGGCGAAGGCATGTTGTGCCTCGGCCGCGAGGGGAAATTGAGTGGACTGTATGAGTGGGTGGGCCTTGTCCGCATAGTTTGGGACTCATTGGGCGTAGTACGAAAAGAACCCCTGGCAGCGTTTGAGGGCCTTGGGGCAGTGGGGGAGGGGCAGCTCCATGAGGGGGCGCATGCAGTCGGGATTGGGCCCCAGAATTCCGTTTTGGACTACATAGCCGAGGACGGCTAAGCGGGTTGTGCTGAACATACACTTCTCTTTATTATATGTAAGATTGAAAAGAGTGGCGGTGCGGAGGAATTTAGTGAGGTTAGCATCGTGGTCCTGCTGATCATGGCCGCAGATGGTGACGTTATCTAAGTACGGAAATGTGGCCCGCAAACCGTACCGGTCGACCATTCGGTCCATCTCCCTTTGGAAGACAGAGACCCCGTTAGTGACACCGAAGGGAACCCTAAGAAAGTGATTGAGCCAACCGTCCACCTCGAAGGCAGTGTATGGACGGTCCAATTTATGGATGGGGAGCTGGTGGTAGGCGGATTTCAGATCAATTATTGAGAAGACCCGATACTGCGCAATCTGATTGACCATATCAGATATGCTTGGGAGGGGGTACGCGTCGAGCTGCGTGTACCGATTGATGGTCTGGCTGTAGTCCACCACCATTCTGTGTTTCTCCCCTGTTTTAATTACTACCACTTGGGCACTCCAGGGGCTATTGCTGGCCTCGATGATCCCCTCCCGAAGCAGCCGCTGGACCTCGGACCTGATGAAGGCCTTGTCCTGGGCGCTGTTACGTCTGCTCCTGCTGGCAATGGGTTTGCAATCCGAAGTTAGATTGGCAAAGAGGGAGTGGGGGGGGGGGGGGGGGGGTGAACCTTTAGGGTCGTGAGGCCGCAAATGGTGAATGGAGGTAGAGGCCCGCCGAATTTGAGGGTGAGGCTCTGGAGATTGCACTGGAAATCAAGGCCCAGCAATAGTGTAGCGCAGAGGTTGAGGAGGACGTAGAGACAGAAATTGCTGAATTCTACACCCTGAACTGTGAGAGTGACCGTACAGAATCCTCGGATTGGGACAGAGTGGGATCTGGAAGCCAGGGAGATCCGTTGATTGGCGGGGTGAACCGCGAGGGAGCGGCACCTTACCGTATCCGGGTGTATGAAGCTTTCGGTGCTCCCCGAGTCCAGCAGGCAAGAGGTCACGTGGCCGTTGATTTTCACCGTTGTCGAAGTGGTGGCCAGGTTGTGTGGACGAGACTGATCCAGCATCATCGAGGCACGGAACATACCTCTTCATTCACCTGAGGAAGGAGCAGTGCTCTGAAAGCTAGTGTTTGAAACAAACTTGCTGGATTTTAACTTGGTGTTGTAAGACTTCTTACTGTGATCACCCCAGTCTAATGCCGGCATCTCCACATCATGGCCCAAGTAAATGCATAGACACAGACAGACCCAGTATTAACTGTTAGGAATGGGTTAACAGACCTTCCAATTAAATACTACTTTGATATCAATTATCTAATAAAAGTCACTGATATCTAAAGGGGTTACCGATGATACTACTTTCTGGTGGAGATTTGTGTGTGAAGTTGGATCAAAGAAATAAAGGTGTTTTGTAGAGAAACAGTACTCTTGTCTCCTTTGCTTTACAGCAACCCAGGAGGTGTATCATTAGCCAGGGTCCACCACGTGGTGCTGTACAGGACCCCGCATCCCGACCTCCCAGTAACTACGTGCTTTTACCACAAAAGTGGCTAAACTCAGCATGGTGGATGACATCCTACTGTGGGGTTCCGAGTGGTCATTCCCGAGTGTGTCAGAGGGCAGGGAAGGAGGCAGCTTTCAATTGGGCACTTATTTGACACAATTCACTGTGATTCCTGTTGATATGCCGAGACATATTAAGGTTTTGGGTTGGGCATATTGGGTTAACATCCCAATGCTTATCGTGCCACATTTACCTTCCACTCTGCCTCTGAAGGTTGTCAAAATCCACCCATTCCACAGTGAGTAGTACAGGTAGTTTTAACAGTGAATGAAGCACTGTTAACAACTCCTTCAAATAATTTCTGCTGAGAATTTCATTTGCACTCACCTTTAAACAAATGTGTATATTTGCAAAGTGCCATAGGGTGGTGAGTGATATTGTAACGGATGCGAAATGTAATCTCAATTCTTAGTAATAATTAACTCCCAGTAATGAACTACAAATTGTATTTTGTTTAAATCTATCATATTTAATACAAATATAATGATATAAATACTGATGCGCTATATCTAGTAGTGAGTGTGTGTAACGAATAGTATTCTTGCCTAAGTTGTTCTCTGTTACTGTTTTATTCAGTAAAGCGGTTTTACGCCGTACCAGTTCAATCGATGAGACTGGGGAGATAGTCTGGTATTTAGCCCTCTGTCTGCTTCTGGCCTGGCTGATTGTTGGGGCAGCATTATCGAAAGGAATCAAATCTTCAGGAAAGGTAAAATAATTGGTGATGAATAGGTCAGCATGGTAGAACAAGTAGATAGCACTATGGCTTCACAGCGCCAAGGTCCCAGGTTCGATTCCCCGCTGGGGCACTGTCTGTGGGAGTCGGCACGTTCTCCCCGTGTCTGCGTGAGTTTCCTCTGGGTGCTCCAGTTTCCTCCCACAGTCCAAAGACGTGCAGGTTTAGGTGGATTGGCCATGATAAATTGCCCTTAGTGTCCAAAAAAAGGTTAGATGTGGTTATTGGGTTATGGAGATAGGGTGGAAGTGAGGGCTTAAGTGGGTCGGTGCAGACTCAATGGGCCGAATGGCCTCCTTCTGCACTGTATGTTCTATGTATCTATGTATCTATGAATTGAAATGAAATGAAAATCGCTTATTGTCACAAGTAGTCTTCAAGTGAAGTTACTGTGAAAAGCCCTAGTTGCCACATTCCCGCGCCTGCTTGGGGAGGCTGGTAAGTTAAAACCAGTTATAAAGTACCAATTTCTGCAAAAATAAAACAATTGGCGTGTTGCCCGCTGTTGGGATTGCTGGAAAACAGAGGAGGGTCTGACCTGGCATCAGAGAGGGGAGGTGCATGGTGGGCATGACAGAGGGTGAAAGGTGCACATGGGGAACAAAATTGTTGGCCAGGGGAGCCTCTGATAGATGCTGCATGGCACAGGGGGCCTGGGAAAGGAGGCCTCACTTTTATTGACCAAAAACATGCAGGGCTAAAACTGCGGAGTTACACATTGGGTGCCGACCTCTCCAACCGTCCATTATATCAGATCAGTGGCACAGTGAAGCCCTTTATTGGGCATTAATTGCCAATGGGAAAGCTCCATTTCCATTTGTACAATCACGGCAGAGTAGGGATGAGTGTGCTGGAGGCGGGTACACTGTCAATGGCACGGCACCCTAATTTACATGGCCACCCAACTGTATACTTTACCCTCGAGTGACCGTTACAATTCAAACCATGGGCTTATTTCAATCAAGTGAGATTTGTCTGAACCAAGAGAATGACCAAAAAAGCGAAGGAGTAAATATGAGGAGTAAAATAGATTCATCACATTGTTTTCTATTTTCCTGTTGCCATGTGAATGTCTCTTTAAGAAAAGTGTGCTTATCAAATGGCTGCAGTGATGTCATTGTGTGGGTGGAGCTGAATGCTCTTTTTGGCTCTCTGTTAAGTTCCACTTTCAGTTGGAGAGCTGTATTCAAACCAATGTGAATTGATCTTTCTCTCTGCAACCTGAAGAATGTCTCCAGATCACTTGATGATTACAAAGTAATACCTGTTTCTGTAAGGAATGCAAACCTACTGTCTTTGTTACAAAGGGTTTTTTGACTTATGGATGTTGTTTGGAAAGTTATTAATGTTAATCTATAGAGTATTGTATCTTTTTGGGGGGTTATCAGGGTTGGTAGTTGATAAGATGTTTCCTGTGTGTTTATAAAATGTTAACTGGATTCATAGAATAAACATTGTTTTTGTTTAAAAATACTTTTGGTTCTCTGTTGCAAATGGGTCCTTGTGCTCCACACAACCAAAATCTATTCAAAGTTGTGGGCCAGCTGAACTCCATGATATACTTTGATGTTCTCTAAACCCTAGCCCATAATACCTGTTTAAATGTTACTTTCCTGACTGAGAAACAATGAAGTTGGAATAACATTGTATTATTCAAACATTATGCAGCTCAGTGTTAAATATACTTTTATGTAATTATTACCACTCCAATTGTTATCTGCCTCATTTTCTGCTTTGATCACAGTCCCATCAGTTTACTATTCGATTGGATTCAATGCAGTAAATGTTGTACGAGCAACACTGTGGATAGCACTGTGGCTTCACAGCACCAGGGTCCCAGGTTCGATTCCCCACTGGGTCGCTGTCTGTGTAGAGTCTGCACATTCTGCCCATGTCTACGTGGGTTTCCTCTGGGTGCTCTGGTTTCCTCCCAAAGACATGCAGGTTAGGTGGATTGGCTATGATAAATTGCCCTTAGTGACCCAAAAAAAGGTTAGATGGGGTTATTGGGTTACGGCGATAGAGTGGAAGTGAGGGCTTAAGTGGGTCGGTGCAGACTTGATGGGCTGAATGGCCTCCTTCTCACTGTAGGTTCTAGGCACAATGTTGTTCTAATACAGGAAAATCTAACAAGCTCCTCTCCCTGGTCAGGTGGTTTATTTCACTGCGACGTTCCCTTATGTGGTCCTGACCATTCTCCTAATCCGAGGTCTTACCCTGGAGGGAGCCTATAAAGGAATTGAATTCTACATAGGAAGCCAGTCAGACTTTTCTAAACTGGCTGACGCTGAGGTAAACAAAATAATATAATTGATTGGATTTCAGATGTAATATTCTTAGAATTGATTTTTGTCAGCCCGTGATAGTCAGTTCAAAATAAGAGTGCTGATTTTGGCGTCTTGTCCAGAAGTGGAAACAATAATTTTAGATGTTACCAAGTTTTAACTAAGACTTTGTGACGAGATTGTATTGGATAATTTAGGGTTTTTATCATTTTGGGTCTGGATTTTCATGTTTGAGGTGGGAATGAGGAATTGTGCAAATTTCCCAGCATTGCAATCCTGCTGCCTGCCTGGGAGTGACAGCCAGCATGCTGTGGAGGTGGGCCGATGCCAAAACAATCTGTTAAAGTTCGGTCTCTGTCAACAGAACAATCACCCCTGTTCTACAGAGCAGTATAAATGTGAATCACATTAATATCTAGTCCTCGGCTCACACCATGTCAGCTCCCATGCCCCTTTGAATTTCTCCACAATCCCTTACCCTTCAGCCTCCAACTCTCACTCACACCCTCATTCAACCATCTCTGCACTACATCCCCTCAATACTCAACCACAAACCTCACTAACTCCCTCATTCCCCTCACCTCACTGCCTTAGCCCCAAACCCATTCAACAAGTATCCACCACGTACAAAACTCACAAGCCCTATTATAACATTTGAAATTGTTTCAAAAGCTCAGATATCTATCAAAATAAACAAATGTTGCTTGAATAATCACCTGAAAACCATTATCCTCTCCAGAAGATCCTTGAAAACAGTCAAAAGCTCAGACATCTTGGAAAGCTTTAAAACAGCCAAATAGATGGCTGACCTGAATTTCGGTGGAATCAGAAATGAAGCTTTGGGGGCATTTCACACACAGATCAGGATATCTAACTGGTATAGCCTTTCAAAATTGTATGACGCAGAATAATACTTTATCAAGTGGATAATCTACTCTGATGCATCTGAAAACCTTTGAATTTACAATGGACACGATTCAACAAAAAACAGAGTCCTATTTTGGGAGCGATAGGGGAGTGTTTCACAGAGTCTGCAGCACCAAGAATAACCCCGCTATTAAATGACACTTTGTTTTTTTGAGGGGCCTCTGAAGCTGCACTTACATTCATTTCTTACACTGACGAGCTCTGCAAGAAGAGATTGGGGGGGCCATTTTTAAATGCTGCCTTGATTTCTCAACCTCACACCATAGCCTCTGGACCCTCCCCTCCCAATGCTTCAACTTATAAATTAGGGGGTACTTGAGACCCCCTCACCCCATCTCATAAGGACAGGGCACCCCCGGGTCTGGTGCCTGGCACGGGCAAACTGGCACCTGGGACACCTTGCACTGCCAGCCTTTCACCCTGGCAGTATCCCTTCCAGCCTGACAGTGCCAAGGTGGCACTGCCAAGGTGCTCAGGTGACAATGCCAAGGTACCTGGATGGTATCCATGATGCTATGCTACCACCCTGCCCAGAGCCCGACCACTCAAGGGTCTTCAATTGCTTTTGAAAACCCCCCAAGTGCCATCACACCTGGTCCACCTTTGTGAAAATCAGTGCTAAATGGCCCTTTGTGAGATTTAACAACCACATTACATCACTGAATCGGGCACGAATAGACCGTTCGATCGCGTTCAATGCTGTTTTGCACCCCTGACAACTTGCCAGTTGTCAAAAGTTACACAATGGCTACCACATTATTTAATGATCATTTACCTGAATATAAACACTACAATAACTCATTGTAGTTATAACATATTGAACCTAGACTGCAATAGCTCATAATAATGTCAAATAGAAAACAACTTTTCTACTGATGTTTCATATGGTTGCACCCTCCAAACTATGGTTCACCTACTGTCCATGGCTTTGCTGCTCCAGTGTTATTTATATTTCCTATTTCTTTCCAAAACCCCCCCCGCCTCCTTTAAAATTGTGCATGTTGGGACTGCAGTGTGCAGGCTCTTGACCCACTCTGCACCCCACACAGATGAAAATTGCTTGCTCCGTAAGTGGGGCTGGCAATCCCTCCCTAGATGTTCAGAGGAGAGAAAGGATGGCAAAAACTGAGATAGGCAGAGCAGAGACAGGATGGAACTGGGTGAGACTGAGTGACAAGAATTGGGATATGATGGGATTTCGTCTTGATGTCTCCTTGTTGCCAAAACCTTGGAACAGATTCAGTAGGAATATTTTCAACTGAAATGTCTGATCAATGTATCAATGTATGGGTAAATGCCTGCCCAAAATTGGCTGCAGACGGCCCTCTCTCCTAGTTAGAATTGTGTGAAATTTCCCTCTCCTAATTAATTCAACTTTCTATTTGCCAGGTCTGGAAAGAAGCAGCAACACAAATTTTCTTTTCTATCTCAGTGGGCTGGGGCAGTTTAATCACATTGTCATCCTACAACAAATTCCACAACAACTGTTACCGAGACACCATCATTGTCTGCGTTGTTAACTGTGCCACGAGTGTGTTTGCCGGATTTACCATCTTCTCCGTCCTGGGACACATGGCTCACATACAAGACAAACCTGTTTCAGAGGTTGTACAGTCAGGTAACTGTCGAGTCAAACCTATTGGATTGGATGTTGCTGCGGTCCGACATCTTGTGATGTGCCTCATTATTTGGACTTCTTTATGCACACTTCAGCTCATAAATATTCGCACTGTAATCCACTGAAAGGGCGATCTGGCGGTTAACGTGACATCTGTGAGCCTCTTGAATGGTGGGGTCAATGATGTATCCCAGCTATAAGGATTCAGGAGGAAACAGAGGAATGATGGAGGGTAAATTAGAGTGGCTGAATTAATGACATCAAGTACACATGAATAAATGAAGATAGATTTAACTAAGAGGGAGAAAGAATGGGCCAAATAAAAAAGTACCAAAACAATTTCAATATTTTGAATTGGTCATTTTAAAAATCTCCAACAACAATTGATGAAGTGCAGGAGTGAGATTTTGGCTCCTTTTTATGATGATCTGCATAAGCAATCATGTATACAATGAAACACAATCTCTGACCACCTGGTGGCAGTGTAAATCTACCCTGGGGGACTCTGTACCCTGGGGAGTTGGGAGTTAGTCGTGTTGGTGGATAGTCATACTTGCAGTAGCTCTAAGATCATTTATTAGTATTAGTATTTTGTAATATATTTCTTACAGTTATCTTTACCACGCATTTATATTATATAATAAATTATTTTATCTCGTCAAGAACTAGATGTTCTATTCTACATTATTCCCACTGGCCATAGCACAGGAACATGACACTTTCATGGCCTCAAACATTGATTTAAATTTAGATTTATTGTTATGTGTCGAGACAGAGTTTTAGACAAAAGAGTCGAAGCGACAGTGAGCGACTGCACACAAGAAACATTCTAAATAGCACTGAACACAGGCGGTATTTGTCAAACTTATATAAGAGTTCTTCAGAAAACGCTTGAGAAGACAACTCAACTTAACACAGTAGTTGCCGACCCAAAGGAAAACACTCATTAACTCAAAACACAAATGCAAAAGAAGGAAGATTGAATTGAATTTGAATTTGATTTATTATCACGTGTACTGAGGTACAGTAAAACGTATTGTTCTGTGAACAGTCCAGGCAGATTGTTCCATACATGAAAAACATAGGACATACGATAAATACACAATGTAAATAGACAGACATAGACATTGGGTGAAGCATACGGAGTGTTGTGCTGCACAGTAGAGAAGATGCATGGAGAAGTCAGTTCAGTCCATAAGAGGGTCATTCAGGAGACTGGTAATAGCAGGGAAGAAGCTGATTTTGAATCTGTTCGTGCTTGTTCTCAGATTTTTGTATCTTCCGCCCGCTGGAAGAGAGAATACCCCGGGTGTGAGTGCCATATCCTGTTCTTAAGAATTGATTGCATTCTGGGCACATGCAACTCCATCAAGGACAGACACCTGAGCACTTCACTCTGCTGGAAGCCCACGGATAACCTCATGATGCTCCACTTCTACAGCTTCCACCCTAAACACATTAAAGAAGCCATCCCCTATGGACAAGCCCTCCGTATACACAGAATCTGCTTGGACGAGATCCTACAGATGCCCTTGTAAGAATGGGATATGGCGGTCGACTCATAGATCGACAGTTCCGACGTGCCACAGCGAAAAACCACACCGACCTGGTCAAACGACGACCACAGGATACAACTGACAGAGTACCGTCCATCGAACAGTACTTGTGGAGTGGAAAAACCATTACACCTTGTTCAGAGCCTTCAACATGTCATCGATGACGACTAATATCTCACCAAGGCCATCCTCACACCTCCACTACTTGCATTCAAACAACCACCGAACCTCAAACAGCCCATTGTTCGGAGCAAACTAGCCAGCCTTCAGGAGAACAGCGACCACGACACCACACAACCCTACCACGGCAACCTCTGCAAGACAAGCCAGATCATTGACATGGATATAACCATCACATGTGCACACGGTGCATACTCATGCGACTCTTCCAACATTGTCTCCCTCATAAAATGCAGGAAAGGATGTCTCAAGGCCTGGATTACTCAGCGAGACCATGCAGACACTGTGACAACGGATGATCGGACACCCAACAACAATTGCCAGGCTGGAGTGTTCCCTTCCTGTCGGGAAATACTTCAGCAGTCAAGGACATTCACTCTCTGATCTTTGGGTAAACATTCTCCAAGGTGCCCTTCATGACACACGACAACACAGAATTGCCGAGCAGTAACTGGTAGTCAAGTTCTGCACCCAACCGGGATCTCGGATTCATGTCACATTACATATAATCCCCACCATATTACCCGGGTTTGCAGAATCCTATCAACTGTCCTGGCTTGAGACAATTCACACCTTGATTACCTGTGATTAACGCTCACTCCACTAACCCTGTTTGTGCCTGTAAAGACTTGCCTACCTGTAATGACTGCACATTCCAACCACTCATCACATTATCTTGCAATTGTGTCTCTCTTATATATGCTGTGTTTGTGAACCTGCCTCCACTTCACCTGATGAAGGAGCAGTGCTCTGAAAGCTAGTGATTTCAAATAAACCTGTTGGACTTTAACCTGGTGTTGTGAGACCTCTTACTGTGCCCGCCTCAATCCAGCGCCAGCATCTCCACATCATTTATATAGCACATTTCAAGGCTACAGGAACTCTGAAGGCACTTTGCAACCACAAAATATTTTTGCAATGTGGTCACTGTTGTATGTGGGAAACACGGCTGCCAATTTGCACATAGTAGGTTCCCATAAGCAGTAAAATGAGAATGGTCAGATAACCTGTTCTTGCAACGTTGATTGAGGAATACATTTTGGCCCTGGTCCCGAGGATAACTCCTTGTTCATCCTTGTGATAGTGGACATTGTAATTTTTACATCCTCCTGAGAGTGTAGATGGGGTCTTGGTTTAATATTTGATCTGAATGAACAGTCAACAGCCTAAGTTGTTGTTATTTATTGATAATAACAAGTACTGCATTATTGTAAATGTACTGATGGTACATTTTGTTTATATAAAGTTTTGATACAAGTGAAATCCACGTAAGCATTCTGTGCAATACCAGTTACCGGACTAGATGCTGCTGTGATGAGTTTTAGAATAATGACCAGCTAACAATGCAATAAAACAACCTACAATCGCCTCAAGAGACAAGCAGCAGTACTACAATCTGAAGGCAATGGTCCAGCATAAAACCCACAACATCAATAACAAATTGTGGGAGATCGAACAACTCGCAGAGTGCAGTTTCTTCAGTGTTATCAAGGCAATCTATCACCCAATTAAATAAGGGTGTCAAGCATGGAGAGGAGCTCATCAAAGACAAGAAGGAGTCAGTGCTTCACTGGAGAGACCATCTTGAAGAATTCATCAACCGAGATTCTGGGCCAGATTTTAGAACATAGAACATAGAACAGTAAAGCACAGAACAGGCCTTTCGGCCCTCAATGTTGTGCCGAGCCATGATCACCCTACTCAAACCCACGTATCCACCCTATACCCGTAACCCAACAACCCCCCCTTAACCTTACTTTTATTAGGACACTACGGGCAATTTAGCATGGCCAATCCACCTAACCCGCACATCTTTGGACTGTGGGAGGAAACCGGAGCACCCGGAGGAAACCCACGCACACAGGGGGAGGACGTGCAGACTCCACACAGACAGTGACCCAGCCGGGAATCGAACCTGGGACCCTGGAGCTGTGAAGCATTTATGCTAACCTGCTGCCCTTAAATCTTCTGGTGAAATCAGGTGAAATCTTCTGGACCTGCTGACGGCGATCCCCTGCTGCAGGTCCCCCAGTGGGGGAGGATGCAAACAACAGAAAATCCCTTTGACAGCAGCAGCAGGAATGGAAGATCCAACCAATGGCAGGCCATGTTTGCCGCCCCAAAACACGCCATTGGCGAGTGTAAGATCCTGCCCAATCTGTCTTCGACTTAAACACCCACAACTCCCTTCCTCAATGACCCATCTAACTCAATCCCAGCACGACCCCAGTCCAGAGCAAAGCGACAAGAACCATTCAACAGTTGAATAGCACCAATGGAGCAGGTGAGATCCCTGCTGAAAATCTGAAACATAGCAGAGGTACACTCCTGGCACAGCTTCACAACCTCATCTTTAAAAATTCATTTACGAGATGTGGGTGTCGCTGGTTAGGCCAGCATTTATTGTCCACCCCTCAGAAGGTGGTGGTGAGCACTTTTCTTGAACTGCTGCAGTCTTTGAGGTGTAGGTACACCCACTGTGCTGTTAGGGAGGGAGTTCCAGGATGTTGCTCCAGCGACAGTGAGCGCACGGCGATATATTTCCAAGTCAGAGTGCTGAGTGACTTGGAGGGGAACCTCCAGGTGGTGGGATTCCCAGGTATCTGCTGCTCTTGTCTTTCCAGATGGGAGTGGTCTTGGGTTTGGAAGGTGCTGCCGAAGGAACCTTGGTGAGTTACTGCAGTGCTTCTTGTAGATGGTACACACGGCTGCCACTGTTCGTTGGTGGTTTGAATGTTTGTGGAACGGGGAGCAATCAAGCGGGCTGCTTTGTCCTGCACGGTGTCAAGGTTCTTGAGTGTTGTTGGAGCTGCACTCATCCAGGCAAGTGGAGGGTATTCCATTACACTCCTGACTTGTTCCTTCTAGATAGTGAACAGGCTTTGAGGGAGGCAGGAGGTGAGTTACTCGCTGTAAGATTCCTTGCCTTCGACCTGCCCTGGAAGCCTCATTATTTATATGGCTAGTCCAGTTCAGTTTCTGATCAACGGTAACCTCCAGGCTGTTGATTGTGGGGGGATTCAGTGATGGTAATACCATTAAATGCCAACGGGCGATGGTAGATCACTCTCTTGCAGGAGATGGTCATTGCCTGACACATGTATGACGCAAATATAATTTGTCACTTGTTAGCCCAAGCCTGGATATTGTTCAGGTCTTGCTGCATTTGGACATGGACTGCTTCATTACCTGAGGAGTCGTGAATGGTGCTAAACATTGTGCAGTCATCCACAATCATCCCCACTTCTGACCTTATGATGGAAGAGAGGTCATTGATGAAGCAGCTGAAGATGGTTAGGCCTCGGACACTACCCTGAGGAACTCCTGCAATGATGTCCTGGAGCTGTGATGATTGACCTCCAACCATCACAACCATCTTCCTTTGTGCCAGGTATGACTCTAGCCAGTGGAGAGTTTCCCCCTTGACTTCCATTGAATCCAGTTTAGCTTGGGCTCTTTGATGCCATACTTGGTCAAATGCTGCTTGCTGTCAAAGGTAGGCACTCTCACCTCACCTCTGGCATTCAGTTCTTGTGTGCATGTTTAAACCAAGGTTGCAAAGAGGACAGGAGCTGAGTGACCCTGTCAGAACCCAAACTGAGCATCCATGAGCAGGTTATTGCTGAGTGGGTGCTGCTTGACAGCACGGTGATGACTCCTTCCATCACTTTGCTGATGATGGAGAGTAGACTGATATGGCAGTAATTGGCTGGGCTCGGTTTATCCTGTTTCTTTTGTACAGGACACAATGTGTTTTCCACATTGGCAGGTAGGTGCCAGTGTTGTAGCTGTACTGGAACAGCTTGGCTAGGGGTTCGGCAAGTTCTGGAGTACAAGTCTTCAGTACTATTTTAGGAATACTGTTAGGGCCCATAGCGTTTGCAGTATCCAGTGCTTTCAGCCATTTTGATATCACGTGGAGTGAATCGTATTGGCTGAAGACTGACATCTGTGATGCCGGGGACATCCGCAGGAGACCGAGATAGATCATCCACTCAGCACTTCTGGCTGAAGCTTGTTGCGAATGCCTAGGCCTTGTCTTTTGCACATATGTTCTGGGCTCCTCCATCATTGACGATGGGGCTATTTGTGGAGCCTCCTTCTCCAGTGAGTTGTTTACTTGTTCACCACCATTCAAGGTTGAATGTGGCAGGACTGCAGAGGCTCGATCTGGTGCATTCATTGTGCAATCACATAGCTCTGTCTATTACTAGCTGCTTATGCTGTTTGGGGCACAAGTAGTTTCAAGAGTAGCCACAAGAGGGAGCTACAATTACAATTATATAAGACAGTGTTGCTAAGCCTTATGGGAGTTAGAAAGCAGTTGAAGATGGTGAGGCAGAGGAGCAGTTGCGAACTTGAGAGTTCTGTAGTTAAAGATGGCATAGTTTACTATAGTATCTTTCTACTTTTGGAATGTGAACAAATTATAGTTGGTGGTGTTAATACATTTGTAGTTTTGATCGTTAACAAAGCTTGGTGTTCTTTCTTCAACACTATGCATCTGAGCCAACCAGGCAAAGCAAAGTAGAGAACAACACAGATGACAGGTTTCCTTCCCTTCCCTGAAGGGCATTAGTGAACCAGATGGTCTTTTACACCATTAACAGTGGTTTCATGGTCATCATTAGACCTTTAATTCCTAACATTTTATAGAGTTTAAATTCCATCACCTGTCATGGGGAGATTCGAACCTGGGTCCCCAGATCACTCTCCTGAGTCTCTGGATTACTAGTCTAGCGACAATTCAGGGAAGCACGGTGGTAGCATTGTGGTTAGCACAATTGCTTCACAGCTCCAGGTTCCCAGGTTCGATTCCCGGCTTGGGTCACTGTCTGTGCGGAGTCTGCACATTCTCCCCATGTGTGCGTGGGTTTCCTCTGGGTGTTCCGGTTTCCTCCCACAGTCCAGAGATGTGCAGGTTAGGTGGATTGGCCATGCTAAATTGCCCTTAGTGTCCAAAATTGCTCTTAGTGTTGGGTGGGGTTACTGGGTTATGGGGATAGGGTGGAGGTGTGGACCTTGGGTAGGATGCTCTTTCCAAGAGCCGGTGCAGACATGATGGGCCTAATGGCCTCCTTCTGCACTATAAATTCTATGATTCCTCATCTGGGAAAAGTAATGCATGCCAGGGGATCTCAGGGATTCTGTGATGATGAAGAAGTGAGAGAGGTTTTCATGTGGATGGAGGATACAGAGGCACCAGGGAGTCCAGAGAAGATTTACAAGGATGGTACCAGATATATACTGGGATAGGATTGAAAGGCTGGGTAACTTTTCCCCTGAAAAAGAAGGCTGATATGACCAAATAAAAGTCTTTAAAATTACAAAATGCCTTGACAACTTGGATACTGAAAGAGTGTTTCCACTTGTGAGGAAGAGCATAATCATTCAAGGTCATCAATACAAGATGGTCACCAAGAAATCAGAAGAAAACATGGTGGGAATGTAGAACTCACGATCACAGGCAGTGGCTGAAGCAAGTAATGTAGATGCATTTAAGAAAAGTTTAGAAGGCAGAAGGGAATGAAGAGATACAATGATGGCTTGAACCGAATGGTTCTGTATCCTAAGTAATCCAATGTGCACAATATAAATTCAGTGAATTATATTACAAACGTATTATCATTGTAGCTTTCATATAATAATCCATTTGCAAATTTTGATTAAAATTGACGAGCTGGATTCTAAATAAATTGATGGATTTGAAGTAAATAATATGTCTACTCAGAGCTCCATTAATTGCATAATTTCATTTGTAACCAGGCTTCAGTTTGGCTTTCATCGCCTACCCAGAGGCCCTTGCACAGTTGCCATGGGCACCTCTGTGGTCCAGTTTATTTTTCTTCATGTTGATCACCCTGGGACTCGACACTCAGTTTGCAGGTTTAGGTAAGAATTGAATAGCTTCATTTATGCAATCTCCATCCACTTCGATAAAAGGAGATTATCCAAATTATTTTGTTCAGTATATAGAATGAGAAATTACTGTTGGTGAAATACCTGGACAGATGAAAAATATTTATTTGTGGATATCCTCTGCTCGCAGTTTTCAGGGAGCACATTCTGTTCGACCTCAACTCATGCAATATGGGTCAACGTGGACCCAATGTCTTGAAGATTTCGTAACATAATTTCTTGGCGTCTCAACTATATTCACCTTTTAAAATTCTCATTCTTGGTCTCCAATCCCTCCATAGCCTTGCCCCTCACTATCTCAGATATCTCTTCCAATCTCACAACCATCTGCGCTCCTCTCATTCTGCCACCTTGTGCATTCCCAATCATAATTGCTCCATTTAGTGGTCATGCCTTCTGTTTCTTTGGAAGTAGGGGTAAAGTTTTTTATTCTGTTATTGTGGGTCCATCTTAGGATTCATTAGCTTCTTACTCGGGAAAAGATCTTGTTGGATGCAAAGGTCTTTAGTCCAAATGCATTTTATTACATGCTAACTATTTACAAAGGTTACAGAAGGCCAAGACATAGCTGGAGCCTAATCTGTCAGATGCTTCACACTCAACTCCTCTCAGTTTGTCACATCACTGTGACAGATCTCATTACACATATGTTCAGTGGCTATCATTAGATAGCTTTGCATCTCTCCCCTCCCCAGCCGCGTTTTTATCCCAATATTATCATTTACATATTCTCCTACACTTCAACTAATTGAGAACAAAGTCCCATAGCGAGCGCATTTAGCTGCGTGTTTCCCGGCGGGGTCTCAGCAGGGAACGCGTGGCTGAGGCCGCACGTAGCCCCATTTTATACACCGATCTCTGAGGCCCTGAAGCAACCCCCTACCCCCAGCCAGAGAGCACTATGGGAGCATCCCCGGCCCTCCCCAGCACGCACACAGACCCCATCACGCGTACGCAAATAATGCCAGTTTGGCACCTTGGCAGTGCCAACCTGGCACACTGGCAGTGCCCCTGCCAGCTGTCAGTGACACCTGGGCACCTTGGCAGTGCCAGACTAGCATCCATGTGGTGCCAACAGCGCCAGGGCACCACTCTACCGCAAAGGGCATGCAGCTGGGGGCCTCCGATCCCCTTGGAGACCCCCACGTGCCGTTCCGTCTGGTCCCCGGTTGCGGAGACCAGTGCTGAATGGCGCTCGCCTGAGTTCCATGAGGCGAAGGGGATAAATCCCAAAGTTTCTCATATCTTGGGAATCTGCATGTTCGAGTGAGACTCGCTTTTTCCTTCGCAAATACAGATTTTCCAAAATGTGATTCTACCCACAATGGAACTTGCATCGCAACATTGGATCGCGCGAGGTGTTGCGATCTAGGTAGATCCCAGGAGCGGTGTCTCCTGGCTTATATTGGCCATGCTGCGCCACATCGCGCTGCTTTTTGGGCACAGCATACCATTGGACCACGTGCAGAGTCTCTTCTCTGAAGGGGAAGGTCACTTTGATGCTTTCACAAATCTTCCTGAATGTGTGCAGAGCTCCTTCTGCAGTAAATGGGAATCCCGTTGCTGCGTGGTCAGGTTGTGTGTATTGCCATTCCTGGTTTCTATCATTTAGAATTCTGATATCCCTACAATTAAATTTTAATGATTTATCCAGCTGGCCTTGAACATTTAACTTGATTCCCCCCCCTGGACCTTGAAGTTGAATAGAGAAACCCTGCCACAGTTATTTATTTATGAATTTCTTTTTGGGGGGGTGTTGGAGAGGTGTATGGGAGCATAATTTGCAAATAGCTTAATTTGCAGGAACATGTGTTTGTGTATATATACACCTCACTGGAAAAGTTAAATCTAAATCGCCAAAACAAATCACTTTCACGCAAGACACATTATTTTTGTGAAGCATGGATTAACACTTCAGTGAGTCACAGGCATAGAGCTGTTCAGCACAGAAAGAGGTCCTTCGGCCCATTGTGTCTGTGCCTGTAATCAAACACCTATCTATTCTAATCCCATGTTCCAGGACTTGGTCTGTAGCCTTGTATGCTATGGTGTTTCAAGTGCTCATCTAATTGCTTCTTAAATGTTGTGAGGGTTCCCGCCTCTACCACCCTTCCAGGTAGTGAGTTCCTGATTCTCACCGCTGCCTGGATGACAAAGCTTTTCCTCAAATCCCCTCGCAATCTCCTGCCCATTACATTAAATCTATGCCTGCTGACTATTGACCCCTCAACTAAGGGGAAAAATTTCATCCTATCTATCATATGTCCTTTATAATTTTGTACACCTCATTCAGGTCCCCCCTCAGCCTTCTCTGCTCAAAGGAGAACAACATCAGTACAACCAGCCTCTCTTCATAGCTGAAATGCTCCAGCCTAGGCACCATCCTGGTGAATCTCCTCTGCACCGTTTCTAGTGCAATCACATCCTTCCTGTAGTGTGGTGACCAGAACTGCACACAATACGCTAGCTGTGGCTTAACGACCATTTAATAGAGCCCCACCATAACCTTCATCCTCTTACTTTCTATGCCTCGGCTAATAATGGCAAGCAACCCACATGTCTTCTTCACCATCTTATCTACCTGTTCTGCTTCCTTCAGGCATCTTTGCACATGTTCTCCAAGGTCTTGATCATCTGTTATTCCTAGTGTGCTACCATTCATTGTGTATTCTCTTGTCTTGCTTGTCACACACTGTCACTTTATTCAGCCTGAAACACTTGTCAGGTAATGCTGAGAAACCAGGGCCAGGATTCTCCCCTACCCGGCGGGGAAGGGGGTCCCGGTGTGTCGGAGTGGCGTGAACCACTCCGGCGTCGGGCCGCCCCACAGGTGCAGAATTTTCCGCACCTTTAGGGGCCAAGCCTTCACATTGAGGGGCTATGCCCGCGCCAGAGTGGTTCCCACTCCGCCAGCTGGCATGAACGGCCTTTGGCGCCACGCCAGCCGGGGCCGAAAGGACTTCGCCGGCCACGTAAGTCCGCACATACGCCGGAGTGTCAGGAACTGCTGACGCCATACCAGCGCATGCGCAGGGAAGGGGGTCTCTTCCGCCTCCGCCATGGTGAAGACCATGGCGAAGGCGGAAGAAAAAGAGTGCCCCCACGGCACAGGCCCACCCGCCGATCGGTGGGCCCCGACTGCTGGCCAGGCCACCGTGGGTGCACCCCCCGGGGTCAGATCGCCCCGCGCCCCCCACTAGGACCCCGGAGCACACCCGCGCCGCCAATCCCGCCGGTAAGGTAGGTGGTTTAATACAGGCCGGCGGGAGAGGCCTGTCAGCGGTGGGACTTCGGCCGGAGAATCGCCGCGGGTGGCCTGCCAAATGGCGCGGGGGGCCCGCCGACCGGTGCGGCGCGATTCCCGCCCCCGCCGAATCTCGGGGGGCAGAGAATTCAGGACACGGCGGGGGCGGGATTGACACCGACCCTGGGCGAATCTCCGACCCGGCGGGGTGTCGGAGAATCCCACCCCAGCTCCTGGTTGAATTCCCATTTGCATCAATGTCAGCGCTCCAATATTATTTTTACTGTTTTCTTTTATTTCTTCTAGGAAGGTGCTTTCCTGGTTTTCAAGGGTTTGAATTTCTTGCATGGAGGTTCCTTTTACAGATTTCTCCCTCTGTCTGCTGAATACTGAGTTCCTGGAATGGCAGATTACTTTAAAATGGCTTAACTTGGCCCACCCGTGGCAGAACACAGTTTGGGTATGTCATGCTTCCCACGTGTGGATCTTCCCCCCATAACAGGGACATTGGAAAATTGTAGTTGGCACCTTTCCAGGGAATTTCCCTGGTTGTTGCCGTGCTATACTTTTGGATTTGCAAGCCACAAATTGAACAATTTCATTGAGCTATTTTGGGGAAATTTCCCTTGGGTCTCTGACAAGAGCCTTATACTGCCCTTGCTTTTTGACTTGTTGGCCTATTGTACAGTTTTGCATGAATTTAAATCTTCCAGCGATCATAAGGAGCCATTCATGTAGTTCAGAGAGATTCTGAACTAAAATGCCGACAACTGGTCTGTCTCTGATCATGTCATCTTTTTGTGTTCCATGCTCACAACTTTCAGTAAGAAACAGAGAAACTTTAGAAAATAGGAGCAAGAGGAAGCCATACATCCCTTTGAGCCTTCATTATGATCATGGCTGGTCATCCAACTCAAGGGCCTAATCCTGCTTTCCCCCCATATCCTTTGATCTCTTTCGTGCTGTATCGAACTGCTTCTTGAAAGCGCACAATATTTTGGCCTCAGCTACTTCCTGTGGGAACAAATTCCACTGGCTCACTACTCTCTGGAGGAAGAAATTTCTCCCCATCTCTGTCCTAAATGGCCTACCATATCCTCAGATTGTGGCCCCTGATGCCGTACACACCCACCATTGAAAACATCCTTCCTGCATCTATCCTGTCCAGTCTTTTTAGAATGTTATAGATTTCTGAGATCTCTGTTCATTCCACTGACCTCCAGAGAATGCAATCCTAACCAATTCAATCTCTCGTCATACGTCAGTTCCACCATCCTATGATGGTATTCTCTGATACTCAAAAATGAATTTTTGCTGGAGGTAATGGCCTTTTGTTTAAAAATGTTTATTTACCTGCTAACTGTTTAGAAAAATTAACAAAGAGTAACTGGAGTCACTCCCTGTGATTCTTCACACTCATCTCCTCTCAATGAGTGACATAGCCCCTGAGACATTGGCTCAGCAGCTATCATTAGAGTTAACCCTTTACTCTACATTCGCCTGCTGGTCTGTCAAGTCCCAAGACTCTAGAAAACTGATTGACTTGAGTTAAATTCCAAAAGCAGAATGGCATTGAGGCTTGCAGCCTCTTTATCAGATTGAAATTACCCACCTGCATTCTTTACGTTGGTTGTCTGCCTATTCACCCTCCAACCTCAGTTAAAGCCGGCAACGGGCGATTGGTGTGTGCTTTGATTAGGGCAGCACGGTGGCATTGTGGTTAGCACAATTGCTTCGCAGCTCCAGGGTCCCAGGTTCAATTCCCGGCTTGGGTCTCTGTCTGTGCGGAGTCTGCACGTTCTCCCCGTGTGAGCGTGGGTTTCCTACGGGTGCTCCGGTTTCCTCCCACAGTCCAAAGATGTGCAAGTTAGGTGGATTGGCCATGCTAAATTGCCCTTAGTGTCCAAAATTGCCCATAGTGTTGGGTGGGGTTACTGGGTTATGGGGATAGGGTGGAGGTGTGGACCTTGGGTAGGGTGCTCTTTCCAAGGGCCGGTGCAGACTCGATGGGCCGAATGGCCTCCTTCTGCACTGTAAATTCTATGAAATTCTATGCAACAGATTCCTGGGACTTAAGCCTCTCCTTCCCACTCGACCCAAGCCCACCGTTTTTAAAATTCATCCCTTGGTGTCTGAGGGTTGTAATCATATGGGTTTCCTTAAAAACGTCCCACACGCCAGAGTAATAGGAATGGGATTGGGAAAATACTTGGCTCAGAGAATGGACATGCGGATTGAGGAATCTGTCCCCATCTGCACCTCTGGTCCGCAGGGACTTGGTCTCCCCAGTGGTCTGTCTGGACTGTGTAAATTATGAACTAATTACTGATCACATTTGACATTTTCTTTCATCAGAAACAATTTTTACAACCCTGCTGGACCAGTTCCCGAAGTTTCTACAATCAAAGCGCCTTTATATGACAGCTGGTGTTTGTGCATTGTTTTATTTCCTTGGTCTTGTCTATGTGACACAGGTAAGTTATCCTTTAATAACTTGTTTCTTCCACATGTCATGCTGGTTATAACTCTAAAAGGAAAAACACTTCACAGGATGAAGTTTTGAAGAAGAAATCCGTTTGTTGGTCCTGTTGTTTTTCCATTTGTTGAATATTGTTCAGTGATGCTGTGGGGCTGACTAAACCTTCCTCGTCTTCTAAATATAGAATTTGGATAAACAGATGAAATTCAGCTTTATTCACATTCTGACAATCAGATTTACATTATGTTCATTGCTTGAAGTCTTTTCTTTCAGAGCAGCGATGACAACTCTGGTATGTTTCTAACTCAGTATCAGCTTGGTCAATTAAAAACATCTTCACCTCTCATCAGAAGCTTGTGGCTTGTGAAAATAGGATTCATGCATATTAACTAGGTCGACACTCCAGTGAAACACTGAGGAAGTGCTGTATAGCCAGAACTGAATGATGCTGAGGCATTTGAGAGCTTTGATGTGTTTGTAACAGCAGAAATATGGGGAAATTAAGACTGTAAATAAAAATAAGATCTAGGGGTTTTCAATGTTCAGGAAAGTCAAGATGGGCAATAATTTAAAAAAATTAAAAACAAGATATTTTTTAGAGTACAAAATGCTTTTGCTTATCCCCATTTAAGGGGAAATATACCGTGGCCAATTCACCTACCCTGCCTGCCCATCTTTTTTAGGTTGTGGTGGTAAGACCTATGCTGATACGGGGAGAAAGTGCAAACTCCACACGGACAGTGACCCAGGGCCTGTATCAAACCCGAGTCCTTGGCGCCGTGATGCAGCAGTGCTAACCACTGTGCCTCCGTTGTGTCCCTAAGATGGGCAGTTATAAAAGGAGAAGGTGCAAATCAAGTGTCAGGGATACCTGGGCAATAAATGAAGTTAATTCTGTGGGAAGTAGAAAGTTACAAATTATACAAACTTGGTTTGCCATTTAGTCTGTGAAATGTATCGCACAAGTAGGTGGGAAGAGACAGGAAGTGTATGAGGTTTTAGAGAAATCTTGATGGAGAAAAGCTCAAAAAGACAAAATGATTAAAGACCGTAGCTACCAAAGGTGGGTAGCTTGAACAAGGAAATTTCCCCCATTCACCAGACCCGTCTCAGTAAAAAGGTGCCCGGAATCGGGAGATTTTTGCTTGGATGAGGGCGGGTTGGCATGAGGTTGTGCCTGCTGACCCCTAAAGCAGAGTGTAGGTAACTATGGGGATGGACAAGTGCCAAGGCCGGCTTGTTAGAAAGCCTGCCTCGGCTTTCCAGGACTTGCTCCCAGTTGTCTTCCAAGATGTCTATGCCCTCTATCTCTCATATCCCCTCACTCCTTCACCTACATACTGTGGCCCCTCATACCCTATACAAACTCAGGTCCCCTCCCAACCCTTATAGCCCTTCATATGCCCCATGCCAATGACCCAGTATCCACCATGGACCGACTTCAACTACTTCCATGGAAAGAAAAACCATTGATAACTGTTACATGTTTTTATTCTTCTGGTTTAAAAGGCACAGTGGATTAAAAAAAACTTCAGATCACGACAGTTAATCAGAACTTACCTACCCTTCAAGATCATTTACATCTACTCTGTCAATTTATGACTCCAACATTGCATGTTAAAGCCCTTGGCACAGTCAAAATGGGGTCCATTTGAACTTAATACTAAGTTCAAATGACCATGATGGGATTGGGTTTCCTTCACAGAACTGTTAAAGCGCAGAAGGAGGCCATTCAGACAATCATGTCTGCATCTGCTTCTTGGATTGAGCAGGGACCGCACGTTGGCACAGTGGTTAGCACTACTGCCACACCAGTCCAGGGATCGAGGTTCGATTCCGACCTTGGCCGACTGGTGGAATTTGTACTTTCTCCCCCGCCTGCGTGGGTTTCCTCCGGGTGCTCCAGTTTCTTCCCGCAGTCTAAGGTTGTGCAGCTTAGGTGGATTAGCCATGCCAAATTGCTCCTTTGTGTCCAAAGGTCAGGTGGGGTTACAAGGATAGGGCGGGAAGAGTGGCCCTGGGTTGTGGCGCTCTTTCAGACGGTCGGTGCAGACTCGATGGGCTGAATGGCCTCCTTCTGTACTGCAGGTAGTCTATGATTGTATGAATTCCCAATCTCTCCCCGTAACCCGACACATTCTTTCTTTTCAGATACATCAATAATTCCCTTTTGAATGCTTTGATTGAACCTGCCTCCATCACATACTTGGACAGTTCATTCCAAACCCTAACCACTTGCTGCATGAATATGTTTTCACTCATATCATTTTTTGTTTCTTTTGGCAATTGCTTTAAATCTGTGCCCTCTCCTTCTCGGTCCTTTCACGAGTAGGCTCAGTTTCTCCCCATCTACTCAATCCAGACACCTCATGATTTTGAATTCTTCTATCAAATCGCCTCTCCGCCTTCGTTTCTCAAAGGAAAACAGTCCAACCATCTCCAATCTATCTTAATAACTGAAGTTCTTCATATCTAGAACCATTCTTGTGAAGCATTCCTGCTTTCTCTCCAATGCTTCACATCATTCGGAGATTGAAACATCCAGTAATGGATGCAATACTCCAGCTGGGGCTGAGCTAGTGTCTGATACAAATTCAACATAACCTCCTTGCTCTGGTACGCTATGCCCCTATTAATAAAGCCAGACTACTATATTCTTTATTAACTGCTCTCTCAACTTGTCCTTCCAACTTCAATAACTAATGCACATATATGCCCAGGTCCCTCAGTCCCTGCAACACTTTAGAATTTTACTCTTCATTATATATTGTCTCTCCATGTTCTTCTTGTCAAAATGAATCCATTCACATTTCTCTGCATTGAACGTCATCGGCCACCTATCTGCCCATTCCACCAACCTTCCGATGTTCCTTTGAAGTTCTGCAATCCCCTCCTCACAGTTCACAATGCTTCCGAGTTTTATATCAGCTGCAAACGTTGAAATTGTCCCCTGCACACCAATGCCGAGATCATTAATGTGTATCAAGAGAAACAAGTTCCATAACTGACCTCTGGGGAACTCCACTACAAACCTTCCTCCAGCCTTAAAAAACATCCAGTAACCATTACTCTCTGTTTCCCGTTTTGTCATCCAATTGCGTATCGATGTTGCTACTGACCCTTTGAGTCCATGACCTGTAACTTTGCTCACAAGTCTGTTGTGCGGCATTTTATCAAATGCACGGTAGCATTGTGGATAGCACAATTGCTTCACAGCTCCAGGGTCCCAGGTTCTATTCCGCCTTGGGTCACTGTCTGTGCGGAGTCTGCACATCCTCTCTGTGTGTGCGTGCGTTATCTCCGGGTGCTCCGGTTTCCTCCCACAGTCCAAAGATGTGCAGGTTAGGTGGATTGGCCATGCTAAATTGCCCTTAGTGTCCAAAATTGCCCTTAGTGTTGGGTGGGGTTACTGGGTTATGGGGATAGGGGCGAGGTGTTGACCTTGGGTAGGGTGCTCTTTCCAAGAGCTGGTGCAGACTCGATGGGCCGAATGGCCTCCTTCTGTACTGTAAATTCTATGATCTATGATAAGTCCATGTACACCACATCAACATTACCCTCATCAACCCTCTACATTACCTCATTAACAGACACAAGCAAGTTCCATGCTGACTTTCCTTAATTAACATGGATTTGTCCATCTGACATTTAATTTTGTACCAGGTTATTGCTTCTCGACGTTTTCTCACCGCTGAAGTTAAACTGACTGGCCTGTAGTTACTGGGGTTATCTTTATCCACTCCTTTGGCAGTCCTCTGGCACCATCCCTGAGTCTAAAGAGGACTGAAAGACTACGATCTCCACAATTTCCCCTCTCACTTCCATCAGTGTGCTAGGATGCAGCTCATCTGGTCCTGGTACCTTTTCAACTTTAAGAACAGGCATTCTATCCAAAACCTCCTCCTGAGCACATTTGAACCTTTCTAGTGTCTAAATTGCACTTTTTTAAAAATCATGGCCTGAGTAGCATATTCTTTCTTGGTAAAGACCGAGCAAAGTATTCATTCAATACCTCAGCTATGCCTTCTGCCTCCATGCCAAAATCAACTTCTTGTTCCTTAATCTGCCCTGCTTCTCCTTTTACCACCCTTTCACAATTTTTAGATGTAAAATAGACTTTGGGATTCCATATCATGTTAGCTGCCTGTCTCTTTTCATACTCTCTCTTATTTGCTTTTTCATTTGTCCTCTGGACCCTCCGCATTCGGCCAGATTCTCAACTTTATTTTCTACCTGGCATCTGACATCTTTTTCACAGGAGTATTATGAAAGAAAAGTACCACACTGAGCCACACAAGGAGATAGTTAGTCAAGCGATCAGAAGATTGGCAGGAGGCATGTTTGAGGGAATGTCGTAAAGGGGAAAAAAGCAGAAATCTCAGAGAGGGAACTCAGGAGCCTGGGGCCGAGGTAACTGAAGGTCTGACCACCAATGCTGTAGAAATTAAAATTGGAGGAACTCAAGATGCTGGAATATTGCAGTGCAAGATTGAGAATTTTAAAATCAAAGTGCTGCTTGACCAGGATCCAACAGAGATCAGCAAGCACAGGGATTATAAATGTGTAAAGAGACAAGCAACAGAGATTTCACAAATCTTGGGTCCATGCAGTGTAAAATATCGGAGACCAACCAGAATGTGTTGGAGTAGTTAAGTCGAAAGGTAACAGGGACGTGACTAAGGGACCAACAGCAGGTCAGTTAAAGCTGGACTGATATTATGGAGGTAGAAATAGAATAGAATAATTGTTATTATTACAAATAGGCTTACATTAACACTGCAATGAAGTTACTGTGAAAAGGCCCTCGTCGCCACATTCTGGCGCCTGTTTGGGTACACAGAGGGAGAATTCAGAATGTCCAAATTACCTAACAGCACGTCTTTCGGGACCTGTGGGAGGAAACCGGAGCAATCGGAGGAAACCCACGCAGACATGGGGAGAATGTGCAGACTCCGCACAGACAGTGACCCAAGCCAAGAATTGAACCTGGGACCCTGGCGCTGTGAACAAAGAACATAGAAAAATACAGCACAGAACAGGCCGTTCGGCCCACGATGTTGTGCCGAACCTTTGTCCTAGATTAATCATAGATTATCACAGAATTTACAGTGCAGAAGGAGCCACTCGGCCCATCGAGTCTGCACCGACTCTTGAAAAGAGCACCCTATCCTAGGTCAGCACCTCCACCCTATCCCCATAACCCAGTAATCCCACCCAACACTAAGATCAATTTTGGACACTAATGGCAATTTATCATGGCCAATCCACCTAACCTGCACATCTTTGGACTGTGGGAGGAAACCAGAGCACCCGGAGGAAACCCACGCGCACATGGGGAGGATGTGCAGACTCCGCACAGACAATGACCCAAGCCGGGAATCGAAACTGGGACCCTGGAGCTGTGAAGCAATTGTGCTATCCACAATGCTACTGTGCTGCCCTTAAGAACAAATTAATCTACACTGCATTATTCTACCATAATCCATGTACCTATCCAATAGCCACTTGAAGGTCCCTAATTTTTCCGACTCAACTATTACCTCAGGCAGTGCATTCCATGCCCCCACTACTCTCTGGGTAAAGAATCTACCTCTGACATCCCCCCCATATATCTTCCACCATTCACCTTAAATTTATGTCCCCTTGTAATGATTTGTTCCACCCGGGAAAAAAGTCTCTGACTGTCTACTCTATCTATTCCCCGATCATCTTATAAATCTCTACCAAGTCGCCCCTCATCCTTCTCCGTTCTAATGAGAAAAGGCCGAGCACCTTCAACCTTTCCTCGTAAAACCTACTCTCCATTCCAGGCAACATCCTGGTAAATCTCCTTTGCACCTTTTCCAAAGCTTCCACATCCTTCCTAAAATGAGGTGACCAGAACTGCACGCAGTACTCCAAATGTGGCCTTTCCAAGGTTTTGTACAGCTGCATCATCACCTCACGGCTCTTAAATTCAATCCCTTTGCTAACGAACGCTGGCACACCATAGGTCTTCTTCACAGCTCTATCCACTTGACTGGCAACTTTCAAAGATCTATGAACATAGGCCCCAAGATCTCTCTGCTCCTCCACATTGCCAAGAACCCTACCGTTAACCCTGTATTTTGCATTCATATTTGTCCTTCCAAAATGGACCACCTCGCTTGTCAGGGTTAAACTCCATCTGCCACTTCTCAGCCCAGCTCTGCATCCTATCTATGTCTCTTTGCAGCTGACAACAGCCCTCCTCACTGTCCAGAACTCCACCAATTTTTGTATCATCTGCAAATTTGCTGACCCACCCTTCAACTCCCTCATCCAAGTCATTAATGAAAATCACAAACAGCAGAGGACCCAGAACTGATCCCTGCGGTACACCATTGGTAACTGGGCTCGAGGCTGAATATTTGCCATCCACCACCACTCTCTGACTTCTATCGGTTTGCCAGTTCGTTATCCAACTGGCCAGGTTTCCCACTATCCCATGCCTTCTTACTTTCTGCATAAGCCTACCATGGGGAACCTTATCAAATGCTTTACTAAAATCCATGTTTAAAAAACACTACATCCACTGCTTTACCTTCATCCACATGCTTGGTCACCTCCTCAAAGAATTCAATAAGACCTACCCCTCACAAATCCGTGCTGACTATCCCTAATCAAGAAGTGTTTTTCCAGATGCTCAGAAATCCTATCCCTCAGTACCCTTTCCATTACTTTGCCTACCACCAAAGTAAGACTAACTGGCCTGTAATTCCCAGGGTTATCCCTATTCCCTTTTTTGAATAGGGGCACGACATTCGCTACTCTCGAATCCCCTGGTACCACACCTGTTGACAGTTATGATGAAAAGATCATTGCCAACGGCTCTGCAATTTCATTTCTTGCTTCCCATAGAACCCTTGGATATATCTCGTCAGGCCCGTGGGGCTTGTCTATCCTCAAGTTTTTCAAATTGCATAAAACATCTTCCTTCCTAACAAGTACTGTATCTCCGAGCTTTACAGTCTGTTTCACACTGTCCTCTCCAACAATATGACCCCTCTAGTTTGTAAATATTGAAGAAAAGTACTTGTTCAAGACCTCTCCTATCCCTTCAGACACAATACACAATCTCCCACTACTGTCCTTGATCAGACCTACCCTCGCTCTAGTCATTCTCATATTTCTTACATATATGTTTTCCTTGATCCTACCCACCAAAGATTTTTAATGCCCTCTCTTAGCTCTCCTAATCCCTTTCTTCAGTTCCCTCCTGGCTATCTTGCATCCCTCCAGTGCCCTGTCTGAACCTTGTTTCCTCAGCCTTACATAAGTCTTCCTCTGAACAAGACATTCAACCTCTCTTGTCAACCATGGTTCCCTCACTCGACCATCCCTTCCCTGCCCGACAGGGCCATAGATCATTGATCATAGAATTTACAGTGCAGAAGGAGGGCATTCGGCCCATCGAGTCTGCACCGGCTCCTGGAAAGAGCACCCTACCCAAGGTTAATACCTCCACCCTATCCCCATAATCCAGTAACCCCACCCAACACTAAGGACAATTTTGGACACTAAGGGCAATTTTGGAAACTAAGGGCAATTTATCATGCCCAATCCACCTAACTTGCACATCTTTGGACTGTGGGAGGAAACTGCACATCTTTGGACTGTGGGAGGAAACTGGAGCACCCGGAGGAAACCCACGCACACACGGGGAGGATGTGCAGACTCCGCACAGACAGTGACCCAAGCCGGAATCGAACCTGGGACCCTGGAGCTGTGAAGCGATTGTGCTATCCACAATGCTACCGTGCTGCCCACATACATACATATCAAAGACACGCAGTACCTGTTCCTTGAACAAGTTCCACATTTCACTTGTGTCCTTCCCTGACAGCCTATGTTCCCAATTTATGCACTTCAATTCCTGTCTGACAGCATTGTATTTACCCTTCCCCCAATTGTAAACCTTGCCCTGTTGCACGCACCTATCCCTCTCCATTACTAAAGTGAAAGTCACAGAATTGTGATCACTACCTCCAAAATGCTCCCCCACTAACAAATCTATCACTTGCCCTGGTTCATTACCAAGTACCAAATCCAATATGGCCTCCACTCTGGTCAGACAGTCTACATACTGTATTAGAAAAGCTTCCTGGACACACTGCACAAACACCACCCCATCCAAACTATTTGATCTAAAGAGTTTCCACTCAATGTTTGGGAAGTTGAAGTCACACATGGCAACCACCCTGTGACTTCTGCACTTTTCCAAAATCTGTTTCCCAATCTGTTCCTCCACATCTCTGCTGTTATTGGGGGGGCCTATAGAAAACTCCCAACAAGGTGACTGCTCCTTTCCTATTTCGGACTTCAACCCATATTACCTCAGTAGGCAGATCCCCCTCGAACTTCATTTCTACAGCTGTTATACTATCTCTAATTAACAATGCCACCCCCACCTCTTTTACCATCCTCCCTAATCTTATTCAAACATCTATAACCAGGAACCTCCAACAACCATTTCTGCCCCTCTTCTATCCAAGTTTCCGTGATGGCCACCACATCATAGTCCCAAGTACTGATCCGTGCCTTCAGTTCACCCACCTTATTCCTGATGCTTCTTGCGTTGAAGTATACACTCTTCAACCCATCTCTGTGCCTGCAAGTACTCTCCTTTGTCAGTGTTACCTTCCCCACTGCATCACTACATGCTTTGGTGTCCTGAATATCGGCTTCCTTCATTGCTGGACTACAAATCCGGTTCCCATTCCCCTGCCAAATTAGTTTAAACCCTCCCGAAGAGTACTAGAAAACCTCCCTCCCAGGATATTGGTGCCCCTCTGGTTCAGATGCAATCCATCCTGCTTGTACAGGTCCCACCTTCCCCAGAATGCGCCCCAATTATCCAAATACCTGAAGCCCTCCCTCCAACACCATTCCTGCAGCCACATGTTCAACTGCACTCTCTCCCTATTCCTAGCCTCGCTGTTACTTGGCACCGGCAACAAACCAGAGATGACAACTCTGTCTGTCCTGGCCTTTAACTTCCAGCCTAACTCCCTAAACTTGTTTATTACCTCCGCACCGCTTTTCCTACCTATGTCGTTGGTACCAATCTGCACCATGTCTTCTAGCTGCTCACCCTCCCCCTTCAGGATCCTGAAGACACGATCCGAGACATCCCTGGCCCTGGCTCCCGAGAGGCAACATACCTTCCAGGAGTCTCGCTCGCGACCACAGAATCTCCTATCTATTCCCCTAACCATTGAATCTCCTATTACTATTGCTTTTCTATTCTCCCCCCTTCCCTTCTGAGCCCCAGAGCCAGACTCAGTGCCAGAGACCTGGCAGCTAGGGCCTTCCCCCAGTAGGTCATCCCCCCCAATAGCATCCAAAACGGTATAATTATTTTGAAGGGGAACGGCCACGAGGGATCCCTGCACTGTCTGCCCGTTCATTTTCTTTCCCCTGACTGTAACACAGCTACTCTTGTTCTGTACCTTCGGTGTGGCTACCTCCCTGTAACTCTTCTCTATATCCCCCTCTGCCTCCCGGTTCATCCAGCTCCAGTTCCCTAACATAGTCTCCGAGGAGCTGGAGTTGGGTGCACTTCCCACAGGTATAGTCAGCGGAGACACCGGTGGTATCCCTCACCACCCACATCCTACAGGAGGAGCATGCAACTGCCCTCGCCTCCATCCCCTCTTACTTTACAGAATATAGCTGCCCTGTGGACCAACTGGAACTCCGCCCTCCGACTCTGCTCCCAGTCAGCTGCACTCTCTGTAAACACCTGGCTCCCTCTTTGCAGAAATGAAATGAAAGGAGCACCTTGCTCCCTCCTCACCTAACTCCCTCAGTCACCAAACTCTCTCTATAGCTCTCAAATGCACCAGATTTAGCACTCAATACGAACAAAGTCTGCATTGTAGCTGGCTCACTTTTATACTGTGAATCTTGCCTCTGAAAACTGGCCTAATCCAATTAACTAATTAACAAGCTCCAGCTGCAAGTACCCACAAGTAGAACCTTGTTTAAAGCTGATTGAAAATTCACCTATTAAACGAAACGGCAACTTTTAAGTTAATTAACTAAATAAAAGGAAGACTAGACTTTAGATAAAAATGAACCCTTATACTCCCTCAGTCACCAAACTCTCACTATAGCACTCAAATGCACCAAATTCAGCTCTCAGTGCAAAACAATAGTGAAGGTCTCAGTGAAGCAACAGTGTTAACCGTGCCGCCCAGAGTCTGCCTGAGTGGTAGCACAGAAATGTGATTTGAAGCATCTTGGGATTAGGGATCGTTTCAGACAGTTGCGAGGGAGAAGTATGGAGTTAGTAGTTACAGAACAAAATTCCGTGGCGGGTGAAAGACATTGGGCAGAATCTTGGGAAGCTCCCAGGAGTGGGAAACAAGGTAGATGGGGTACGTAACTGAGCAGGAAGTTCAAATAAATCAGCTTCCAGATGGGGGATGATACTAAAAAAATTAAGTTGGTGGCGGATGATGATGGATCAAGGTTCCAACAATCTTCCAAGAATCCTCTTTTTAAATATCTTTGTAGTTCATTAACATGCGACCTCGCCAGAATTAAGTGTCTATTTCCAATCCAGTGATCAACCAATGAGAAAAACATGCCTTCAGATTCACCACTGCTTAGCTGTGAAATGCAGTAGACCAAGTTGTCTCCATGATGGATTTGGAGCAAGCAGGAGATATTTTTTCATTTCTCAGGTGCTTTGTCCAGTTGCTGAAGAGGAAGTATTAATGGCTGAACCACTTTGCAGCTTTCACCAGAGATCTGGGCATGGATCTGACCCGAGGGAGGGAGGTGGCAACACTCTGAAGTCTTGTGGGGGACAGAGGGAGGAAGTTGGACTGTACAATTTCTGTATAGTTGAGGATGATGAACAGCTGGCCAAGGATAACAGGAGGACTTTTCAGTTGCTGGAGGGCTAAATAATGGTGAAGAAGGAAAACTTCAGGGTCAAGGATAGGTGGTCAAGTGTGATGGGGGCTAAGTCAAAGTTCATAAAGTCAGGGCAATCATGATGGAGTGAGAGTCAAGGGTGATGGAGTGGTGTTCAAAGTTCATTGACGCTGGTTCAGGAACTTGGCTTCCAGTTCTCAAATCACTCTGAGTGACCACAGACGAGTTTGTGTCAACAAGAGGTGTTCTCTGCAGGGAACCTCGAGGCTGGAGTTGACCAGGGTATTGTGAGAGGAGACCAGGATGTGGCTAATAATTATAGGGCTCCCCTTAGTCAAAAGTGCTCAGGACAGGAGAGGGTGGAAGACTGTACTGACCAAATCATCACCTGCCTCAGGCAGAAAAAATGGGTCAAAGTGTACCCAAATCTGCCGCACGCTCTGGCACAGCAGCTGGGGAACCAGCAGACGGTATCCCAGGTGTTCACAATTGGCACGTAATCAAATATATCACAGGCGGTGTCACTACTGACAAATGTCAGTCATGCAATGTCCAAAGCAGCTGAGATGATCACAGTCTTCTATCAGGACCTATGCCAGCTCCTTCACAGAGATCTATGTCCTCCTGTATTGGGAGGCAATCCATTGTAAACTGTTTTAAAAGTCACCACAGCATTGAAATGCTATTCCACCGGGTCATTCCACGGCTCCACGGCAGATAGCAGGACAATTGAGCAATGCACAAGACAAACTCGTGACAGCCTCGTTACAGCTAGATTCTAACTAGAATGAGGAATTTGCAAGATGTACTGGTTTGCTCCATTGTAAAAATTGCTCTGTTTGTGCCAGAAGAGCTGAAATATTCCCTCCAGACCATCAGTGTGACCTCTGGCACCGAGAGGTAAAAATGCAGCAGGCCCTGGGTATGACCAAGCCTATTCGGATGGTTTCAAGAGCACCACATACAATTTGGAAGGATGTTGCACTGGACTTAATGACACACACACTCCGAATGCCGGCAATGCCGATGAACTCCATTCACTCACCTGCAAGATGTGGAGTGCCTCAGCTGCAGACGGTGTTTTAACAACAGCTTCAGGTGGATGAGGAGGAGGTGGCTTAATTGCTGGGTTCCAAAGCCCCCAATCGTCTTGTCCAGGATAGAAATCTGCACAGATACTCGGAGATGCCACCCATTCCACACTGTAACTGACGTTTCCATTGGCCCACATCACCCACCATTGTTTGTTCATGAAGTACCATGCCCTTAAATGCATCCATCCATTATTACAACTCCCAACATAATGTTCATTCATATCTGAATCAAGTGGTCTGAAACATATATTCACACATGAGTTATATCAGTGCAGTGATTGAATACAATATAGCGACCTTTGTGGCATTATAATTTAAAAAACCTTTAATTTCCCTTCGCTCTGCCATGGTGCCAGCCTGACAGCTGCAGCTGAGGTGGAGTGTGCTGTGTGCTATGCCCTGGTTCCTGAGATGACCTTGGTGGCCATCCTCTGGTAGTCTGAGGCCTAGAGGGCTCCAGCCTGCTGAGGGCCTCACGCACAAGCCCAGATTCACCCTCTCCAGCCTGACCTACTGGAGGTGATGTTGTATCTGGTAGAGGGGAGCAGGGGTGGCAGTGCACCCTGGGAGCGCTCTGAGACAACAGGTGAGAATTGAGTGCTTTGCAGTTGAGTTAAGTGTAAATTTTCCGCATCCTATTAATCTCTTATTCTGAATTTCAGAATGATATGTTTTTTTTTCAAGTGGCACTTTCTAATTTACCATTTAATTTTAGGCTGGGATTTACTGGTTAAATTTTGTGGATTATTTCTGTACTGGATGGATTCTCATCACAGTAGCTCTGTTGGAACTCATCGGTCTCAGTTGGATCTATGGTAAGTACAAGAAAAGCACTGAAATCAAATCAAATAATTGTTAGGACCTCGGAAGAGCCCCCAATCTTTGTTCGGATCCCAGATGAGACACCCAACAATTTGCATTTATAAAACTATGAGGAAAGGGTACTTCATCCAGGAGTGTTAATCCCAGGAGTGTTGACCAATCGGTATCTTTTATGTGAAAACAAATTTTAATTTAAACACAGAATCAATCACATTAGCATCAAAGCATTACAGTTAACAGTTCAAATAGCCCTTTAACAAAAGAAAAATAACTTTAACTTACTCCCATGCACCTGAAACTATATTATTGAGATTCCAATTAAGCAAATAATATAGTTCAAAAAACACTTCCAAATAAAGTTAGCAGTCAGGTTTACTTGCTTTCCTCTGTGCAAAGACCTTGGAGAGAATCATCTATCAGCCTGCTGACTCCTGGGCCGGAATTCTCCCCCAACTAGCGGGGTGGGCCGTACCGGCACAAAAGAGTGGCGTGAACCACTCCGGCGCCAGGCCGCCAGGAAGGTGCTGAATTATCCGCACTTCTGGGGGCTATGGCCAGCGCATGTGCAAGAGCGCCAACGTGTTTCTGGCGCATGCGCAGAATCATTGGTGTGATCCCTGCGCATGTGCAGGGGGGTTTTCTTCTCCGCACCGGCCATGGCGGAGCTTTACACAGGCCCGGCACGGAGGGAAAGAGTGCCCCCACAGCACAGGCCCGCCTGCAGATTGGTGGGCCCAGATCATGGGCCTAGGCCACCGTTGCCCACCGTGGCCCACCGTGCCCCACCCCCCCACCCCGGGGCTTCGATCCCCCTGCCCTGCCGCTCCGATCCAGCTGTCGAATTCCTCACAGCGCCGTTTTATTGCCGGGGCGGGGATCACGTCGCGCCGGTCGGGGGCTGTTGGCAGTGGCGCGCACCGGCCGATTCTCCGGGCCCCGATGGGCCGAGCGGCCGCCCATTTTTCAGCCGGTCCCCGTCGGCATGAAATGGACAAGGTCCATACCAGTGGGGGGTCGGAGAATTGTTCGACTAAAATCTTATGGCAAACTACAAAACTACAGACAGACCTGGCTCCATCCATTAATTACATCATAAGGCATTATTCGGTCTCCTCCCACTGAGATGTTCCAACACCTTTTTTTATCCAGGGCTAACCACAATCCTTCATCAATTACCTACACCCCAAGGATCCTCCAAAATCAAAACAATGTTCCATTAGCCATCTATCTGTAAACAAGTAAATCGTTAAAACCAATGATAACCTCAATTTTGCAAACCCTTAATCACAGCTTTAGCAGACACTGCCTGTATGTATCATAAAGCAATGTTTTAATAAATTTACTGTAAATGTGGAATATAATATATAACAGTTTTGTACCTCCATCATATAACTAAATTAAATGGTACTTGTGTGGATCTTGAGGTCTCTTTACAACAATCAAGGCCATCAAATTTGGTAATGTGGTGTGGATGTTTCTTCATATTTGAGAACGATGAGATTTTAAATGCTCGCGTTGATTCTGATCGATCTCTCCACATTTGGCTCCAAAACCCAGGCAGGCAGTTCATTCAGCATCCTTCACTCATAATCCCCATATTTGTGCTGAGTTACAGCTCGTTACTGTTGGAGTACATTTTGCTGCAGCCATTTTCCTGTTATTGATGATGGGGACATTGTTCAAGCATCTTTCCCCTGAGTTATATAACTGCTAACCGTCTCAGCTCAGTCAGTCACTGGTGTTTCCCATCTATCAGGGCAGAAGGAACAGCAGGACAATCTCAACTTCAGTGTGTTCATGATGTTTCTGCTGACCTCCTGGCATCCACCTTGTATTCTTCAACTCTTGACAAAAGTTTCACTTTGAATGCCCATCCTCGCCATTCTAATGGCAGGGCCTGTCCATCTCTGAAACATGACCCTTGACTAGAGTCAGTTCTTCATGATTCATACAAATGTTTTACTTTCACTGATAATCGGGTTGGTGACAGGGAGCAACTTACCCACCCTGTTTGAAATGCTGAGTGAAATCTGCTGGTGGATCAGGTCTAGCCACCCATCTACGCACCTCCCTCTAGGATGGTTGATAACTTAACTGTGAAGCAAGCCCTTGCCCTCTGCTAATTTTTCCATAGAATCCCTAAAGTGCAGAAGGAGGCCATTCAGCCCATCGGTTCTGCACCTACCTTTTGAAAAAGCATGCTGCGGAGGCTCCCCCAATCCCCTCCCCCTCTATCACCATAACCCCATCTAATCTTTGGACACTTAAGGACAATTTAGCATGGCCAATCCTGCACATATTTGAACTTGTGGATGTTTGCAGCAATATCGTGGCCTTAAGAGAAACCTAGCTGAATGTTACTGACACGTTTCCCTTCAATGAAGCCTCCCCACCTGACTACATCTTCTACCACTCGCTCTATAAAGACCATTGCCATGATGGTGTGGCACTTATCCCCAACCTATCACTTGACCTGGCCCTCTGCTGTGAGATGAATTGGACATTCTGAATTCTCCCTCAGTCTACCCAAACAGGCGGTGGACTGTGATGACTAGGGGATTCTAGTGGATTTTCACAGTAGCATTATTGCAGTGTTAATGTAAGCCTACTTGTGGCAATAACAAAGATTATTATTATATTATTATATTATTCTCCTCTGGCACTTTCTTCCAATTGTGTATTTCACCTTTTTCCAACAATTTAACATCTCTTTCAAAACCATCCTCTACAACCCTTCCGACTGCAATACATTTTTGTCAATAAGTTATCTTATTGCACCAAACAGCTTGTCTTCCTTGATGACTTCAACCTCCATCTCAACTCATCAGGCTCTTCCCCCTTTTGAGTTCACTGCCCTCTTGTGCTCTCTCAATCTCTCCCTCCGTGTAAATGCTCACAGACACCACTGAACCTGCTATCTTACCTGGTAGTCCTATTGTATCAATCACAGATAAAGCCATCTCTGATAGCTTCACAGTATCACTCACCACCCATATTCCTCTTTCACACTCCAACTTGATCTCGTTCTGTACCCATCCCTGCAGAAGACTCTCACTCAATTCAGTTAAAGCTCTCCTTTCAAAAACGTGGGCATCTAGCCCACGTTCGCAACATTTCTCAGCTACTGATTTGCTTAGCCACACCCTCACCTCCACCATCCATGCTGGGATCCGCTGCAAAGCCACTAGTCTTTCTGACCTTGGGCCAAGTACACCCTCATCTCCGCTCCGTTAAATTCAAGGGATACCAGACTTGAAAGGATTGAGTGGATAACTGCGTTAACCATCCATTGCTGGATCTGACTGGATGACTCAGAACAGTGGATAATCCTGTAAGGCAAGATAACCTCCATCTTCTCCTCCACTGCAAACAATTTTGTTAAAGTCCTTCCTTGCCTCTGTTCCATCCACCCTCCTAGAGAAGATGCTTATGGGCTTTTTTAGCAGTAACATTGAAAGCATCTGATCGGCTGCCTCTTTAATAATCTTTTTTAATAATCTTTATTATTGTCAAAAGTAGGCTTACATTAGCAAATTGGGCGGGATTCTCCGACCCCCCGCCGGGCTGTAGAATCAGCAGGGGGTGGCGTGAATCTCGCCCCACCGTCCCGACACCGGCTGCCGGGTTCTCCAGCGCGGTTTTTCGGCAGGGACAGGAATCGCGACGCGATTGGCAGCGGCCCCCCCGGCGATTCACCGGTCCGTGATGAGCCGAGTGGCTGCCCGTTTTCGGCGGGTCCCGCCAGCGTCCCGCTGGTGTATATTACGCCAGTTCTGCACCGGCGGGAGTGGCTCTGCGGGCGGCCTGTGGAGTCCTCGGGGAGGCGTGGGGCAATCTGGCCCCGGTGGGGGGGGGGTCCCCCACGGCGGCCTGGCCCGTGATCGGGGGCCCACCGATCCGCAGGCGGGCCTGTGCCGTACGGGCACTCTTTCCCTCCTCCAAAGCTGTGTGATTCCTTCCTTACATCTCACACTCTTTCCACCTCACTTTTATATTTTAGGATGCTCCTTAAAACCTGCCTCTTTAACGATGTTTTCGGTCATGAGTTATATTTTTTTATTCGTTCATCCCTAATTGTATTCCCCATCCCTAATTGCCCTTGAGGGGGCAGTTAAGAGACAACCATATTGCTGTGGTTCTGGAGTCGTAAGTGGGCCAGACCAGGTAAGGACGGCAGATTTCTTTCCCTGAGGACATTAGTGAACCAAATGGGTTTTTACGACAATGGTTTCATGGTCATCATCAGACTTCTGATTTTAGATTACCTTATCAAATTTAAATTTCACCATCTGCAGTGGTGGGATTCAAACCCAGTTCCCCAGAGCATTACCCTGGCTTTCTGGTTACTAATTCAGTGACAATACCACCATCTCACCACCCTCCCCGCTCCTTATGCGGCTCAGTGTTATACTTTGGTTTGCCGTGTTCCTGTGATGTGCCTTGGGAAAATTAATCAGCGGGATTCCCCGTTTCGGAGACTATGGGTGGATACTCCAATTCTGCGGAGATGTCCTGAGGGTGCGTCTGGTCTTACGACCAAAACATCAGCACTTCCCCCGCACTGATGCGCCGCTCGGTAGGGGGCTAGCAGCCGCACGACGTAAAGACCACCGCTTTACCTGCCAATACGGACGTTAAATGGCGGGTCCATGGCTGCACATGCGCACGGAGACGGCCTGCAGCAGCCGTGGCGTACAACATGCCGCCGGTCGATCGCAGACCCGGCCTGCCAAATACTGACCCCCCTGTAACCCAGAGGGAGGCCAGTCCCAGAAGGAGATGATGCAGTCACTGGGTAATGTGACACAGACCCAGACAATGGTGGCACAGTCGCAACGCGATGTGGCGCAGTCCCAGATGGCGCAACTCCCTGTGCTCCATGACCGCAAGCATGCAAACCCTGGTCGAGACCAGAGTGAGCCTCCAAGCCTGGCAGCACCAGATAGCGGGGGGCCTCAGCGGATGGCTCCGCTTGCACCCCCATCCCATGGAGTAGCCCTGAGGGCCATCGGGCACCCCAAGGGAGGAGGAGGTGCCTGAACACCGTAGCACCTCGGAGTCCCCCACTCCTGTCCCTGGTGCATCTGGTGGGCAGTGGGCGGCACCACACCATGCTGGACACCCAAGCATCAGCTGGGTTCATCCAGGCTCGGTCCACCCAGAAGACGTGCACCAATGGGGACCCAGGTTGCAGACCGCCTCAACTCCTGCTGTACCAGTTAGTTGGCACAGGTACAGGTACTGTTTGTTATTGGGTCTAAGGCACACATCTGTAAATATTTGTGCACATTAAACACCTGTTCACACTGCCACAGCTGCCTCAGTGCTCTGTCAGATGGATAGGCTGATCTGGGCAGGGCTGGCCAGAGAGGGTGTGCAGGGGGGCAGGCGTTGTGGGTGGGCTGGCCTCCCCACCATCCCCCCTACTATCTCCACCAACGTCACCCCAGGGATCTGATGGGACCATTTGATGGAAGGGCCAGCTCGCATGCAGGGATCACTCAGGTGGACGGTGGACAGGGCTTCCATGAGCAGGAGCATGTTGCCAAATGATGCGGAGCACCAGAGCTCATCACAGAGGGGTTGTCATCATTCTCCATCCCATGGACCAGAGCCGGCGTTACTGCCAACCCAAAGTTCCCAGCCTATATTGCGGCAGATGTGTAATACGCAAGGAAGGAGGGGGATCTGGCCGGGGTGGCTGGGAGCGGATGTGTGGGGGTGGGATGTGATGTCTGTGCTCATGGCCAGTTTCCTCCTCCCTCCCGATAGTTGGTGAACCTGGAGGCAATCAGAGCATCCTATCCGCCTGTCGTGCAGCCTCCCATGCCTGCCCACCCTCGCCGTCCCCCACATCCTCCTCATCGGAAAAGGACTGGTGTTCATCCTCTTCCTCCAGCACGTCGCCGCTCTGCTGCACGATGTTGTTGATGACACAGCAGCCCGCTACGATGCAGGCGACCCTCTCAGTGTCATACTCCTGAAGCAACTCTCGCTCACGTCCCTGGTCGTTGCATGGGCGTCATTGTAGCGGTTCTCGGCATTTGCCTTTGGCGTCTGGATGGGCATCATCAGCCACAACCGCAGTGGATATCCCCATGTCGCCTAGGGGCCAACCCCCCAACTGGGGGCCCGGGGGCATCTCGAAAATGTCAGGAGTCGTCGAGTGTACCAGGATGAAGGTGCCGTGCACGCTGCCCGGGTACCGGGCGCAGACACGCATGATGAGCATCTAATGGTCACATATCAGCTACACATTCATCGTGGGGAACCCCTTTCAGTTTGTGCAGAGCGGCCTGTCATCTGCAGATGCTCGGGTACCTGGTGGACATGAAATGGATGTATTGTGCCGACTGGCCATATCGGGCCTTCGTGACGGCGCCGATGTACCTGTTCTCCGAGGTTTGTGAGATCCCGAACACGTCCCTACTTGGTGTCTGGAAGGAAACTGTCACATAAACGTTTGGGGCGACCGTCACCTAGACAGCCACTGGGAGCAGGTGTCCTTCCCCATACCCCTGCGGCGCCAGGTGTGCCATCACCTGGCAGTTATGTTGCTCTGCCGTCGCTTCTCAGCTGGAGTCTTCGATGGCTTGCCCGATCCGGCAGCTCTTCTTCCCGTCAGCCTATTGGGCAGCTGGCTCACAATCCTGGGTGGCTGCCGTCTGTTCCTCTGGTGCAGGCTCTGCTGCTGTCTGCTCTGCTCCTAAAGCTTCCTCTTCCTCAAGCAGCACCCGCTCTTTCAGCTGCAGGGCATCGCCCCTGCTGGGCTGGGGCAACCAGTAAGAAGACCAACATTGCTGGTTGAATTCCAATATTCATTGTCTGCAGGGGATAAAAGGCCGACATGTTAACATGGTGCGTACCCACATACCCAACGAGGTCCAATGGGCTACACGGTGGTCCTGGGATGGCACTGTGGACCCTGCCCCTGCATGTCGTCCTCTACCCCCGCAAGATCCCCGCACCCCTGGCCCAACGGTGCCTGGCACTGAGATGGCCTCTGGCGTCTATCCCTGCTAGCACTGCCCTTGCCAGCAGATTGCTCTGCGGCCCCCGTCCTGCGCCCCCTTAGGGGTTACAGTGGGCATTGACCTGGGTGGGCTGCCTGGTGCCCTGCCATCGGGTGGCGGCCGTTTGGGTGGTGGGGGTATGGCAAAGGGTGGGGTGCGGGGGTGGGGAGCTGGGGGCACCCATACGGCCAGTTTCACTTTACAGAAGCAGGGGCTACTGTGGGTGGCCAGTGCGGTGCACAGCAAGCTGGCTGCCTTGCAGGCCATGGCAATGGTGGTCAGTGGCAAGGCACCGCCCCAGTCCTGTGGGGGGAGGGTCACCCCAGCCACTCAGCCCATTCACCTTCCCACCCCCCCATTCCGGACCGGGCAGGGCCCCCCTCACTCCAGCCAGCCCGACAAGTGTCCGGCCCGGCATCCCACAGTCAGGCCTCTGTCTAGGCGACGGAGAATTGTGATTTGGTGTCAAATCGGCCTCACCATCATTTCGGTGTCGGAACTGATTCTCCACTCAATCGCATTTACCAACTTTACCATCAGCCGAGGAGAATCCTGCCCATTATTTTGGTTGCTGCTGTGATCCCTTGTCTGATTTAACCTGTTCATTAGTGACAGCCAGGATGAGATGAACTTCTACAATAAACAAGCTGCCCTGAAGACTAGACAGGCCAAATGATTGTGTCTCTTTGCTTTCTTGTCGCCCACAGGAGTAAACAGATTCATCAAGGACATTGAGATGATGATTGGGGAAAGGACTTGGCTCTTCTGGCTGTGGTGGAGAGTCTGCTGGATTTTTATCTCTCCGTGTTTGCTGGCAGTAAGGAACTGTTAAATCTTCTAGTGATTTAAAAAAAAATAATCAGACTGTAGATATTGTATCTAATTGTTTATCCCATCACATCATCCAGGTAATCTTAATATGGTCCTTAGCAACATTTGCCCCACCAACATATGGACCTGTTGAGTATCCTGCCTGGGCAATAGCACTTGGCTGGTGTATGATTATCTTCTGTATTATGTGCATCCTCATTGTCGCCATTGTGAGAGTTGTCCAAGCTGAGGGTGCCACCTTGTGCCAGGTAAGGAAAAATGTCATACAGATTGGACAAACCATTGATCAAGGGTGGCCTGTGGGATGTGTTCAGAGAGTGCATTTCGGACAGTTTCATACAACTACACATTGTGGAACCAACTAGGGAACAGGCTATTTTGCACTGGTAATAAGCCACCCAATGTAGTTAATCAGTGAGTTCATACTCTGCGTGGGAGGAATGATCATAACATGCTAAATTTTCATGTTCAGTTTCAGCGTGAGGAACCTTTGCTGGAACCTCATGTCGAAAGTTAAATCAAGAAAATTATAAAGGTATACAAGCAGAATCTAAGAAAATGTGCCGAAAAAAATAACAGTTGGCAGATAAGCAACGGCAGGCATTTAAGGGGGTATTAAATGACTCTCAGCAACCATATATTCGATTGGCAAAGGAAGGGCAGAATCTTTCTGTCCTACCTTGGTGGGGGCAGGGCTGGAAAATGTGTTGAGCCATTCAATAGTCCATTGACTTTGCGGGTGTGGAAAATTCTGCCGTCAGGCAACCTATAATATTTTGCCCATGGACTCTTGAGAATATTGATCCATCCATGGTTAATAAAGGAAGTTAGGATGGCAGTAAATTTTCCAAACCAAATTGTGGGTGTAACTACAGTGTTTGGAATACAACGGTTCAAGAAGGCAGCTGATACCATTTTCGCGACATCAATTCGGTGCGGGCAATAATGCAAGATGAGCCAGTGAAGCTCACATGAGAGAAATATATAAAACAAATTTAAAAGATATGCATAAATTTTGTGAAGATTAGTGTAGGCCAGAAGGTTGGGATCATTTTGGAAACCTACAATGGATGACTAAAATAGTAAAGAGGGAGAAAATAGATTATGTGATTAAACGGGGAAGAAATATAAGTACATAAAGTAAAAGATTCTACAAGTATATAAAAAGGAGAGAGTACTTAAAATAAACATTGATCCCACAGAGTGTGGGACTGGAGGTTTGAAAATGGGAAACAAGGAAATGGCATAGACTTTACACCAGTATTTTATATCTGCCGTCATGGTATAAGACAGTAAAAGTATCCCCAAAATATTAAAAATAGCAGGCCCAAATGAAGAAATCATACCACCAGAACAGAAGATTTCGGCAAACGAATGGCTAAATGGGACTAAAGGCTGACAACTTTCCAAATATTGATTGGAACCTCTGTCGGTCAAACAGTTCGGATGGGGCAGTTTTTGTACAGTGTGTGCAGGAGGGTTTCCTGACACAATTTGTGGATAAGCCGACAAGAGGGGGGGGCCACATTGGATTTGATACTGGTAAGGAACCGGGCCAAGTGTTAGATTTGTTTGTGGAGGAGCACTTTGGAGATTGTGACCACAATTCGGTGTCTTTCACTATTGCAATGGAGAGGGATAGGACCATAGGGCAAGGTTTATAATTGGGGGAGGGGTAATTACGATGCGATTAGGCAAGAGTAAGGGAGCATAAGATGAGAACAGAAACTGTCAGGGAAAGGCACAAATGGAAAGTGGAGCTTGTTCAAGGAACAAATATGGCGTGCCCTTGACAGGTATGTCCCTGTCAGGCTGGGAGGAAATGGCTGTGTGAGGGAACCATGGTTCACAAAAGAGGTGAACGTCTTGTCAGAGGAAAAAGGAAGAGTATGTAAGGATGAGAAAAACAAGGTTCAGTTGGGTCACTTGAGGGTTACAATGAAGCAAGGAATGAGCTAAAAAAAAAAGGGCTTAGGAGAGCTAGGAGGGGCATGAGAAGTCCTTGGTGGGTCAGATCAAGGAAAACCCCAAGGCTTTTACCCTTAGGTGAGATATAAAAGAATGACCAGGGGGAAATTAGGGCCGGTCAAGGACAGTAGTGGGAACTTGTGCATGGAGTCAAAAGAAATAGGAGAGGCATTGAATGAACACTTTCTTCAGTGTTCACCAAGGAGAGGGGCCATGTTTTTGAGGATGAGAGTGTGATTCAGGCAGGTAGGGCTGGAGGAGGTAGATGTTTTGAGAATGGATATATCAGCAATTTGAAAAACCTGAGGGTCGACAAGTCCACCGAACTAGATGGGATATAGCCAAGGGTTCTTTGGGAGGCAAGGGATGAGATTTCAGAGCCTTTGGCTTGATCTTTGGATCCTCACTGTCCACAGGGATAGTGACAGAGGACTGCAGAGTGGCGAATGTTGTTCCTCTTTTCAGAAAGGGAATAGGAATGATCCTGGTAATTATAGGCCAGTTAGTCTTACTTCGTGGTCGGTACGTTAATGGAAAAGGTCCTGAAGGATAGGATTTATGACCATTTGGAAAGATGCAGCTTAATCCGGGATAGTCAACAGGATTCATGAAGCATAAGCCTTTCCTCAAAAATTTGATTGAATTCTTTGAGGAGGTAATGTGTGTAGATGACGGTAGAGCAGTTGATGTCATATACATGGATTTTAGTAATGCTTTGATAAGGTTCCCCATGGTTGGCTTATGAAGAAGTGAGGAGGTGTGGGATAGAGGGAAATTTGGCCATTTGGATAAGTAACTGGCTATCACATAGAAGACAGAGGGTGGTGGTGGATGGAAAATTTTCAGACTGGAGACCAGTTATAGCGGTGTACCACCGGGATCAGTGCTGGGTCCTCTGCTATTTGTGATTTTTATCAATAACTTGGAGGAGGGGGCTGAAGGGTGGGTCAGTAAATTTGCTGATGATACCAAGATTGGTGAGTAGTGGATGAGATGGAGGGCTATTGTAGGCTGCAAAGAGACATTGGAGAGGATGTAGAGCTGGGCCGAAAAAATGGCAGATGGGCGTTTAAGCCTGATAAGTGCAAGGTGATTCATTTTGGTAGAAAAAAATTTGAATGCAGATTACAGGGTCAACGGCAGGGTTCTGAGGAATGTGGATGAACAGAGAGATCTTGGGGTTCATGTCCACAGATCATCTGAAGTTTGCCACTCAAGTGGATAGAGCCGTGAGAAGGCCTATAGTGTGTTAGCGTTTATTAACAGGGGGCTTGAGTTTAAGAGCCGCGGCAGTATGCTGCAACTGTACATGACCCTGGTGAGACCATATTTGGAGTATTGTGGGCAGTTCTGGTCACCTCATTATAGGAAGGATGTGGAAGCATTGGAAAGGGTGCAAAGGAGATTTACCAGGACGCTGCCTGGTTTCAGGATAGGTCTTATGAGGAAAGGTTGAGGGAGCTAGGGCTTTTCTCTTTGGAGCGGAGGAGGATGAGAGGTGAATTAATCGCGGTTTATAAGATGATGAGGGGGATAGATAGAGTGAACGCTCAGAGACTATTTCCTCGGGTGGATGTAGCTGTTACAAGGGGGCACAACTATAAGGTTCAATGTGGGAGTTATAGGAGGCATGTCCGAGGTAGGTTCTTTACTCAGAGTGCGGTAAGGGTGTGGAATAGACTGCCTGCTGTGCTGGTGGAGTCGGACACATTAGGAACTTTCAAGCGGTTATTGGATAGGCAAATGGAGCACACCAGAATAACAAGGAGTGAGACAGCTTGATCTTGGTTTTGGCCAATGCATGGCACAACATTGAGGGCCGAAGGGCCTGTTCTGTGCTGTACTGTTCTATGTTCTCTATGTTCTATCTTCTAAACCAAGTCCCTTGGTCTTGATAGCTTGCCTCCCAGAAGTGGCTGCAGAAATGGATTCACGAGTTGTAATCTCCTAAAATCCCTAGATTTCTGGGTCGACCCAATTTTGTCCGTTAAAATTTCCAGAATATCCAGAGGCTTTACTAATCTCTCACTGTTTCTTGGATAGCACAGCAGCGACTTGTATGTATTTGGTGGCTTTAATGAAATAAAATGCCCAAGGTGTTTCACAGGTGGGTTCTATAACAAAATCTGACTCCCAGTCACTTCGGAGATGTTAGGGCAGAAAACAAAATATATGGTCAACAAATAGTTTTTGAGCAACCTTTTAAAGGAGGAAAGAAAGGGGGAGAGATTTGGGGAGGCGGATGGGAGGGGGGTGTAATTCTAGACCTTAGGAACTCAGCAGCTGAAGGCTGAAAAGGCACCAATGGTGGAAGAATTCAATCAGGCGATGCATTTCTTAAAATTATGACAAAATATTAATATATTCATAAAAGGAAGAGAATCAGAATTCATGTATTTAGGACACATAGACCAGAACTCTCTGCCAATTCACGCTAGAGGGATTCTCCAGTCTCACTACAGTTAGCAGGGCAAACTAGTTGGTTTGTTTTAGATTTATTGTCACCTGTACTGTGGTGCAGTGAATAGTATTGTTCTGCATACAGTCCAGGCACATCGCTCCATGCATGAAAAACATAGGACATACGATAAACAAACACACAATGTAAATACATAATAATAACCTTTATTGTCACAAGTAGCCTTACATTAGCACTGCAATGAAGTTACGGTGAAAAGCCCCGATTCGCCACATTCCGGCGCATGTTCGGGTACACAGAGGGAGAATTCAGAATGCCCAAATTAGCTAACAGCATTTCTTTCGGGACTTGTGGGAAGAAACCGGAGCACCAGAAGGAAACCCACGTAGACACAGGGAGAACGTGCAAAGCCCGCACAGACAGTGACTCAAGCCGAGAATCAAACTTGGGACCCTGGTGCTGTGAAGAAACAGTGCCAATCACTGTGCTAACCGTGCCGCCCAGACAGTTGACATAGAATCATGGAATCCCTACAGTGCAGAAGGAGGTCATTTACCGACCCTAGGAAAGAGTGCCCTACCTAGGCCCACACCTCCACCCTATTGTTGTAACACAGTGATCCCACCTAATCTTTTGGACAGTAATGGGCAATTTAACCTGGCCAATCTGCCTAAACTCTTTTTTTTATAAATTTAGAGTACCCAATTTGTTTTTTCCAATTATGGGACAATTTTGCTCGTCCAATCCACCTAACTTTCACATCTTTGTGTTGTGGGGGCGAAACCCACGCAAACCCAGGGAGAATGTGCAAACAAAGTGGCCCAGAACCGGGATCGAACCTGGAACCTCAGCGCCGTGAGACTTCAGCGCTAACCACTGCACCACTGTGCTGCCCTCCAATCCACCTTACCTGCACATCTTTGGACTGTGGGACAAAACTGGAGCACCGGAGGAAAACTTGCAGACACAAATAGAAAGTGCAAACTCCACACTGATAGTCACCAAAGGCCGGAATTGAATCCGGGTCCCTGGCACTGTGAGGCAGCAGAGCTAACCACTGTGCCACTGTGCACCGGGTAAAGCATAGGGAATATGATAATAATAATATAAATAAAGGTTTGGTTTCCACTTTAAGCACTCTTTAGATCTCTCTTTTGTTAATGTGTGGCCTGTCAATGCCTGTGAGCAACGCAGGTCTAATTTCATAAAACTCCTTTATTTACATTCCAGTACATTCTAAGCTTCTAGTTAAGTACATTCCTCGATTCTACATCAAATCCATCTTATCATCTCATCTTTTCCACATGACAGCTGATGTCACGGTTACATCATGAAACACATCTCATTACCATAACTCTGAACCTATTATTCTCCAAATGACAATATATACTTCCTGATCAATTCGAGTTTCAACATGGGAGCATAATTTCTGATCAGCATACATGTTAAATATTTTTCAATATAATATGAATTATCATCTGTTGAAACAAACTGCAGGAGAATCTGATCAGAATGTGTTTTTTTCTAGTTGTTGGTTAAAAATCCAGCAGGAGTGGTTAAACATTTAAATTTTCCTTCCGCAGAAAATCTCTGCTGCTTGCACATCAGCTCCTGATTGGGGTTCAAACATGGAAAAACACAAAGAGGAAAGAAATAAGAACAAGCCCGATTCTACAGAAGCTGTTAACTCCGTGCTACTTCTTGTCATCCCAGAGATGTGAATATTTCTGCTCAAATTGTAAACAGTGGCTCTGAAAATTGTCAGCTGCGCTGGTATTCTCTGATTGTAACGAAAGCAGGCGTTCTCTGGAACAGTCAATAACTCGGCCAGGACCCAATTAAAATGATGTCTGAAGTTTCCTCTGCAAGCATCAATTTGGGGCAGGGTGGTTCGGGGTAGAATTACCGAGGATCAGATTTCATGCATCGTGAACCTTCAGTCATTCTCCTGCCTGAATCCTGGTGTTCATACAGAGGATTTCAGTCACTGAACATAGAACATAGAACATAGAACAGTACAGCACAGAACAGGCCCTTCGGCCCTTGATGTTGTGCCGAGCCATGATCACCCTACTCAAACCCACGTATCCACCCTATACCCGTAACCCAAAACCCCCCCCCAACCATACTTTTCAGGACACTACGGGCAATTTAGCATGGCCAATCCACCTAACCCGCACATCTTTGGACTGTGGGAGGAAACCGGAGCACCCGAAGGAAACCCACGCACACACGGGGAGGACGTGCAGACTCCGCACAGACAGTGACCCAGCCGGGAATCGAACCTGGGATCCTGGAGCTGTGAAGCATTTATGCTAACCACCATGCTACCGTGCTGCCTAACATTGTGGACAAGGTCTCCAGCTCTCACACAAAATTCTCACCTACAGTACACAATGGCTGGGTTCCCCTTCCATTAGCCACGGGATGTGGGTGAGTTTCACGCAGAGGGACCTGATTCACACTTAGCCTTATCACCAAATGTCCCACTGACTCAAAACACTGAGGGCGCGATTCTCTCCAAAGGCGGCGGGTCGTGAAGGCTGCCACGAAAACAGCCGTGTTTCACGGCAGCCCCCAAGCCCCCGCCCGGGACCCGATTCTGCTCCCCGGTCGGGGCTAGCATCGCGGCCCCGTGAACTATGGCATCGCGGGCTTAACGAATTTTGTTAACCCCGCGCGCCAAAGTTAGCGACGGCTGACGCATTGATGACGTCATCCGCGCATATGCGTTAGACCTGCGCATGCGCGGTTGGTAATGCCCCTCAGCCGCCCCGTGGACTGATCCAGCAGGGCGGCGGAGTAACAACGAGTGCGCGGGGTGAGTACCCGCTGTCCACGATCGGTGCCCACCGATCGCGGGCCCATGCCACCCTTAGCACGGCCGTGGTGCAGCCGTGCCAATCGGTGGCATGGTTGTGCAGAACGGCACTTTGGCCCCGTTTTCACGAACTTGTGTATTCAAATTCGTGAAAACAGCCGTAAAGGCCTTGGAAATCGGCCCATCGGCCAGGGGAGAATCGCTGCTCGCCGTTTTTTTTACATTCGGGGGGCGGGCGTGGGGGGGGGGAGAATAGCGGGACGGCGCTGCCCGCTATTCTCCCTCCCCCCGTCGTGAGTGCAGAGAATCTCGCCCTGACTGTCCATGTGTAATGCTGACAGTCGGAGTACCTGCTGACACAATTTACTCACGACTTGTTGATAGATTCCATGTCTCCCCAGGAACTGCGGTATGAAATATACGGGTCATTAGATCTAATCGGATCAACTCATGCTGAATAATTACTTTCTCACATTTGTATATTTGTGACAATATGTATTTTTATATTCACTATCTTCTGTAACACTGCACTGTACATGATAAGGTTGGTGTGCTTTAATCAAGGTAGAAAAATCTCCAACGTGTGTATCAGTTTGCGACTGTAGAATCTACAGTAGAAAACATTAACAGCATGTTTTCATGGCACACTTTCATCTTTCCATTCTCCGCTGTTCTATTTTTCCACCAAAGTGGACAAGGCCAGTTTTCCACATTACATGTCATCTGCTAAATTTTTTGCCTGTTCACTTAAACTAAGGGTGTCCCATTGTAAATTCTTCATATCACTCTTACAAATTGCTTTATTACTTGTCTTTGATTGTCAACAAAATAGTCTACAATAGAATCAGCCCTTCATGGATGTCATTATTATAGATTGTATATCTTGTCAGCGCTGATGACTGTGGCATTCCACTAATTCCAATTTGCCATCTTGAAAGTTTATTTCAGAACTATTTAGTTCCTGTTAGCTAACTCTCAGCATGTGTTAATCTTTACTTTTTGCAGCGACCATTTATACGACTCCTTTTGAATATCTTTTGGAACATCTTTGGAATGTCTTTTCTACATCTTCAAATAATTCTCAGAAACCTCTCAGACAAGATTTCCCTGTCAAAAATAAAAACATTTTAACTGTGCTTGATTTATTTGATTTCTCTAAATGTCCTGCTTTTTTAATAAAGGAGTTCAGCATTTTCCCAATGACAGATGTTCTAACTGGACCACATGGGGCAGCATGGTAGCATTGTGGTTAGCACAGTTGTTTCACAGCTCTAGGGTCCCAGGTTCGATTCCCGGCTTGGGTCACTGTGCGGAGTCTGCACGTCCTCCCCGTGTGTGCGTGGGTTTCCTCTGGGCGCACCGGTTTCATCCCACAGTCCAAAGATGTGCGGGTTAGGTGAATTGGCCATGCTAAATTGCCCTTATTGTCCAAAAAAAAGGTTAAGTGGGGGTTACTGGGTTACGATCGAGAAGACACATGGGCTTGAGTAGGGTGCTCTTTGTAAGGGCCGGTGCAGACTCAATGGGCCAAATGGCCTCCTTCTGCACTGGAAATTCTATGATTCTATGTATGTCTGCAATAGTTTAACTGAGTTTCTGCCACTGTGGGCAGCTCGAGGATTTGTCTCAGTAGGCAGGATCCATTTACCATCTGCGCATCCACTAAAGTGTGTTTTTCAGAATGCCCAAGGTCATGATTACGGCATCATTAAAGTTAAGCCTATCAGAGAACCTCCCCAACTGGCAACATGAGGGCAGATGAATTGGCCAAGCAGGACATCTGGGAGGGGGAGGCATGGCAACCCCCCCCCCCCCCCCCCTTCTTACCAAATGGATTAATGCCCTGAGGGTAAACCAGGCTATGGTTGATGACCTTAAACAAACTCAGCGCAGCGACCAGTACCTGAAACAGATCCAGGAAGGAGCAGCACACCCTCCTCCTTTTATAAGTGGCGAGAAACAATTACAATAAAGGACGGGCTCATTCTTAAGGATGGCTGGTACGTGTTCCCGATTAGGGACCCCACCCAAAATTATTTACCAGCATCACGCTGTCCAGGACCACCAAGGGGCAGGGGCCAAGGGTGAATGAATTATGGGATTCTGCTGATGGCCAGCAGAATGGCATTTCGTCGATAACTGCATATTCTGATCCCAGAAAAATCCTGACAAGTATACCCACCAGGGAGAACTGAGACACATCCGCCCCAACTGTGCTAACCACAATGCTACCATGCTGCCCCATGTGGTCCAGTTAGAACATCTGTCATTGGGAAAATGCTGAACTCCTTTATTAAAAAAGCAGGACATTTAGAGAAATCAAATAAAATCAAGCACAGATCTGACAAATCTGCGGCCCGTACCAGCCTCCCCGGACAGGCGCCGGAATGTGGCGACTAGGGGCTTTTCACAGTAACTTCATTGAAGCCTACTCGTGACAATAAGCGATTTTCATTTCATTTCACATCGGTCCCCTCCTACCCGGATCAGGAGGTTACAGATACATCCTGGTCATCATCGACACTTTGAGTTGAAGCCTTTCCCACTCAGACCAATACTGCCACAGTCACGGCAGATATCATAGAGCAGCAAATCTTCACTAGGTGGGGTCTCCCTCGAAGTATAGATTCCGACCAAGGCACTTGTTCCACCACTCAGGTGATGCAGAAGGTGATAAACTTATTTGGGATCAGCCAAAAGTTCTACATTGCATTTTATCCTCGATCCAGCGGGATAGTGGGAAGGATGAACCGCACCCTCAAAGAAATGATCCTAAGACCTTGCCAAAAAATAATCACGCCGGGATCAAAGTCCTGTCCTTTATTCTATTGATAGTGTGGAACTCAGTTTCCAGTTCCACTGGGTTAATTCCCCCCTCCAACTCCCCCCCTCACTCCCCCCTCCCCCGGCTCCTCCCCCTCTCCCCCCACTCATCCCCTCCCCTCCCCCACTCCCTCCCCTCGCCTTCCGCACCCCCTCCCCCCACCACCGCACCCCCTCCCCCACCCCCGCATCCCCCCTTCCCCCTCCTCCCCCACCCACACTCCCCCAACCCCTCACCCTCCTCCACCACCCCCTCCTAAACCCACTCCCCCACCCTCCCCTCTCCTCCCCACACCCCCACACCCCCTCCCCCACCTCCTGCACCCCCCTCCACCCCTGCACCCCCTCCCCAACCCCATTTACCCCCTCCCCCACACACCCCCCCCCACTCACCCCCCCCCCCACTCACCCCCCCCCCCACTCACCCCCCCCCCCCCACTCACCGTCCCCCCCCACCCCAACAAGAAAGAATCTAACCATTGACCCTTGACATTAATGACATTACCTACTATTAACATCCTGGGTGTTACCATTGACCAGAGATTGAACTGATCTGTCCACATAAATATTGTGGCTGCAAGAGCAGGTCAGAGACGAGGAAATCTATGGCAAGTAACTCACCCCCTGACTCCCCAAAGCCTGTCCACAATCAATAAGGCACAAGTCAGGAGTGTGAGGGAATACGCTCCACTTGCCTGCACAAGTGAGGACAAAGCAGCCCATTGATTGGCATCCCTTTCCACAAACATTCACTCCGTCCACCACTGACGAACAGTAGCAGCCATGTGCACCATTTACAATATGCACTGCAGGAGCTCCTTAAGGCTCCTTCAGCAGCAGCTTCCAAACCCAGGACCACCCAGGACAAAGGCTGCAGATGGATGGGAAGTTGGAAGTTCCCCTCCAAGCCATTCACCATCCTGACTTGGAAATATATTTCTGTTCCTTCACTGTCGCTGGGTTAAAATCCTGGAACTACCTCCCTAACAACACTGTGGGGGGCACCTACAGCGGTTCAAGGAGACAGCTCACCACCAACTTGTCAATGGCAATTAGGGATGGGTAATAAATGCTGGCCTAGCCAGCGAAGTTCGCAGCCTTTAAAAAAAGCTACAGGTTCGCTTGCTGTTCTCTTTAAAAATGTCACTCTTGTCAAACCTGTAGAAACATAATAACTGCAATTTGAGACTGAGTGATGAGAAACTAATGCAAATAAACTGTACTAAAAACAGGTAGTATGGAAATTGGGACAAATGAACAGCAGAATTATTTAGGGAACTTGGATATCACCAGTAGCTGAATATTCAGACTTACAACACTTTAAGCAGTCTCGGAAACTCATTCCTGACTGGAAGAATTATTAAATGGTGAGAATCCGAACTAACTAGAGACTGGGAGCAGCTTGTTGACCTTTGTCCGCCTTAAGACTTACATCCAACCTCGAGTGGAAGAATCATACCATCGTCCAAAAAATGGACCAGAGCAAATTGGCTCTATTTGAGTTTCCACAGAAAAGCTATCAAACCCATCTTTCAGAAAAAATGGTGAGTAATTTTGTCAAAATGTGACAGCAAACTCCTGTACAACTCTGAGAGATGCTGATGATCTGGGGATTTTGGTTGTTGTGAATTGCAGAGTCTCTCTGTGGGGTTCAGGGTGTTTCCAACTGATTGCTGTAAAATGGAGATCAGCACACTGGGCTGGATTTCTCGGAGGGGGTGGGGTTTGTGGTGAGGGTTGGTGGGATAGAAACCGAATGATCCACTTGCTGCTGTCCTCACCATCTCTGCTCAGTGGGCAGGTCTTTTCTACTGCCCACGTGAAACTGATGCATAAGACTCTTAAATTCTTAAACGTCTCCTGGTCCGACGGCCGAAAAATGCTGGTTCATTATCTTGTCAATTAGTCATTTCAAAATGGCGGGTGGGCAGCTAATTTTGGCACCTGCTCACTTCCGTAATTTTGATGACACCAGGTTAAAGTCCAACAGGTTTGTTTCAAACACTTGATTTCGGAGCACTGCTCCTTCCTCAGTGCTCCGAAAGCTAGTGATTTGAAACAAACCTGTTGGACTTTAACCTGGTGTTGTTAGACTTCTTACTGTGCTCGCCCCAGTCCAACGCCGGCATCTCCACATCGTAATTTTGATGTCTGGGCTAATGCCAACATAAAGGCGCCACGCCTAATTTTTTGACAGCACAGGGGGAGGGTGTGATGGGAACATGCCCTATTTAGCAATGTAAAACCAGCCTAACAGCACTGGGTGACGGCTGCACTCTTTGTTAGAGTTCTAGTCTGAGAAAGTCTAATTTCTGAGTTGTTCGTTTCCTCTCTCTCTCTCTCTCCCCCCCCCCCCCCCCCAGTCTGTCACCAATGAAGATGTGGTTGAAAATGACGACAATGTGGAGCGAGGTAACTGGTCGTCGAAGGCTGACTACTTGCTCTCGGTGATTGGCTGTGTTGTGGGTCTGGGCAACATCTGGAGATTCCCTTACGTGGCTTACAAAAATGGAGGAGGTAATGTAGAAAAATATGAAACACAGGAGAGCGAGAAGGGCAGAATTAGGTGGATAAATTAATGGATTTCTTATTCCTTACGCACTCATGCCGGCACTTACTGGGATACCCATGTTTTTCTTGGAATATTCCTTTGGGCAGTTTGCTAGCCTCGGACCTGTGGCAGTGTGGAAAGCCGTGCCAATGTTACAACGTCTGTATTTATTCTGCAGCACACGTTTGGCAACCAATTAAATGAGTAGCAGCGTTTAATTCACATTAATATACTAGTTATATATTCCTCATTAGACAAACATTCGAGCCATCATTGGCAAAGTAGTAATTGCATTCCGACCTGCTCCGCACTTTTACAAAGATAAACATTTTTTAGAAGATGGGATTCCACGTTTTTTAATGAAGCTTCTGGAACTGCAGCTGGGAACTGAACATCCCCCACATGTTAATGACCAATTCACGTCATAACATCGTTCAGTAACCATGGCAAACAAAATAGGAGCGAATGAAGTCAAACTGAATTGCTGTACTGGGATAAAAGGAAGTAAAAATATTTCTGGTAGATGAAAGCTGGATGGATAGAAGATAGATAGCTAGATAGAATGAAGCACACAGACAAAAATGCTTTCATGGAGGTTTCAGGGGTCATTTTAACACAACCCGCCTGGTGGAAACAAGGTTGTTCAGCGTGAATGGGTGATTTTACCACCCACCCCCCTCCCACCCATTGAAATCTGTTACTATATTTTCCAGGTGCATTTCTCATTCCCTACACGCTAATGCTGGGACTCGTTGGGATACCAGTGTTTTTCTTGGAATGTTCATTTGGGCAGTTTGCTAGCCTCGGACCTGTTGGAGTGTGGAAAGCCGTGCCAATGTTACAAGGTTAGTGATTATTCTGGAACATGTGACTGGCAACCAATTAAATGAATAATAGTGTTTAATCCATATTAATAGATTTGTTATGGATGGCGCAGTGGCTAGCACCGCTGCCTCATGGTGCTCAGTACTGGGGTTCGATCCCAGCTTCGGGTCACTGTCGGTGTGGAGTTTGCACATTCTCCCCGTGTTTGAATGTGTCTCACCCCCACAACCCAAAGATGTGCAGTATGTAGTGATCTCTATGTGTGCATGTACCCAAGGGATTAATGTTTAATCACTATGATCACTAGAGGGCCGGACCAACAGGCATATAAAAGGTAACCACATTGGGTCTCTGGCTCTCTCGGGGCTGCACTGTGGCCAGATCAATAGCAGAGTAGTTCAGATGGCTAGTGGAGTTACGTATAGTTACTGTAGTTAGATCTTGTTCACCTTATCACTAGTATCAAAGTTAAAGTAAAGAACTCATGCAATAATTGTTATAGTTACTCAATAAACCTTTTGTTACTACTGGATGAGTTTGAGTCTTCTTCATTGAGATTCAGAAGACCTCTTCATTAGTCAAGGATTGAGTAGCACATGAAATGAAAATCGCTTATTGTCACGAGTAGGCTTCAATGAAGTTACTGTGAAAAGCCCCTAGTTGCCACATTCCGGCGCCTGTCCGGGGAGGCTGGTACGGGAATCGAACCGTGCTGCTGGCCTGCTTGGTCTGCTTTAAAAGCCAGCGATTTAGCCTTGTGAGCTAAACCAGCCCACCATGTTACCGACCACACAGGTACAAAACGCAGGGTAGGTGGATTGGCCACGCTAAACGGCCCCTTAATTGGAAAAATGTAAAAAAAGATATACTAGTCATATTCTCCTCATCAGACAGACATTTAAGCTTGGCTTGGTGAAGTAGTTAGAGTTAGATAGTCATACAGCACAGAAGCAGGCCCTTCGGCCCATCGTGTCAATGACAACCATCAAAAAGCAATCTGTACTGATCTTATCAGTTGTTGTATTGTGATCTGTTGTGTGTTTTTAGAAAGATAATTATTGACAACACATGGTGCATGAATTTATTTTTGGCCTTGTTCCAAATTTAATCAGATATTAGGCCCAATCGCTGGAGAATCCTACCATTCCAGTATTATTGATCAGATATTAGGCCCAATCGCTGGAGAATCCTACCATTCCAGTATTATTGATCAGATATTAGGCCCAATAGCTGGAGAATCCTACCATTCCAGTATTATTGATCAGATATTAGGCCCAATCGCTGGAGAATCCTATCATTCCAGTATTATTGATCAGATATTAGGCCCAATCGCTGGAGAATCCTACCATTCCAGTATTATTGATCAGATATTAGGCCCAATCGCTGGAGAATCCTACCATTCCAGTATTATTGATCAGATATTAGGCCCAATCGCTGGAGAATCCTATCATTCCAGTATTATTGATCAGATATTAGGCCCAATCGCTGGAGAATCCTACCATTCCAGTATTATTGATCAGATATTAGGCCCAATCGCTGGAGAATCCTACCATTCCAGTATTATTGATGCTGATGTTGGTTGGACTTCTCATTTTCTAAAAGAATTGTTAATTGTTTCAAATTTAGGTAGAAGAAACAAAAGAAAATCAACAATTTATACGAATTCTTCAGGCGTTGGGATCATAAATGAATCATTAGGCGGAATTTACCGCATAACCTGCGGGAAGTGGCTTGCCATTGGCCGGCAGTGGGATCTTTTGGTTCACCCGTTGTCAATGGGATTTGTCATTGAATGCACCCCTGGCTGCCGGGAAACCCACGGCAGGGGTGTGCCGTTGGTGGTACCAGAATAACCTGCTGGCGTGAATGGCCAGGAAGTTCCCTCCATTAAGTCGGGTGACTGAAAGCCTGGTCAAAGTCATAGGAGTGGATTCTCCACTGTCGGGATTCTCTGTTTTGCCGGCAGCCCAGGGATTTCCCAACGGTGTGGGGCCGCCCCACAATGGGAAACCCCATTGGCCGGCTGGCGAGACGGAGAAGCCCGGGAGCGTGCCGCACCAGAAATCTGGAGACGAGGCCGGTCCGTCCGGTGTCTCCCCCTGGGGGGGTACCCAGGCACAGCCCCGAGATTCACCTGCCGATGAGGTGGGACTCGCTGGTGACCCGCAGAGCCTCCCGTTGCAACCCCACGACATCCTGGAGTACATGTCCGGGGGAGACACCGACTTTTTGTCACTGCCGTCACCAACACCCTCCACCATCCCAGAGATACGCACCTCAGCTTGGCTTAAGTGAACAGGCTCCTGTGGCACTATCTGTTGTGCACCACACACATCAGGTGGAGGTAGGATAGTAGGAGGGCTGCCTGACCCCAGATGTGTCTTGTGCTTCTGGAAAGGGTGGTCTCATCAATGTTGGAGATGCAGATGCAGAGTTGGGGACTACATGAGGGGGTGTCAGCAACAATCCAGTGCCTGCAATTGCAGTTTAAGGAGTCCAGCTGCCTGCAGAGCCAAGAGGCAGTGTCGACAATGCATGCCATTCAAGCCAACACCGCATGAGTGGCATCAGCATAGAGGTCTTGTATGCAAAGGTATTGGCCATGGGTAAAGATTTCCAAGGCCTGGGCGCTCTGTGCGGGCGGTGGCCGAGGCTCACAACAGGGCAGCCATGTCACAAGCAGCTATGTACCAGAGCAACACGGACATTGCAGCAGCACTCCAGAGCTTGGTCCGGTCACAACAGATCATGGCTGCTGGCATTGAGGGTATTGGCCTGGCATTGCCTGATCCGAACCAGTCACAGAGGGTCCGAGCTCAATCGCTGTGTGATGTGGCGCAATCCCAGAAGTACATTGTACAGTCCCAGGGGACCCAGGTCACAGGGTGAGAAACACAGCAGGCCGCTTCCAGTTCTGATGTACTGCCTGAGGAACCCACTAGATGGCACTCTAGGGCACTAAGGTTAGAAGCTAGTAGACACCAGTTAAGTGATGCACACAAGTTAGCGATAGGGGCGAGGGCACCTGTTGACCAACATTCTGAACTGACTCGGTCTTCTGTCTGAAGAGTGAGGTGGGTAATCTGGTGCGGAGGCTGTGCCGGGTGGGGGAGGGGTGATTGGACGCTGGCGGTGTGGGACACGGTTTGTAGACATGGGCACAGGCAGTGTCCCCTGGGGTCCCCCTCGGAGGCGGCAGGGGACAGGGCCAGATATGTGGGGACACCATTTGGTAGGGCCTACTGGGTGAGTGACCCACCGCCGAACATCGGCCCGGTACCCACAAGCCACCCCTCCCCTCCCCCTCCCACCCCCACCCCCGCCCTCGCCAGGATCCTGTTCCCCAATCCCACCACCACAGGAGTTCGATGGGACCGTCAGATGGAGTGGTCAACATGCATGCAGGGATCACCTGGATGGATGGTGGAGGAAATGCAACTAAGGGCAGGTAGGACCTCATCAAACGGCACTGAGCACCAGAGACCATCGCGCAGCAAATCATCATCATCCTCCATCCCATGGACTAGACCCACTGCTACTGCCAACCCAGGACCAGCACTGGAGTTGGTGGGAAACATGGAGGGAGGTGCAGATGCAGGGGTGGGACGGGATGTTCAAGCTGCTGGTGCAGACCACTTGTCAGTAAACCTTAAGCCGATCAGATTGTCCCGTGCACGGTATCCCTGGCTGGCATACTGTGTTGGCGCCTGTGGCTGCCCGGGTTTCATGCCCTGCCCATCCTGGCCCTCCTCCATATCCTCCCAGTCGGATGAGGCCTGGCATTCACCCTTCTCCTCCAGCATGTTGCCCCTTTGCTGCGCGATGTTCGGGAGGATGCAGCAGGCCATGACAATGTGGGAGGCTGGAGGGCCCCACCAGAGCAGTCTAGGCAGCTGAACCACCTCTTCAAGATGCTGGTGTGCCACTCTACTACGCTTCTGGTCGCAGCATGGGCATCGTTGTAGTGGTTCTCCGTATTGGTCTGTGGCTTCCAGATAGGTGACAACCGCACGGATGGTCCCTGTCACCCAGGAGCCAGTCCCTCACCCAGTGGAGTACCTCGAGTGTGCAAGGATGAAGGCATCCTGCACACTGTCTGGGTGTCGGGCGCAGATGTGCATGATGTGCAGCTGGTGGTCAAACACCAACTGCACGTTCAGCGAGTAAAACCTTTTTCGTGATGGGCACCCCCTCATGTGGTGGTTCTTGTAGGGGGACATGCATCCTGCTGAACACTCCCTGGATCTGAGGCATCCCGACATCAGGTACCCACCCTGGCATACTCCCGATCGCAGAGCACGCGTGACGCCAGTGACACCCTCAGCTCGCCCACCCCACATGTCGACCAGCTGTTACCAAGTGCTGCCTGCTCATTGCAGACCCACCCCAATCCATCTTGTCCCGAGACAAGCAGGCACAAAGGACTCCCACCACCCTGCAGCTGCGGCTCCTTCCACGGGCCCTGCCATCAGGCATACCACCAAGCATGGGGCCGGTTGGCGAAAGGAACTTGCTGTGAGCTAAGACACGGGCAGCAGGTCTTTCTATGACCTCAGGTTTACATAGTGTCGAATGTGGGAGGCCATCCGGGTGAGCATTTAAATAGTCAAGTCGACGTTAATAAAGTAAGAAGTCTTACAACAAGAAGTCTTTCTGTGCTCCGAAAGCTAGGGATTCAAAACAAACCTGTTGGTTTACATGGGACAGTAACCCAAAGTCTCATCTGCCTTGTCAGATGGAACTAAAATTATTTCAAAAGATGTTTGGGAGAGCTCTCCTCAGTGTCCTGCAGAAGATTTATCCATAGCCCCACAGCGAGAAGACAGATGATCAGTTTTCATTTCCTCATTGTTTGCCAGATCTTGCCAGATCTTCTTATGCACAAGGTTTCCGCCACATTTCCCCACACCACAGCAGCAAAGCTAGTGATTCGAAACAAACCTGTTTTACTTTAACCTGGTGTTGTGAGACGTCTTGCTGTGGCCACCCCAGTCCAACGCCGACATCGCCGCATCAAAGTTAATAAAGGCATGGTTGAGGATATCAATAGCAGTCGAACTGACAAAGGTGCGAAGTCGAACTAAGCTATGGAGTTGGAAATAATTGGATTTAGAGATGGTGCGATTATGAGATTAGGAACTCATCCTTGGATCAAATGTGACACCAAAGCTGCAAACAATCCTGCTAAATCTCAGGCTGCCGTGAGGTAGAGCAATGGAGTCGCGAGTGTGGGGTGTGGGGTGAAAACAACGGTTTCAACCGCAATCGGAGGATATTTCTGCTCATCCACTGCCAGACGTCATGGGAGGTGGAGGTGTCGAGAGAGGTAGTGGTGGGGTGGAATTGGGTGTCATTTAGCATAGATGAAGAAACTAATCCTGTGCCTTTGCTGAGGGGTAGCACCTAGATTAGAAATAGGAGGGGACCAATAGATGGTTCCGAGCAGGATACCAGAGGTAAGGGAGAGGAGCAGGGAGATAAGGCACTGTAAGCGAATACTCTGGCTTGGGGAGAGACTTCCCACCCAGCTGGGGGACAGTGGAAAGATGTTGCAGGAGGATGACGAGGAAACATGACCCGCATTTCAATTGCATCATCCATGATCATACAATGCTCGAAAATGTATGTGGAGCTTCTGCTGCTGTGGTGTGGAGAAATGTAGCGGAAACCTTGTGCACAAGCCAGATCTGGCAAACAATGAGGAAATGAAAACAGATCACCTGTCTTCTCGATGTGGGGTTAAGAATAAATCTACTGCAGGACACTGGGGCGAGCTCTCCCAAATGTCTTTTGAAATTATGCAATGAGAACTTTTAGTTCCACCTGATAAAGCAGACGAGACGTTGGGTTGCTGTCCCATTGAAAGGACAGCACCATCATTTGTTCAGCATTCCCTTGGTATCACACTGAAGTGTCACCCTGGATTACATGCTCCTGTCTGTAGAATAGGACTTGAACAAACCATGTTGCCACTCAGGCAGAAGCGTATTGTGGATGATTGTTTTTCTTTAGATTTAGTAATTGGGGTGTAATCAGGTTATTGAATGAGATTGAAGGATTTGGATAAATGTTGCCCATTGATATGAATTGGGGGAGGAAATTTAATCTCTTGTCGTACAGCCTCTGGAATATATATATTTTTTTCACTGAGATATTAGCATCGCTGGCATGGACATAAATTATTGCCCTACTTGATTACCAGTGAGAAGATGGTGCTGAACTGTCTTCTTGAACCGCTATTGTCCAGCACGGTAGCACAGTGGTTAGCACAGTTGCTTCACAGCTCCGGGGTCCCAGGTTTGATTCCCGGCTTGGGTCACTGTCTGTGCGGAGTCTGCACATTCTCTCCGTGTGTGGGTGGGTTTCCTCCGGGTGCTTCGGTTTCCTCCCACAGTCCAAAGATGTGCAGGTTAGGTGGATTGGCCAAGATAAATTGTTCTTAGTGTCCAAAAAGGTTAGGTGGGGTTACTGGGTTACGGGGATAGGGTGGAAGTGTTGGCTTAAGTGGGGTGCTTTTTCCAAGGGCTGGTGCAGACTCGCTGGGCTGAATGGCCTCCTTCTGCACTGTACATTCCATGATAGTACACATATGACACCTGTGTGGGCACATTCAAGGCCGAACTACAAACCATTGTTGACTCATTCACCGAGGTATATGAAAGAATGGGCCTCAGACTAAATATCTTGAGAACAAGTATTCTCCACCAGCCACTCCTCCCACACAAAACTTCACCCTACCATCAAGATCCACGGTGAGCCCTTGGACAATGTGGATCATTTCCCATACCTCCGGTGCCTCCTCTCAGTGCGAGCAGACATCGAGGATGAAATCCAGCATCGACTCCAATGCACCAGCGCAGTCTTCAGACGCCTGAGGAACCTCCCGCCGGGTCAGAGAATCGCCAGGGGGCGGCATGAATCCCACAGCGCCGCTCCGACGCCGGATGACGGATTCTCCGGCGCTGGTTTTCGGGCGGGGATGGGGATCGCACTGCGCTGGTCAGGGGCCATTGGAAGCAGCCTCCCCGGCAATTCTCCAGGCCTCGGTGGGCCGAGCAACCACCCATTTTCGGCCAGTCCCGCTGGCATGAAATGGACATGGTCCATCATGGCGGGATCTGGCTTGTCGGCCGTCTAGCGGGGTCCTTGGGGGAGGTGCGGGGGGGGGGGGGAATCCGGCCCTGGGGGGAGAGCCCCCACGGTGGCCTGGCCTGTGATTGGGGCCCACTAATCTGCGGGCGGGCCTGTGCCATGGGGCCTCCGCAGCGGCCTCTGAAAGGTTCCGCCATGGCCGGCCTGGAGAAGAAACCCCCGGCGGTTCTGCGCATGTGCCAAATCATGGCAGCCCTTCGGCACCGGTTAGCGTGCGCCAACCCCTCCGGCGCCGGCGGACCCCCCCCCCGGACTTGCGGAGTATTCTGCAACTTCCGGGTGGCATGACGCTGGAATAGTTCGCACCACTCTTGGAGCCGGCGTCGGGCCCTCGCGCAAAGTGCGGGAGAATCCCGCCCAGAGTGTTTGAAGACCGTGACCTCAAATTCAGCACCAGTCTACAGAGCAGCCATGGTCCCCGCCCTCTTGTATGCATCAGAAACATGGACAATGTAAAGCAGACACCTCAAACCCCCAGAGAGATATCACCAATGCTGCCTCTGCAAAATCCTGCAAAATGCCAGCAGATACATGGGAACACCACCACCTGGAGGTCCTCCCCAAACCATCTTGACTAGGTAATATATCGCCATTCCTTCACTGTCGCGAGGTCAAAATCCTGTAACTCTCCCTAACAGCACTGTGGGTGTACCTGCATCTCAGGAACTGCAGTGGTTCATGGAGGTAGCTTGTCACCACCTTCTCAAGGGCAATTAGGGGTGGGAAATAAATGCTGGGCTAGTCAGCAACATCCACATCTGGTGAATGAATATAAAAAGAAAAATAGCCACTTAATAGGAGCAAGGGTGGGCTTCATGTTTGGGTCTCTTCCCACCCGAAAGTAAAATCGTGTCCAGGTTGGGGTGGGCTGGATCCTGGAGGGAATCTGACCCATGCACTTTATCCTCCACACCATCCCAGCAGCCCTCCTCCTCAATATCCACGGGACGGGGTCAGCATGCAATTCAGGCCTAAGCGTCTCTGTCACCTCCCTGATGCAGCAGCTGATGGTGAACTGTGAGATGTTACCTGGCATCACCTGCCCCAGCATGGAAGGATACTGATGGGATTAAATTAATGGACACGGTCACCTTCACAACTAGTGGCTGCGCCCGCCTGTTCCTGCTCTAAGACAGCCAGTCTGGGTGTGAAAGGTGGCAGGTGCACACACTGCCTCTGGCCTTGGTGCAGGTCAGAGGAAGTGCTGCTCCAGCTGGATAAGTCTTCCTGCTGAGAGACCTCCTTCCGCTCCTTCTCCCTCTGTGAGCAGCTGGTCCTTTTCCTTGACGTTTCTGTTTCACCATCCTCTTCAGCTGCAGCCCAGTGGTGATTGCACCTTGAGGTATCACCCATACCTGGGAGCGAGTGCCCTATCCAGAAACCATGGACTGGATTCTCCATCGGTGGGATCCTCCGTTTCACCGGCAGCTCACTCACGCCCCCGGATTTCCCGATTGGCTGGCTGCCGGGACAGAGAATTCCGCTGCCAGTGAGTGCGCGTCCCACCAGAAAACGGGTACGGCGGGCCGAAGAACTCCGCCCCCTATTCATAATCAAGGCCTTCCTCATGTGATGCATCACTCCCTGTCGACTTCACCAAATTTGAAAAGAGTCAATTGAGATTAACAACTAACCTGCATGTGGTTGATAATCCCTTTAAATAGGTGTCAGCTGGGGCATTTTGAAGAAATTACCCCAAAAGACAAGGGGCGGGATTTTCCGCAGATGCAGATTTCGTAATCAGCGATCGGGCGGAGAATCCCTTTTGATGCTGAAACCGGGGTAGGCGCCTGTTTGACGCAGGTTTCGTATGCTCCGCCCTCTCCGAAATGGCATCTTCGTGGCACTCACCGCACGCTGTTGGGATGGCCTCAGCGTGTCACCTGAAGACCCTCCTCCGCCCCTGTTGAGCCGAGTCCATGACGGCGCGGTTCACCCACAGTCTCAGCCGTGCGGAAACCTGGCGTGGCGGCTGCGAACTGTGTCTAGCGCCGCCACAGTCGGGTGGGAGCCATGCTGCTGGCCAGGGGGCTTCCACGAGGGCTGGGGGGACTGGTAGGGGGTGTCCAGAGGGTGGCCAGTGGGTGGTTAGGGGGGAACCATCTGGCAGGTCGGGTCCGCGCACGGTCGGTGCCATGTTTGACTGCGCAACTGCTGCAGGTTACCGCCATGCGCATGCGCGGCCATGGACCCGCCCATTTTCCAGACATTTATTCCGTGGAGGCCGGGAGTTTTACGTGGTCGCAGAATTGGTGAGGGGGCAGCATCGATTTTGCTGCTAAAAGGTCTGGAACCATTGACTGGACAGAGCCCAACGAGCAGCTGAGTTTCTTTAGTTTCCAGGTTACTCGCATCTTTTCCTAAATAATGGAAAGATATTTGCAATGCAAATACACAACTCCGGAATGTAATGAAATTGCAAAATTATGACGTACACATCTCCAATTACCTCACCTATTTCTTTTAAGCCGCCTCGGATGAAAACCACTCAGCCCAGCAGGTTTAGTCTCTTATCTCACATTTGTTCCTTTCTTTTTGAAAATCCTTACATTAAATCCAATAAATTGAATTATTTTCAGTTCCCTCACAGCAATGGCATTTCCCCCCCTCCCCATCTCTTTGCTGTGAAATGGATGCAAAATTTAACGCTCTCCCGTTGATAATCTCATCTGAATCCAATCGCATGGGACTACATTCTCCCTTATTACCCCCTTTCAAATGTTAACTGTGAGCTCATGAGTGGGATTCTCCGCCGGCGGGGTGCTCCTTTTTGCCGGCAACCCGGGGGTTTGCCGACAGCGTGGGGCTGCCCCACAATGGGAAACCCCATTGACCGGCTGGCGTAACGGAGAATCCCGCTGGCGGGTCGGGGCAGAAATGTGGCGCGGCGGAGCAGAGAATCCCGCCCCATGAATCCTCTGCAAGTTTTATTTAATTTCTTCTTTGTCCTTTTAATATTTCCTTTGTCTCCCATTATTGTTTATTTGAAGCTTTCCCAATCAGTTCGATTCCGACTGATCTTTATTAAAATTATTTTACAGAAGGAGGGATCAATGGCTGGGCAGGCATTTATTGTCCATCCCTAATGGCCGTTGAGAAGGTGGTGATGAGCCAGCTTCCTGAATGGCTGCGGTCCACATGGTCTACTCTAGGTACACCCGCAGTGCTGTTAGAGGGGGTGTTGTAGGATTTTGATCCAGTGACATTCATAGAAGTCATTTTTAGCTGGATACTGGCTTGGATATATCAACCAACAATCCCCCACCCCGCCTCCTCCCCGACCACAGTGGGTTTTGCAGCAGTGGAAGAACTTACCATTGGCTGCTGGGGGGGGGGGGGGGGGGGGGGGGTCATTTGGTCCTATTGACGTCAATAACCATTGGCATTGCCCGCTGGCCGCATTGCCTGGGAATCTGCCATGGCAGGGCTCACTTCAATGGGAGGGGACAATTCCCCCCCCCCCCGGCGACGAGGGCCAGAACATTCCGACCACTGTCTTTCCCCTCATTTGTTGACGATGATTGTTTCACTGCACAAATGGAACGCTTGTCTTTTGGGGAAAGTTCAGACTTTGTATTGTATAAAAAACTTCCTTCAAAATGTCCCACTGTTTATCTGTTCACAACTAACCTATTGACGGCTCATCTCAGTTTATGGTGCTCCATTTAATTTGTGTCCTTTCAAAGTTATGGCTCAACTTCAAAACTTTGGTTGTGACTCTTGCTTCCCCTCCACTCAATCCTAACGTCAAAAGTGATTATACCATAAATTTCACCCCCTCCCTTATGTGTCAGAGTGTGTGTAACTCACGTTCCAACTCAGCGACTCTGGTTGGGAATGAGTTGAGGCATTGACATTTCAGAATGGTGTGGTCAGCCGGGACAGTCTCACTGGCCTCCATGGTTCTCGATTGCAGAAAAACACAGGTCAAAGAATTGATTTCAAATCAACAGTTTCCAATCTAATCTCCTGTTCCTTGTTTTATTTGAAGGTGTCGGGATCACTATGACCCTTTTGATGACAATTACATGTATTTCCTACAACGTCGTCATGGGCTACTGCCTGTACTACTTGTTCGCCTCATTCCAATCCCCCCTGCCGTGGGCAGACTGCTTCAGTTGGTGGGGCGCAGATGAAACATGCAGCAGGACTCCCAAAGGTACCGTATGAACTTCTAATGGGTAAATTAAAGAGACTTGCTGTTCATTCTTCCTCTGTCACTCTGAATGTGAGAAAAATGGGCAATAGTTTCAGTGACCACCTTCACTTTCATCACACAGCAGAGATACAATAAGAGTGTTGGCACTTGAACAAATGGAACCCTGCACTAACCAGAATATCTAATATACCCCAATACGAATTGTCACTTTCCCAAGCGAAGGCAATTATGAAGTTATCCAGAACTGAAGGCTTTCCTCGGTACTACTAGGCCAGGTCCCTGAAGAGGCATTGGTAGAAGTTCTAGTTCATAGTCACCTGGGTAATTTTAACTTTTGCTGTTATGTGAATTATAAACCCCATCCTGTAATTATGACATATGATAAACCAGGGAAAAGCCGAGAGAAGTTCAAAAGAGTTTTGTTGACTAAAACAGAAAATTGGTATCTGTAGACGTATTAAGGAGGGCATGAATTGGACTTTGTGATGAAACAAAAGTGCAGAAGTCAGATATGCAAGTTGGGATTTATAAATCCGAGAAAGCACCCAAGTCGTATCCTCGGGTCCAGTCTCCTCCAACTTCTACATCTTCTGGGACAGATGTAAGAGTTGTGAAGAATGTTGCAATTTCACACATATGTACTGTATTACATGTGGCTGGTGCAGTAATGGCTAAAAGCCTGGGTCAGTGAAATGAAATGAAAATCGTTTATTGTCACGAGCAGGCTTCAATGAAGTTACTGTGAAAAGCCCCTAGGCGCCACATTCCGGCGCCTGTCCAGGGAGGCTGGTACGGGAAGCGAACCGTGCTGCTGGCCTGCTTGGTCTGCTTTAAAAGCCAGTGATTAAGCCTGGTGAGCTAAACCAGCCCGAGCTAAACCAGTGTATATCTGACTGCAGGAATGATTAAACGTCCTGGTTTAAAAGACAGACATATTGGTTAGGTTGCAGCGGTGCAATTAAAATATTGTACAAGTAATACTATAATTCATTCCAATCCTGTATATTGTTTACCTGAATAGGGCAAATGGAATTTTGTTTAGAGAAAGAAGGCTCGCTCTGGAGTAAAACATTAGTGCCCTTGTGTTTAGCCTTCGTCAGATGGTCATAGACCAGTTAGTGGGATAGAGATGATGTGGCTCATGGAAGGAGCAAGGGGCTGAAGCAATCAGATGGTTTTTAGTTTTGATTTGTGTGTGAACATACCAGCAATTTTTTACCAAATGTTGGGACGTAAAACAGGACTTTGACACAGGCAGAATCTGCAAGCTGGTTCCTGAAATATCTTTCTCTCACTCTCAAAGCAGTTTATCCACGGCATTGATCTCGAGACAGCAAGTATTCCTGGGTCTGTTAATTGCATTTAAAAATGAGTTTTGACCTGAGATGTGTTTGTATGATTGGAGATAAAAAGATAGTAGTTAGGAGGTAAGGATAGGATTCTCTGTCGGTGGGATCCTTTGCTTCACCGGCAGCCCACTCACGCCCATGGACAGATGTCCCAGCGCCATGGGGTGTGGCCACAATGGAAAACCCCATTGGCCGGCTGCCGGAACGGAGGATCCTGCTGCCGGCGGGTATGTGTTGCAGTAGAAAATGGGTGCGGCCGGACAGAGAATCCCACCCAAAGTGTTTCATTTTATTGTGAAGCATTGTTTAACTGGTAATTGCAAGCTATTTTCTTGTATGATGTTAAAGTGAGTTTAATACTCTGTTAATAATAAAGTTTGTTTAAATATGCCATATCCCTATTTCTGTGTGGAATCACTCCTGGAATGAATTATGCTTTCCTCACAGTCTGGTACCCAGCAACTGTTGAGGTCTGGTCTAGATCATAATAGAGTTATCATGTGCAGTGAATTATTTTATACTTTGATCTATATCTCTGAGCTAGAGTCGTTGACTTTGGGTGTTTTGCAGGATTTACCTGTGTAGTAATCAAAGAAATGTTAGAGAGGTTAAAACCTATTCTAATACCTGATTAATGCTAGAACTAACCGCGCAATTATCCCTCTCACTCTCCAACTACCTGCAATGATCTAACCCGCTGCCCACTGACCACCCAACTATGCCCTTGACCTGACCTGTCTGCTCTCTTATCCGACTACTCCCCTTGATCTAAGCCAACTACTCCGCCCCGACCTGACCTGACCATCCCAGAACACCAGACCAAACCCCTGACTACCCCCAGACCCAGAATGACTTCCCTCCACGAACCGACTACCACCTCACCCATCTACCCATATTGGCTATTCACCTGCCGACCACCTCACCCGCCGACCTACCTCACTCACATCCACTCCGACAGAGGGGCATTACTGTGCCTTTCAGTGACAGCCGGGAAGATCCCGCAAGGACTGCGTTGAGTCGGGGGACTTTTTTGAGCGCAGTGGAAATCCATTCCTCATTGCTGCAGCTTGAGCATGGACCAACGACTTCAGTTTTGGTCGGGTTCCTTGATGCTACACCTTAGTTGAAAGCGACCGTGATGCTGAGGGTTTTCGTTAATTCACCGCTGGAAATCACCTCATTTATCTGTGCTTGGACAAGGTTATACTGAGGCCTGGAGCCAAGTGGTCCTGGCAGAACACTAACTGAATGTTGGTGCACAGGTCAATGCTTATAAGTGCCACGTGACACCACTGATGGCACTTTCCATGAATTTGCTTGAGATGTAGAGGCGATAGTTCGATTGGATTTTTCCTGCTATTCATGGGCAGGACTATACCTGGGCACTGTTCCACATTTTTGGGTAGATACCAACAGCTTGGCTGGTGGTTTGGCTTACTCTAGTGTACAGGTCATCAGAATTACACCCTGGATGTTGTCAGAGCTCACACCTTTTGCTTCATTTGGTGCTCTCTGCCATTACCCTTAGTGTGAATCAAACACAGCCCGGCATCTGTGATGGTGGGAATCTCCTGGAGAGACCAATTTGAGCCACGCACTCGGAACTTCTGTTATATACAATAAAAGCAAAGGGACTGATTCAGTCAGGGTGAAGCGGTAACCCTGATTATATCACTGGAAGTGACACCATTGTTCCCAATGAAATGTAATGCTGCAACTTTTCCAGATCCATTCTGCAATCTCACTCTGGATAATGTACATTTTGAAATTGTGAATACAACATGGCTGCATGTAAACAATGAAACTTGTCCGAATGGATCAGGAATCTACGTTCCTCACCAGGGTCCAAGTGAGCAATACTGGAAGTAAGTAAATGACTACAGAAAGCGACAACTAGAACCCGCACAGCTGTACCAGTAGCTTCCTCTTGGGAATGTTTGTTAGGTGAATGTCCTGCTCAATGAATTGAAAGCAGTTTGATTTAGATAGAGGTACTATTTACATCATACACCTGTCCAAAATAACATCACAACAGGAGTCTATTCATTAATTAACAGCTCCCTGGTTTCTAACACTGCAGGTTCACTTTAACAATATTTATACAGTGAGACTTTTTCTATTTTCATGCTTTTCAAAGACGTGGGGCGGGATTCTTCCCTAACAGGTGGGGCGGGCCGTCCCGTCGCCGAGAAGTGGCGTGAACCACTCAGGCACGGGCTGCCCAGAAGGTGCGGAATCCCCTGCACCTTTAAGAGCTAGGCTGGCCGTGAAGGACTTGGAACCACGCCAACTGGTGCCGAAGTGCCTCCACCGGCCGGCACGAGTTGGCACATGCGCGGGAGCGCCAGCGTGTGCTGCTACAATCCCAACGCATGCGCCGGGGTGTTCTCCACGCTGGCCATGGCGGATGTTTACAGTGGCCAGCGCGGTGGGAAAGAGTGTCCCCACGGCACAGGCCCGCCTACGGATCGGTGGGTCCTGATCGCAGGTCAGACCACCGTGGGGGCACCCCCCGGGGCCAGATACCACCCCCCACCCCCCAAAGGGCTCGGCAGGCCGCCCGCAGAGCCAGTTCCCGCTGGTAAGGACCTTCTTTGATTTATGCCGGCAGCCACTCGGCCCATCGTGGAGTGGAGGATCGCTTGGGGGGGGCACTGCCAACGGCCCCCGACTGGCACGACGTGATTCCCGCCCTGCCAAAAGAAACGGCGCCAGCCGGCAGCGGGGCTGGATTCACGGCACCCCCCCCCCCCCCCCCCCCCCCCCCCCCCCCCCCCACGGCGATTCTCCGGCCGGCGCAGGGAGAATCCTGCCCTTGATTCACAATTCTAAATATAAAACATTGAATGGTTCCAATTATCAGTCCCTTCCCCTGTGTGTTTAAGCCATAGACCTGGGAACTGAATTGTGGGAAAGTGTCTGGGAACAGGTATTATGACCTACATTACACAGGTTTAATATTCAAGGGAGAGCCCGGAAAGCAGAGCCAAAACTAAAGTATTGGCAAGTAACAGTCCCAATCCCAGTCGAGATGACTCTGCAGCTCAGCTCCTGCCTGAGCCGGCTTTTATGGTACTGAATTAACTAGGCTGCTGATGGGCCTCCGCCCTTCAGTGGGTGAACTCGTACTCCACGAGGCCCAATGGGAGATTCATTGGGTTACCCCCATGGTTCTCGTGGGGGTTTCTGCCCTGGCTTGGGACCATGACACCCCCCCTCCCTGCAATAGAAAGATGCCATCTTCCACACTGAGCTCCTGCATTTTGGCTTTAAAGGCCCATTCGGGCAGCTTCCCTTACTGGCCCCTGTGCAAGATGATATGGTAAATTTTGCCAATCCAGAGTCTCTTTGCATCCAGTTGTGTAATTGGATGACAGTGACCTGCATGGTGTTCTTAAAGTTAACCATTGAATCGACTGGGAGCCTGCTCAATGCATCCACAATTTACATGCCTGGCGACGCTCGTAGGTGTCGTCGTATGCTGCTAACAAGGGGCAGCATGGTAACATAGCGGTTAGCACAATTGCTTCACAGTCGCAGGTTCAATTCCCGTCTGTGTCGCTGTCTGTGCGGCATCTGCATGTCTGCGTGGGTTTCCTCCGTGTGCCCCGGTTTCCTCCCACAGTCCAAAGATATGCGGGTTAGGTGGATTGGCCATGCTAAATTGCCCTTAGTGTCCAAAAAGGTTAAGTGGGGGTTACTGGGTTACGGGGATAGGGTAGATACGTGGGCTTGAGTATGGTGCTCTTTGTAAGGACTGGTGCAGATGCGATGGGCTGAATGGCCTCCTTCTGCACTGTAAATTCTATGAACAACACCGCCCGTTGCTGAATCCAGGTGGAAGCTATTGGCGGGATCATCTTGTCCTCTATGAAAAGCCCTCGCAATGGCTTGTGGTCCATCACAATGGTGAATCGGTGCCTATACACGTACTGATAAAATTATTTCACCGCAAATACTACACAATCCTCCTTCTTTTTCTATCTGGGTATAATTGCGCACCACGGTGGCCAATGTCCTTGATATGAATGCTACCAACCTTTCTCTTCTGTCAGCAATGTGGTGACACAATACAGTTTTGATTCCGTAAGGCAAGGCATCACACGTCACCAATAGTGGCTTGGAGGCGTTGTAATGTGCCAATAATCCAGAAAACATTAGCTGCTGATTTACACTGGCAAAAACGTACTCCTGAGACATTCTCCATGCCCATGCTCGGTGCTTCTTCAGCAATGTATGCAGAGGGGTTTGGATGGTCGCTAGGCCAAGAATAAATTTCGAGTAGTGGTTTACGAGACCTAAGAATGACCATAACTCTGTCTCGATTTCCAAAGTGGGAGCTTTCCAAACTGACCATGCCTTCTCCTCTATCGAGTGTAATCGTCCTGATCCACACAAAAGCCCAAGTATGTAACTTCCTTGGTGCAGAAAATGCACTTTCCCCTCTTGAGATGGATGCTCGACTCGGAAAACCGGTGGTGGGCTTTGTCCATGTTGCTCAGGTGCTCCCTCTCTGTGGATCCGATGATCATGACTTCATCCAAGTAGACCACCGCACAGGGTCGCCATCTCTGGATGTACTCCATCTGAAAACTTGAACAAGCCGATAACACTCCAAACGGCAGTCTTGTGTATTCGTAGAGGCCCCTGCATGTATTAATGGTTGTGTAACACCTGGAATTGGCTTCCAGCTCCATCTGGAGATAGAGATGGCTCATGTCAAGCTTAGAAAAGGAATGACCCCCAGCTTACTTCGCATATAGGTCTTCTATCCGTGGCATTGGGTAATTGCCCAGACAGGAGGCCTTGTTGATGATTAACTTATAATCGCCATACAGGTATGCAGGTTTCAGTCCTGAAACTACTGGCATTGCCCAATCAGCAAACTGTACCAAACGGATTATCCCGTAGCCTTCTAGTCAGTCGTGTCCTTCTTCAATTTCTGCAAACAGTGCATAGGGGTCTGGGCGGTCCCGGAAGTACTTAGGATGGGCCTCAGGATCCACATATATTTTGGCTATGGCCCCCTTAATTTTTCCCAGACCTTCCTGGAAGACTTCTGGGTACTTCCCAAAACTTGGTAAAGTTCTCCACTGCCTATCCAGAAGATCAGTTGCCTACGCTTCCTACGCTTTACCTCCATCCCATCCTCATTGCCAATTTAGTAATCAAGGAGGAGCCTGGAATAGATAGGAAAAAGAGTGGTTATTACCAAAAGTAAAGTACTTACAAGTAACAGTGTCAGCCAGGACTACTTTGCAGCTCAGTTCCTACCTGGGCCGGCTTTGAGAATATTGAGTTAACTAGTTCGCTGGTGGGCTTCTGCTCTTCAGCACGGTAGCTTATACTCCAGGAGGCTCACGGGGAGATGAATCGGGCCGCCACCATGGATCTTGTGGGGAGTTATAACACAGGACCTAGACAGCTCACTCACTCACCAAGAAGGAAAGTAGACTGTAAGTCATCTCGCTCCATGCCAGATCACTCTGCAGCCATAGCTTGCTGTGACTGAGCTAAAGTTGTTGAGAATGCATATGACTTAGGGTTTTGAGGTATAAAACCCAGATAATCAATATCTCTAAATTCTGAATTCATAATTTTGAACACAAGAGTCCTCAGTTTGCCTCACCTAACAAGGGAAAATATCCAGTATTCAGGAGACAAATAGAATTCTTTCTGCACGATTTTACACATATTTAACAAAAAGGAATGTCCATTTAGAAGTCTCCGAATCTTCAAGTTCCTCTGATTCTTTGAGCGTTGCCAAGTGATGTATTTTTCTTTGTCTATCTCTGAAGTGGCAGTGAACAGTGACATATATTTAAAGAGACATGAAATTGCTCCCACATAAAATATATTCCAGAGAAGAAGAAAGATTGTATGAGTGAAAAATGCATCTGTGGCTAAACAAGGAAGTTAAAGATAACATAAAGCAAATGTCCAAGCGTTCAATATTACAAATATCTGTGGTAGGGTGGAGGATTGGTAAACTGTTGAGCACCAGACGATTACTAAAAAAACAATAACAAGAGCAAAGATAAATTATGAAAGAAAACTAGTGCCAAATATGAAAACAGATAGCGAAAGATTCTACAAGCATGTAAAAAGGAAGAGAGTAGCTAAAGTAAATACTGATCCCTTAGTAGACAGGAATAGGGAGTTAATATTATGGAGCACTAAATCATTATTTTGCCTCAGTTTTTACTTTGAAGGATATTATAACCATTAGAATAATAACAGGTAATGCAGAAGTTATTGAAAAGGAGGAACTTTAAACAATCACCACTGTTATGGGCCAGGGTTCAGAGAGCCCCAAAGTGTATCATGGAGTTCCCCTGACCCATAACTTTTAATAGATTGTGGTATGGAGAGCACATTGCCCACTCTACAGGTGTGGTACTGCAGAAATGGAAAAGTCTTTTTTCAAAGCAAAACAATGTTTATTCTATGAGCTCAAGTTAACATTTTTAAAACATACAGTGAATATCTTAGCAACCATCAATTCAAATACAACCCCCAAAGACTACAACACTAAGTAAACCTTTAAGCTTTCCTTTTGAACATCCTTAAAAACTAAAAACTAAACCTTTATCAGAAGCACATCTGGTTAAAGTCACTACTGAAAACATTTATAATGCTGAATTCACCAAATGATCAAGAGATAGTCTTTTGATGGCAGAGAGAACAGCTGTACACCTGCTTGGTCTGGCTTCAGCTCCAACACTGAAAATGAAACTAAAACACACCCTGCAGCCTGCTCAAAAAGGAAAGTAAAAAGCTGACAGACAGCCCAGCTCCACCCACTCTCTGACATCACTGCAGTAGTAAACGCCCATTTCTTAAAGGTACTGTCACTACAGATATTTATATACACACCCATTTATAAACACTCATTTCTTAAAGGTACTCTCACATGACAACATCACTATGGAAAAGGTTCCGAATAAGTAATTGGGATTAAAATTAGACAAGCCCCTGAATGCCTCTTCCTTGGATCTAATATTATCTCTAATTTCCCTTGTAAGCCATAGTTCGGCCACCTTTCCCATTTTATTTTTGAGCAAGACAGAAATCAACAATTGTTGCAGTTCAGCGATGCGCTCTTTGAATGTTTGCCATTGCCTATCCACCATCACCCCGTTAAGTCACATTACCCAATCCATCAGAGGCAACTTGTGCCTCATCCCATCAGAGTTTCATTTATTTAGATTCAGGACCTTGTCTCAGAATCAACTACAACACTCTCCACCTTGATGAAGAATTCTATCATATTATGGTCGCTCATCCCAAGGGTTCTCGCACAACTAGAATTCCATTGAATCTATTCTGATTGCACAATACCCAGTCTAGAATGGCCTGTTCTCTAGTTGGTTCCTCAATGTATTTATGCAGAAATCCATCCTGTACACACTCACGGAATTCCACCTCTACCATATTGTTACTAAATTGATTTTCCCAATGTATATACAGATTAAAGTCACCCATATTAAATCTGTTCCTTTATCACATGCATCTCTAATTTCATATTTATTGCCAACCCCAATATCACCACAACAGTTTGGGTATCTATATACAACTCCCACTAATGCTTTTGTCCCTTGGCATTTCTCAACTCTACCCATTCGTATCCTTCCTCACTACTGTGTTAATTTCCTCTTTAACCAACAATGTAACCCCACCTCCTTATCCTTTTTATCTGTCCTTCCTAAATACTGAATACCCCTAGATGTTCAGTTGCCAACATTGGTCACCCTGCAGCTATATGTCCGTAAACTCGACTATATCTTATCTGTTTACCTCTATTTGCACGATTAATTCATTCACTTTATTGCGAATGCGTCATGCATCAAGGCACACAGACTAAAGACTGACTTCCTAATTATATTTACAATGGTCCTGTGTGATTCTGGCCTTTGGTTTCTCTGCCCATCACTTTTCTTATTCCTCATTCTGTCTTTGTTTTCTTGTCCTTGTGTTCCCTTCTTCTGCATCTTTGAATCATTTCCCATCACCCTGCCAATTTATTTTAGACCCTCTGCAACCACTCCAGCAAACGGGACATCATTCCCAGTCCTGCCCAGGTGTAACCCATCCAGTCTGTACTGGTCCCACCTCCCTGCAAACCAGTTCCACTGCCTTAGGAATCTGAAACCTTCCGCCTCACACCATCTCTTCAGCATGTATCCATCCAATATATCCTGCTATTCCTGCTCTGACTAGCATGTGGCACTGATAGTAAACTTGAGATTACTACCTTTGAAGTCCTACTTTTCAACTTACTCCCTAACTCCCTATATTCTGCTTTTGAGACTCACCACTCTTCTTACTTAGGTTGTTCGTACTAATGTGCACCACGCCCACTGGCTATTCAGCCTCCCCCTCCAGAATGTCCTGCAACCACCCAGAGACATTCTTGACCCTAGCACCAGGGAGGCAACATACCATCCTGGAATCTCATTTGCAGCCACAGAAATGCCTATCTATTCCCCTTAAAATTCAGTCCCTTATCACTATTGCATCAGTTTTTTTACTCCTCTCGTGCAGCAGAGCCAACGGTGCTGCAACATATTTGGTTGTTACTACTTTCCCCCAATAGGCCATTCCCTCCAACTGTATCCAAAGCAGTATATTGGTTTTGCAGGGGAATGGCCACAGGAGGTCCCTGCACTGCCTGCCTAGTCCTCTTTCTCTGCCTGGTGGTCACCCATTCTCTTTCTACCTTTGGGATCTTACTCCCCAGATTTCACACTATCTTCCCCCCCCCTGCAGATCACCTCACACATGAACATGTAACATTCCTTATCCTTTTAACTGGAGGCTATTAATTTATAAACTATTAGGATGTCAGTACGTAGATGCGAAACAGTAGACTATGCACGTTCACACATGTGTTGCCTGAGATAACATTTTATTCGGTACAACTCACCGAAAAAACTTTTATGCAAATCATCCAAAATTCAATAATGACATCTAGAATCTGAGAATATGTTCAATTGATCTCTCTTCAAACCACACAGAGTTTCCTCATGACTCAGACTATCTTTCCATTTCACTTGGTTTATGAAAATTAAAATTGATTGATTCCCTTCAGCTTTAGTAAACTTTCCCTTTACATGCATGGACCAGCAACTCATATTGGTGTATTTTATCAGTTCAACATCAGGAACAATTACATGAAGGTGAGGTTGATTTAAAATCAAGTTACAGGAAACCATAGTGTCTACAGTCAGTATGTAAGTTGAAGGCAACTAATTACTTTAGCTGAAAAGATAGCAAAGAACAACAAATGAGTCCAAATAACTTAAAGCCATCTGTTTTTTTTTCTAAAAGCCCCAATTATCAGCGTGCGGTGATAAACATTCTTAAATTTATGAAGTGGCTCCAGTTGCTGGCTGTCTGTAATGACATAGTCTATCGATTGTGAAAATACTCAATGTGGCTTGGAGCCAAATTAGTTAATTTCGGCCTTGAAATATCCATCAATTTGAAAAAGTAAAATTTATAATCTCCAATGGGTATCTCCAATTTTCATTCAGCAAATCAGATGTTGGGTGAGCTAAACAGCCAAGCAGAAATAATTAATCTCAGCTGGTTTGAAAAGGGGCGGAACAAAGGTTTGCAAATTGAAATAATTACTTCACCTCACCTTTTCAAAAAAATGACAAGGAACCATATAGTTGTTATGAAACAAATTTTGATCTTCAGATCTTCATTTTTGACAATTTGAACTCTGGATACCGGGGATTAGTCCAAACTCAAACTGCAGTTTATATTCTTTGATTTTACAAAAGTCTAATTTTTCTTGATGACAATTGTGTTCAAAGCAAAGTTTTTAAAGGATGATCAAAACAAATATATATATTATATATATGGTGTGGCAAGTATATTATGGTGTGGGCCGTGTATCATTGTGTGGGCTGTTTATTATGGTGTGGGCCGTGTATCATTGTGTGGGCTGTTTATTATGGTGTGGGCCGTGTATCATTGTGTGGGCTGTTTATTATGGTGTGGGCCGTGTATCATTGTGTGGGCTGTTTATTATGGTGTATTATTGTGTAGGTTGTTAATGTTGGTGTGGGTGCGTATTATTGTGCACGTTGTGTATTATGGTTTGTGCAATGTATTATGATATCTGCAGTGTATTATGGTTTGGGCAATGTATTATGATATCGGCAGTGTATTATGGTTTGGGGAATGTATTATGATGTAGGCAGTGTATTATGGTGTGGGCAATGTATTATTTTGTGGCTATTATATTTTGGTGTGTGCAGTGTATTTTAGTGTGGGCAGTTTATTTTGGTGTGTGCACTGTGTTACGGTTTGTGCAGTGTATTTTGGTGTTGGCCATGTATTATGCTGTTGGCAGATCACCTCACTCATGAATATGTAACATTCCTTGTTCATTTCACTGGATGCTGTGAGTTCCTCAATTATTAGCATGTCAGTACGTAGAAGCAAAGCATCAGACTATGCACGTTCACACATGTGTTACCTGAGGTGATATTTTATTAGTTACAACCCACTGAAAGAAATTGATATTGCTTTTATATAAATCATCCCAAACTCAATAGTGACATTTAGAAGCTGAGAATATGTTCAATTTATCTCTCTTCAAACCACACAAAATGCTTCCTGGTGACTCAGACTGTCTTTCCATTTCACTTTGTTGTTCAAAAATTTAAATTGATTGATTCCCTTCAGCTTCAGTAAACTTTCCCTTTACATGCATGGACCAGCAACTCATATTGGTGTATTTTATCAGTTCCACATCAGGAACAATTACATTCAGGGGAGGTTGATTTAAATTCAAGTTACAGGAAACCAAAGTGTCTGTAGTCAGTATCAAAGTTGAATGCAACTAATTACTTTAGCTGAAAAGATAGCAAAGAAAAACAAATGAGTCCAAATAACTTAAAGCCAACTCTTTCTTTTTAATAAAAGCCCCAATTATCAGCGTGCGGTGGTAAACATTCTTAAATTTGTGGCTCGAGTTGCTGGCTGTAATGACGTAGTCTACTGATTGTTAAAATGCACAATTTGACTTGGAGCCAAATTAGTTAATTTCGTCCTTGAAATATCCATCAATTTAAAAACTTAAAATTTATAATCTCCAATGGGTATGTATCAATTTCCATTCAGCAAATCGGATGTTGGGTGAGCTAAACAGCCAAGCAGAAATAGTTAATCTCAGCCGGTTTGAAAAGCGGCTGAACAAAGGTTTTCAAATTGTGTGTACAGTGTATTATTGTGTGTGCTGTGTAATATGGTGTAGGCAGTGTATAATTGTGTGGGCAATGTATCAAGGTAGAGCAGTGTATTCTTGTTAGGGCAATGTATTATGGTGTAGGCAGTGCAATATAGTGTTAGTGGTGCATTATGGTGCAGGCAGTGCATTATGGTGCGAGAAGTGTCGCCTGGTGCGAGAAGTGTATTATGGCGTGAGTAGTGTATTATGGTTTGCCAGTGTATTATGGTGTGGCCATTGTATTTTGGTGTGGGTAATATATTTTGATATGGGCAGTGTATTATGGTGTGTACAGTGTATTATTGTGTGGGCAGTGTCTCATGGTGTGGGCACTTTATTATGATGTGGGCAGTGAATTATAATACGTGCAATGTATTATGGTGTGAGCAGTGTATTATGCTGTAGGCAATGTATTTTGGTGTGGGCTGTGTATTATGGTGTGTAGAGTGTATTATTGTGAGTATAGTGTATTATGGTGTCGGCAGTGTCTAATTGTGTGGGCAATGTATCATGGTGTACAGTGTATTATTGTGCATACAGTGTATCATTGTGTTTGCTGTGTAATATGGTGTAGGCAGTGTATAATCGTGTTGGCAATGTATCATGGTGCAGTAGTGTACTATGATATAGGCAGTGTAGTTTGGTGTGGGCAATATATTTTGGCGTGGGCAGTGTATGGCATGGGCAGTGCAGTGTGATGTCATCAGTTTATTATGGTGTGGGGACTATATTATGGTATGGTCTTTGTATTATGATATAGGCAGTGTAGTATTGTATGTGCAGTGTATTTTAGTCTGTGCAGTGTATTATGCTGTGGATGGTGTATTATGGTGTGGGCAGTGTATTATGGTGTGGACAGTATTATGTTGCGTGCAAGGTATTCGATTTTGGGGAATGTATTATGAGGCAGGCAATGTATTATGGTTTGGACAATATATTATGGTGCGAGTAGTGTATTATGATGTCAGAAGTGTATTCTTGTTGGGGCAATGTATTATGGTGTAGGCAGTGTAATATAGTGTTAGTGGTGCATTATGGTGTGCGTAATGTATTATGGTGCAGGCAATGCATTATGGTGCGAGAAGTGTATTATGGTGCGAGAAGTGTATTATGGTGTGAGCAGTGTACTATGGTTTGCCAGTGTATTATGGCGTGGGCAGTGAATTATGATATGTGCAGAGTATTATGGTGCGAGCCATATATTATGCTGTAGGCAGTGTATTTTGGTGTGGGCAGTATATTTTGATGTGGGCAGTGTATTATGGTGTATACAGTGTATTATTGGGTGTGCAGTGCATTATGATGTTGCCAATGTCTAATTGTGTGGGTAATCTATCATGGTGTGGCGGTGTATTATGGTATAGGCAGTATATTTTGGTGTGGGAAGTATATTTTGGTATGTGCAGTGTATTATGGTGTGGCCAATGTATTATTGTGTGAACAGTGTATTATTGTGTGTGCAGTGTAATATGGTGTAGACAGTGTATAATCGTGTTGGCAATGTATCATGCTGCAGTAGTGTATTATGATATAGGCAGTGTAGTTTTATGTGGGCAATATATTTTGGTGTGTGCAGTGTATTGTGGCACGGGCTGTGTAGTATGATGTCATCAGTTTATTATGGTGTGGGGAGTAGAACATAGAACATACAGTGCAGAAGGAGGCCATTCGGCCCATCGAGTCTCCATCGACCCACTTAAGCCCTCATTTCCACCCTATCCCCGAAACCCGATAACCCCTCCTAACCTTTTTGGTCACTAACGGCAATTTAGCATGGCCAATCCACTTGACCTGCACGTCTTTGGACTGTGGGAGGAAACCGGAGCACCCGGAGGAAACCCACGCAGTCACGGAGAACGTGCAGACTCCGCACAGACAGTGACCCAGCATGGAAGCGAACCTGGGACCCTGGCGCTGTGAAGCTACAGTGCTATTCACTTGTGCCACTGTGCTGCCCATACCATGCTGACTATATTATAGTATAGTCTTTGTATTATGATATAGGAAGTGTATTATTGTATGTGCAGTGTATCTGGTGTGGATGGTGCATTATGGTATGGGCGGTGAATTGTGGTGTGGCGGGATATTATGGTGTAGATGGTGTATCATAGTGTGGGCGGTGTATTATGGTGTGGGCAGTGTATTATGTGTAGGCAGTTTATTTTGGTGTGGGCAGTATATTTTGGTGTGGGCACCGTATTATGGTGTAGGCAGTGTATAATGGTGTGGGTAATATATCATGGCGTGGGCGGTGCTTTATGGTGTAGGCAGTGTATTATGGCGTTGGAAGTATATTATGGTGTTGGAAGTGTATTATGGCGAGGACAGTGATGTATGGTGTGGGCAGTGCATAATGGTTAAGGCAAAGTTTTATTATGTAGGCAGTGTATTCTGGTTAAGGCAATGCATTACGATGTAGGCAGTTTATTATAGTGTGGGCCCTTTATTATTGTGTGGGTCATGTATTATGGTGTGGACAGTATTATGTTGTATGCAATGTATTCTGGTTTGGGTAATGTATTATGATGTAGGCAGTGTATTATGTTTTGAGCAAGGTATTATGGTGTGGACAGTGCATTATGATATGTGTAGTGTATTATGGTGTGTGCAGTGTATTATGGCGTCGGCAATGTATTATTGTGTGGACAGTATAGTTTTGTGTGAGCAGCATATTTTGGAGTGAATCATACAACCATAGAATTTACAGTGCAGAAGGAGGCCATTCAGCCCATCGAGTCTGCATTGGCCATATAAAGAGCACCTATTGAAGCCCATATATCTACCCTATCCCCATAGCCCAGTAACCCAACTTAACATTTTTTTGACACTAAGGGCAATTTAGCATGGCCAATCCACCTAACCCACACATGTTTGGACTGTGGGGGGAAACCCACGCAGACACGGGGATAATGTGCAGACTCCGCATAGACAGTGATCAAGCCGGGAATGGAACCCGGGACCCTGGAGCTGTGAAGAAACTGTGCAAACCACTATGCTACCGAGCTGCCCAACACAGCAGTGTATTTGTTGTGTGCACTGTGTTATAATTAGGCAGTGTAATATTGTGTGGGCGGTGTATTATGGTGTGGGCGGTGTATTATGGTGTTGGCAGTGTATTATGGTATGGGCAGTGTATTATGGTATGGCCGGTGTATTATGGTATGGACGGTATATTATGGTGTAGGCAGTGAATTATGGTGTGGGTGGTGTATTATGGTGTGGGTGGTGTATTTTGTTGTGTGCAGTGTGTTATGGTGCATTATGATGTAGGCAGTGTACTCCGGTGTGTTCAGTGTATTATGATGTGGGCAGTGTATTTTGGTGTGGGGAGTATATTTTGGTGTGGGCAGTTTATTATGGTGGAGGCAGTGTATAATGGTGTGGGCAGTGTATCATGGTGTGGCGGTGTATTATGATATCGGCAGTGTAGTTTGGTGTGAGCAGCATATTTTGGTGTGTGCAATGTATTATGGTGTGTACAGTGTTATTGTGTAGGCAGTGAAATGTGGTGGGTATAGTGTAAATATTGTGTGGGCAGTGTATTATGGTGGAGGCAGTGTATTATGGTGTGGACAGTGTAACAAAAAGGGTTTCCTTTACTCCACAACAGGCTGGTATTGGGTGTCACAGATAACTGTGGGTGTCTCTCTCCTGCAGGTGATAAAACCACGACCCCGAAGTGTCGCACTGGGACAGCTTCACAAGAGAGAGGGGGCAAGTCTCACGGTTTATACCTAACCAGTGAGGTTGTCCTTATGCCACACCAGTTACCTTGACTGCCACCTACACCTGTGTGAGTCTCTCTCCTGTGATGGTGAAATGTCACCCGGAAGTGCCCCACCAGTGCAACTTCACAAGAGAGAGAGAAAGAGGGACCACTGTTTATTCCTGACCAGCAGCCTCTCTTGAGTGAGCATGTTTGAAGCGCTCAGATTCCCTTTTCCAGTCCTTCACTGTGGGATTATGTTCTGGCAATTATTGTGACTTGACCAGAGCGGACAGTGAAAGGAAGGTGAGAAACACAATATTGGTAGTTTTAAAATAATTGATTTATTCAAGAGAAATTAAGTCTTCTGCAATTCCGATTAACCCACACACACACACACACACCGATTATGAAATACTATGTGTAAAACAAGAGACTAAACGGCACATCGAAAATTCTTACAGTTTACACAGATTTACTTTAACGACGCAAACACAGATACATTCACTCACCCACCCCAAACCTCAACAAGCTATACTAATTGGGAGTTTTCTGGGAGCTGGAGGAATATACTCACCGCTCCAGGGACAGGATAGTTAAAAAAAACTTTGACACAGATTTCTTTAGATCTTCTTCCAAGCTATCTGGTCCTTGCGGCTGTCGTTCCTTCATTTCTCGTGGTCGGTTTTCTGCCGGGCGAAGCGTGTAACAGGCAAGAGAGTAGAGCTTCTTGCAGGGGAGCAGAGTTCTTGCAGGGGAGCAGAGTTCTTGCAGGAGAGTAGAGTTCTTGCAGGGGAGCAGAGTTCTTGCAGGGGAGCAGAGTTCTTGCAGGAGAGTAGAGTTCCTTTCTTTCTTCTCACAGTTCCTCAGACTTGACTTTTTAAGGGCAAAACCCTGAATGGGTCAAACACTGACCCTCCCACCGGTGAGTTCCAGGACAAAGGAAGCCTTTCTGATTGATGACAGAATGGAAGTGATCAAGTTCCCCAATCACAAGGTGTCATAATGTAATCAGTGCCCTTACGAAAAACTTGCAATATCTCTGGTTTCTGCTGGTCTCTTGACAATGGTCGCTGGAGCCAACTTTGTTATCTCATTAAAGTATTGTGCTTCTGTCTGGCCAGGACAATATGTGATTTACATTTCAACTGCCCATGGTCTCTTGATGAGATTGGGCTGTTTCATGACTCATGGCCTGTTTGTCATGATTCCGTTGTCTGCCTGATCTGCTCAAATAAACTGGAATGTTGGTCCTTTGATGAGTTTGCCACAACTTACAGCAGTGTATTATAGCGTAGCCAGTCCATTATGGTGTAAGCCATGTATTTAGGTTTGGGAAGTTTGTTCTGGTGTGGGCAGTATATTTTGGTGTATGCAGTCTATTATTGTGTGCAGTGTATCATTATGTGTGCAGTGTATAATGGTGTGGGCAGTGTATTTTGATGTGGACAGTGTACTAAGGTGTAGGTAGTATGTTTTGGTGTGTGGGCAGTGTGTTACGATGTGTGCAGTGCATTATGGTGTTGTCAGTGCATTATTGGGTTTAATTAGCTTCTTACAAGCATATCTATTATTATTCATTGAATAATCATGTGCGCTGCCGATTTCAATGTCTGCTGTGTTATGGGGTGAGCTCGCACATGGGTAGAAATGTGGTAGTGTTTGAAGCTTTGTAATTTCAAGTCTCGTACCCCCCCCCCCCCCCCCCCCCCCCCGTCCCTCCAACCAGAGCTCCTGCTCCCCCACGGCTTCTGAACACACCTGCTAGAGGCATGTAAAATGTAGTCCCATGTTTAACGATATGAAAATGCCGAATTCACTGTGAGACACAGTGACTGGCCCAGGTAGTTTCAATAGTGCAACGTAAGATAGTCAATGAAACATCGTCAGGAACTCCTTCAAATCAAATCAGCTCTCCAGGGCATCTGATCAGGGCTCACTGCTTAGGCGCAGCTTTATGATTAAAAATATCAGTAGAGATAGAGAGAAATCAATAAAATTTCATGTTGATTCTTGAAAACCATGCACTTCTGAAAGCAGAACTGATTCTGCTTAATCAGATCATGTTATATCCATGTTTTTGTTGCTAAATATTTTGATACATTGTATCCAATATCATCAGTGTATGATGAACACTAAGATATCTTCTGTAAGATATTTACTGTTGTCATTTTGTTCAGTAAAGCGGTTTTACGCCGTACCAGTTCAATGGATGAGACGGGGGAGATCGTCTGGTATTTAGCCCTCTGTCTGCTTCTGGCCTGGCTAATTGTTTGGACTGTGTTAACAAATGGAATCAAAACTTCAGAAAAGGTAAAACGGTTGGTGATGAATCAAGTTAAAAGTCATGACAAAGTGCAGATGTATGCAACAATAAAACAGGAATTTATGAATCATTTGTGAAGTGGTTGATCTCACAGGTAATGTTCACAGTGACTCTTTAGGGAGTGGGAGATCCATAATCCATCAACACTTCAGGCCTGAGTGACGTCTGAAGATATTTCTCCTGAGGGAAAGAACAGCAGCAATTCTGCCAAACCCCTGAAATATGCCCTTCATTCCAAGGGTTTCAGTCACTGATTCAGACGTTTTCAGTGAATTTCCCATTGTTCTGGAAGGCTGAGCTGGACTGCCCCATAGACTCTCTACGTTACAGAAGGAGACTATTCAGCCCATCAAGTCTGCACTGACCCTTGGGAATAGTGTTCTGTCCAGGCCCACGCCACGACCCTATCCTCCTAACCCAGGGGTGGGCAAACTTTTCCGTGCAAGGGCCACATTCAGAAGTTCACAATTTTAAAGGGCCGGATAGTATATTAAGTAAAATAATTACTTCACCCGTTTATGATTCTGGGCGCCTCATATAGAACATAGAACATAGAACAGTACAGCACAGAACAGGACCTTCGGCCCTCGATGTTGTGCCAAGCAATGATCACCCTACTCAAGTCAACGTATCCACCCTATACCAGTAAGTAACCCAATTTTTTTTTTTTTTTAATTAAATTTTTTTTTTAATGACTTGGTGGGCCGCATAAAGACCTTTGGCGGGCCGCATGCGTCCCGCGGGCCGTAGTTTGCCCACCCTTGTCCTAACCCCACCTAATCTTTTGGCCACTAAGGGGCAATTTATCATGGCCAATCCATCTAACCTGCACATCTTTGGACTGTGGGAGGAAACCGGAGCACCCGAGGGAAACCCACGCAGACATGGGGAGACAGTGCAAATTCCACACTGACAGTCACCCGAGGCTGGAATTGAACCCTTATCCCTGGTGCTGTGAGGCAGCAGTGCTAACCGCTGTGCCTCCGTGTTGCCCTGATGGAGCAGGTAATCTGATGGAGCAGATTAAGGTCATGTTTTGATATTAGTGAAGTGTGGCCTTTCTGGACAATGTGAATGACAAGAAACCTGAGGAGTAAATATGTGTTAAATATGTTCATCACACTTTGTTCAATTATTTGTTTAAATCTGTTACTTTATTGAATATGGGATTTTAAAAAAGTATGCAGATATAAAACATAAGCAATATAAATAAATAAGGTAGAATAATATTACGTTATTTAAACTCAGTTATAATCTGCAGTGGTTCAATAATTATTTAATTATTAATCTTCCTTTTCTGTTTCATTCTCTGCTTTGATTGCAATCGTCTGAGTTTACCACTCAGTTGGATTCAATGCTGTAACTGTTGTACCTGCAATACAGGAAAATCTAACAAGCTCCTCTCCGTGGTCAGGTGTCTTACTTCACTACGATAGTCCCTTATGTGATTCTGATCATACTCCTGCTCCGAGGTCTTACCCTGGAGGGAGCCTATAAAGGAATTGAATTCTACATTGGAAGCCAGTCAGACTTCTCCAAACTGACTGACGCCCAGGTAAAATTACCACAACAATCCATAGAATCTCAGCTGTAATTTTCAAATTGCTACGTGTTCAACTTCAATTGTTTTTCCCCGTGTGAACTCGGGAAAGTCAAGTTAAAATCTGAATGGTGTTTTTGGGGGAGCTTTTTCGAATGTGAGAGAACTAACTTCAGACATTGCCTTCTTTCGCTCATGTGGAACTGGACAGAGCTTCAACTGAGACTTTGCGATGAATTGTGATGAGTACTAGTCAGTTAGTTTTAAACATCTTGTTGATAGCAAGAGGGTAGGAGCGACAAGGGCTGTGATGGGAAGAGCAGAGCCAGATGGGACTGGATGAGACAGAGTGACAGGGAATGGGATGGAATGGAATTTTTTTCCTGATATCTCCTTCTTTCTGATCTTGAAACAGATTCAGCAATCGGACTTTCAGCTGGAATTTTCACCAACCTATTTTTGGCTGGAAGTTGGCTGCAGTAAGGGTCCGGGCCGAATTCTCCGCTGCCCACGACGGGTCGGAGAATATTGGGAGGGCCTTCCCGACAATTTTCACGGCCTCCCGCTATTCTCCCCCCCCCCCCCCCCTCCGGCCGCCCCCCGACACAAATCGCTGCTCGCCGTTTTTTACGGAAAACAGCGATTCTCCGCAGGCCGATGGGCCAAATACCGCGGAGTGTACGACCGTTTTCATGGCCGCGATCACACCTGCTTTCAGCGTTCATGAAAACGGCTGCAAAGTGCCCGTTCCGGACAACCATGGAACCGACTGGCATGGCCGCACCACGGCCGTGCCAAGGGTGGCATGGGCCTGCGATCGGTGGGCACCGATCGCGGGCAGCGGGTCCGATACCCACGCTCTATTTGTTCTTCCGCCGCCCTGCAGGATCAGTCCATGGGATGGCTGAGGGGCATGACAGCCCGCGCATGCGCGGGTTTGTTGCGTCTGCATGATGACGTCATCCGCACATGTGCGGGTTGGAGCCGTCCATCCCGCGCATGCGCAGATTACATCATCGTGCGCGTCAGCTGCCGTGACTCTTGGTGGGCGGAGTTAGCGACGTTTGCTAACTCCGCGTCACCGTGATTCACCGAGCCCCGATACTAACCCCGCCCGGGGGGGAGAATCGGGTCCCAGGACGGAGCTCCGAGGCTGGCGTGAAACACGGGCAGTTTCACGCCAGCCTTCACGGCACGCCGGATTTGCGGAGAATCGCGCCCGGAATGTATGGGCCGGGATTCTCCGAGCCTCTGTGCCGAAATCGCGCTCAGCACAGAGGCGGAAAATGGGGTGTCAGACCCGCGATCGGGTCTGATGCTGTCCCGCGATTTTCCACGTGCCGGGCTGGTTCTAACATGGTTCCGCCCGGCGGACACTCGGGGTGGCAGCTGCGGACTCAGTCTGCAGTCGCCCTGGGGGGTGGGGGGGGGGGGGTAGAGATCTATCACAGGCCAGGGTGGGCCTCCAGGAAGGCCAGTCTCGTGATTGGGGGCCATCGATCGGAGGGCGGACGTGATTTGTGTCCGGTGTTTATGCAGGCGTCAACACCTAACCGCGTTTTGGAGAATCCCGCCCATGTGTCTGATCTGACTTCGACTTTACCTCGATTTGTTCAGCACCATCAATGAAATTTACTGCTGCTACTAATGAGAAGTAAGGTTTGGAAATGGTACATCTTCCTCTAGAGGTCATCAGAGCTCTGAATGAGCAGAGCAAGTATTTCCTCCGCCAGCCAGTATTGTGAAATTAGCAGTGAAGGAAATGTAAATTAGAGATGACAAATTAGATTGGCGAATTAAATATTAAATACATAAAGAGAAAACAAAAGAGGGCAAGAAAGAATGGATTTAGAGAAAGAGGAAACTTTTCAAGACCAGAGAGATTGACTGGCAACAATTGACACTGAACACATGGTTAAAAGCCACTTAGACTTGCAATGACTTGAGTTTAGTTGATATTTTCAGGGCAAGTACAGGAATTTTGCAGCAGCCAATATATGTTAATGATGAGACAGAGAACAAAATGCAACCTTCATGAAGCAAACACAGAGCTGGGTATCTTGGGAAAAGACTTGTGGATTTAATCTGAAGTTGCTGTGGTATAGCTGTGCCAGTGTTAGCCATCCCATTATCTTGATATTATAGAATATCTACAATGCAGAAGGAGGCCACTTGGCCCATCAGGTGTGCACCAATCCAGGGCAGCACGGTGGCCTCACGGCGCTGAGGTCCCAGGTTCGACCCCAGGTCTGGATAACTGTCCATGTGGAGTTTGCACATTCTCCCCGTGTTTGCGTGGGTTCTGCCCTCACAACCCAAAGATGTGCAGGCTGTGTGGATTGGCCACGCTAAATTGCCCGTTAATTGGCAAAAATAATTAATTGGGTACTCTAAATTTATATAAAAAAAGGTCTGCTCCAACCCTCGGAAAGAACACCCAACCTAGGCCCAATTCCCCACCCTATCCCCATAACCCCACCTAACGGCAATTTAGCATATCCAATCCACCTAACCTGCATATCTTTGGACCGTGGGAAGAAAGCAGAGCGCCTGGAGACAACCCAGGCAGACATGGGGAGAATATGCAAACTCCACACAGTCACCCGTGGTCGGTATTAAACCAGGGTCTCTGGCGCTGTGAGGCAGCAGTGCAAACCACTGTGCTGTTGGAGCTTTGACTTTGTGTGGTTGTCTAAAATGGTTGATATCAATTCGGTAGTCCACCACACGGAATCAGGGGTAAGCTGGCAGGTTGGATACAGAACTGGCTAGGTCATAGAAGGAAGAGAGAAGCTATGGAAGGGTGCTTTTCTGATTGGAGGGCTGTGACTAAGTGGTGTTCCGCAGGGATCAGTGCTGGGACCTTTGCTGTTCATAGTATATATAAATGATTTGGAGGAAAATGTAACTGGTCTGATTAGTAAGTTTGCAGACGACACAAAGGTTGGTGGAATTGCGGATAGCAATGAGGACTGTCAGAGGATACAGCAGGATTTAGCTATCTCCATTAGTTTGGAGACTTGGGCGGAGAGATGGCAGATGGAGTTTAATCCGGACAAATGTGAGGTAATGCATTTTGGAAGGTCTAATACAGGTAGGGAATATACAGTGAATGGTAGAACCCTCAAGAATATTGACAGTCAGAGAGATCTAGGTGTACAGGTCCACAGGTCATTGAAAGGGGCAACACAGGTGGAGAAGGTAGTCAAGAAGGCATACGGCATGTTTGCCTTCATTGGCTGGGGCATTGAGTATAAGAATTGGCAAGTCACGTTGCAGCTCTATAGAACCTTAGTTAGGCCATACTTGGAGTATATTGTTCAATTCTGGTCGCCAGACTACCAGAAGGATGTGAGGCTTCAGAGAGGGTGCAGAAGAGATTTACCAGGATATTGCCTGGTGTGGAGGGCATTAGCTATGAGGAGAGGTTGAATAAACTCAGTTTGTTCTCACTGGAAAGACAGAGGTTGAGGGGAGACCTGATATAAAATTATGAGGTGCCTAGACAGAGTGGATAGTCAGAGGCTTTTTCCCAGGGTAGAGGGGTCAATTACTTGGGGGCATAGGTTTAAGGTGCAAGGGGCCAGGTTTCGAGGAGATGTACGAGGCAAGTTTTTTACACAGAGGGTAGTGGGTGCCTGGAACGCGCTGCCGAAGGAGGTGGTGAAAGCAGGGACCATAGTGACGTTTAAGGGGCATCTTGACAAATACATGAATAGGTTGGGAATAGAGGGATATGGACCCTGGAAGGGCAGAACATTTTAGTTTAGACGGGCAGCATGGTCGGCACAGGCTTGGAGGGCTGAAGGGCCTGTCCCTGTGCTGTACTTTTCTTTGTTCTTTGTACGTTGCTCCAGAATTAGATTTTCATTCAATTCATTTCCCTCTTTTAAAAAAAAAAGACCCCTGTGTCGGTCGCTTCCACTGTGACTTTGCAGTTGACAGTAAAAGCTATGGAAAGATCTTTATTGATCTTGAGATCTATATTATTAATTTTTTTGGGACTTTGTTGGGACTTTCTTTCGTAGTTAAAATCTTCCCTTTGTTGCCGATTCCGACAAAAGAATGGAGGTCACTGGGTGTCAGTGTACAGGCTGCAGGTAACAAATCAGATCACTCACTGGAAAACATGGCTGACAAGTGGCAAGCTATAAAACTCCTGGAGAGAATTTGACAGCAAGTTGTGTTCAGGGAGATGGAATATTGGCTTGGTGCTGACGAATTCTCCATTCTATTTCCCAGGTCTGGAAAGATGCTGCAGCACAAAATTTCTATTCTCTTTCTGTGGGTTGGGGCAACTTAATCACACTGGCATCCTACAACAAATTCCACAACAACTGTTACATAGATGCCATCATTGTCTGTGTTGTTAATAGTGCTACGAGTGTGCTTGCTGGACTTGCCATCTTCTCCATCCTGGGACACATGGCTCACGTACAAGACAAGCTCATTTCAGAAGTTACACAGTCAGGTAAGTTGAAGTGTCCAAGTTATCAGTCTGGATGTTGCAGGCGCACAGCTTCTTGAAGCACCTTTCAGCTCCTGCATTTTTGCACTCCACATACTGGAATTTCAGACTGGCGATGAGTGCAAGTGGGAGTATAGGAAATGCTGGGACCAAGAGTGTTTGATATTTAAAGATTGAGAATTAAACTGAAGACCGGGGGTAAAGACGGTTAACGACATTGAATGCATTTGAGTCAGATGAGATGCAATAGGGGAAATGAAAAGGGGAGGGGAAAGATTGATGGCTTGCAGGCTGCGGCAATTGCGGTCCGTGCCCATCCACGCTCCCCAGCTACTCCCTCTGGCCCTGGCAGATGCCCCCTGGTCAGTGGCACAACTGCCAATAAACTGTAGCGATGTTGGACACTTTTCTTATCCCCCTCTCTCACTCAGCAACTGGTTCCTGATTTTCAATACCACAAGTCAACCGCGCTGTCAGTAATTCCGACTGAGCATCACGGGGGCCCAGAGAATTCCGGGTCAGGTCCATTAATGATATGCCAACGGAGTTTACTGTACCATTTGCATGCCCACTCCTTTGTGCGACGTAGAACACATTCACAGTGCTGTTGAGGCGCCGGAGCATGGAATGATTTTTGGCTGAAGCGTCATCCTCTGCCCGATTATAATTCGCGATTCCGGCGTCAGCCGACGGAGAATCCTACTAAGGCAGGATTTTCGGCTCACATCGCCAATCCCGCCTTATAGTAACAGGAGTGTGAATATGTGGGCTGAAGTACGGTTCTCTTTCCAAGGGCTGTGCAGACTGGATGATGGCCAAATAGCCTTCTTCTGCACTGTAGGGATTGTCATGTGAGAGTACCTTTAAGAAATGGGTGTTTATAAATGGGTGAGTATATAAATATCTGCAGTGAGAGTACCTTTAAGAAATGGGTGTTTATTCACTGCAGTGTTGTCAGAGAGTGGGTGGAGCTGGGCTGTCTGTCAGCTTTTTATTTTTGTTTTCAGCTTTTTGCTGCAGGGTGGGTTTGGTTTTATTTTAGTTTTGGAGAAGCTGCAATCACAGCAGGATGTGTGTGAATCTCTGCAAGCTTATTAGTGTCCATTTGCTGATTTCAACGTGGTAACTGTTCTCAGTCGTGAAGTTAAGCCTGATGTCTTTCTGTAAAAAGGTGCTTTTAAGTCTTACAGATGTTAAAAGGAAAGCTGAAAGGATTACTTGGTGCTGTAGTCTTTGGGGGTTATATTTAAATTAATGGTTGCTAAGATGTTCACTCTATGTTTTAAAAAGGTTAACTTGAGATCATAGAATAAACATTGTTTTGCTTTAAAAAATACTTTTCCATTTCTGTTCTACCACACCTGTAGAGTGGGCCGTGTGCTCCCCGTACCACAATCTATTAAAAGTTGTGGGTCGGGTGAACTCCATGATACACTTTGGGGTTCTCTAAGCCTTGGCCGAAAACAAATGAAAATACTCCCCCTGAATGTTCAGCCTGGCTATTCAAATATGCTGGAGAGTTGATGCTGTTCCCACATGGACCTCGGCTTCAAGGCACCAGAGGTGGGATTCTCTGTCCCAGTAGCCGGCCAATGGGCTTTCTCATTGTGGGCAACCTCACGCCATCGGGAAATCCACTGGCGTGGGTGCTCTGCCAGCGAAACGGAGGAACCCGCAGATGGAGAATCGAGGTTTTTCAGTGCTACAGGGGCTGTTTTGCCTTGAAAATGATGTTCATGGTGCTTGCTCACACTTCTAGTTATGGCCACATTGTACACTATTTTGATGAAGGTATTAACGCACAGGGGACCAGGAATATGCCTGTCAGCAGGTTATGACATCATTCATGTACAACACCGATTTAGCAATGAGCCTGCATGAACTTGTCGGACCGAATGGTCTCCTTCTGTAATGTGGCTCTCTGACTCTATGGGTGTGATCTACCAGTCATGTTGTGCCCTAATGTGGGCGGTAGATGTTGGGAAATGCCTCCATGGGCTTCCCACCTCTTGAGATCTACCTAGACTTTGCAAGGCTTCGCGATCAGGATCCTTCCCACACTGGGCGTGAGCAAGCCTCGCACGTCAGTAGGTTTAAAAACAGCTTAGGCATGCTCACCCGAGATTTACCGTGCTCCCGGCATCTACCTGATTCCCTAGGAAGTCCCCAGCCGGGCGGCATTCATTACTAGTCCACACAAATGTGAACCATGTGAAATGGCACTCAGAGTGTCTCCCGGGCCATCAAGGGACGCTGGGTGATCAGGGACAGGGCCCTGGCCCTCCCTCTGGAATGTGGGCACCTTGGTACTGCCAGGCTGGCACTTTGGCACTGCCAAGGTGTCCAGGTGACACTACAAAAATGGCATCTTCTCTCCAGGGCATTGAGCCCGGGGGTACTGGGGTTGCTGCCCCAGTGTTTCAGCGGGGGGTGGGTGGTTGATGGGGCCACTGACCACCCATAACTACCACTGACTGCGCAGACCTCTGACCGTGTGGCTGAAGGCGATTGCCAATTGGGAATTGCCAATCGTAGTTATGTGAGCACTTCGCAGCTCCAAATGGATTCCCCTGGGTAGGTGGGCCATGTAAAATGTGAGAGTTATTGCCTTACATCCCACTCAGACCGCGATGCCTGGACACTGCAGGAAGCAACACCACAGATGCAGCAGCCAACTGAACACCCAGGGACTGGGCCACAACACCAGAGACATTTCCGTGACCAGAGGGTGGGTGTGGATGCCGGGGAGAGGACTAGCATCTGGTCCAGGTAAGGTTACGTGCGGGTGTCCAGGGTCCAGGGTCTAGTGCTGGTGGCCAGGGTGTCCTCTGCGGCTGGAGGTGCGTGGGTAGGGCATGTCAGATGGCAAAGGATGTGGGTGGGGGTAGTTGGAAGCATGGGGGACGGAAGGGTCCCGGGGTGGGAACCATCACTGGTTGTCAGTCTCTCACCCTCTCCAATGCCTGACAGATATTTAACGGTATGGATGATATCTTGGACCCCATGGAAGCTGCCCTCACAATGCTGCTGACAGGCAAGACACCAGAGGAGGGGGTGGCAGCAATGTCGACAGAGGCTCAAGCCAGCAGCCCATGTGCAGGGCCCTGCCCCACACCCCAAGGACCCAGAGGGGGAGGCTGGCGACAGCCCAAGGAATACAGGCGTTGCTGGTCTTTCGAACTGATGGAGGACAGCGTGTGCTGCAAGAGGCTCTGCCTCGACATGACCCTCAGCACCTCATACAGTCCACGTGGACTGGGACATAACCCCCAGTGAGTCGGACATGCTGCTGAGGCTCTCAGCCACGGCCGTCACTGACTGAACCACACCTTCGAGACCGCAACTCATGTTGCTGATGTTGTGCACCAGGTTCTGCACTGTAGTCGTCACCCTAGCAGTGTTGACCTCAGTGCCACATATTGCTGGTGCTATCTCTTGGGCCTCTGATCTCTGGAACTTCTCCAGTTGGCTATGGACCTACTGGAGTGTCGCTAACATCCCCATCCAAACATCACGGCGACACCCTATCAATTGCATCAACTTCGAGTAAACCTGGTCCAGAGGCTCAGTCTCTGACTTGACCTGATCCTGGGATCCAACAAATTTCCGACTGCCGTCTCGCCTGGACATCCCTGCCTCCATCTCATGTACATCAACAACTGTGCCCTGCTAACCAGAATGTGCCCCAGAAACCTGACCAATACTGTCGCTCACCGAGGTGTGTGTCTCTGCACTGATGAGGGGTGGGGGGGGCGGGCGTGGGGATGGCAATTGTGCCACAAAAATAGTCGTCTCCTCAGATCTCCCCTCTCATGTTCTCATGGGAGATGGGGGTGGGGACGCGGAACCACCCAGATGGCACCGCCGGATGGAGATCCTGCGGGATAATGGACATGTGGTCAGTGGGAGGGATGAGTCAGTCTGCATAACATTAACAACCCATGTGTTCTAGGTCTTCTGGGGGCAAGGGGTGGGGGGCGCGGCGGATCCTCATCTCTGCGCCATTCACCAACCTCTACTTCCATGACCGCTCTGTCCTCTGCCACCCTGCAAACTCCAGGACCCGTTTCTTGCAGGAGGTGAGGACGCTGATGTCCGGCTCTCCGCTGCCCGTCTGGGCCCTCTTCCATCTGTTGTCGGTTACCTTCTCCTGTAGGGGCACAATGTGAGCCACACTCTTTGTTCATCGCGGATGGAGGGGGGTGGAGGTTTGCAGGGGAGGGGGCCAGCTTGGGCAGTTCTCCTGGACGTGGGTGTGCCAGGGTATGGTATGGTGGTGCGAGGCGGGGCGGTGCCAGGTGCATGCTGGCAGGGGGTAGTGGGGTGGGGGGGGGGGGGTGTTGATTGGCGGGTGGGGCTGGTGCCAGCGGCCAACCTCCAGTGGCCCAGTGGAGGTCATTTAGCTTCTTACGGCACTGGCCTGCCGGCCCTCCAGGTGACACTTCCCGAGCTGACGACGGCTGCCACCTCCTCCCAGGCTACTCCAGCTACCCTGTGGCTGACCCTCCAGGCCCTCTGATAGGACATCCCATCTGCACTCAACAATCTGGCCTGGTCAGCTTCCCCGAATCGTGGAGCTGGTTTCCTCGGTGTCATGGCTGTGAGCTGTGTGAGGTTTGCTCTGCAGGATCGATTTAAGTGCTGCTCCACCATGTTGGTGAGGAACTAGCGGGTGCGGTGCCGGTGAATCAGACGGCGGGACCATAATTTGCGGCGTGAAGCCCATAGGGCCTCGTTAAGTGGTCCAATTAATGTTTGATACCGGTCGGAAAGCTCGCGGCAGTCCCCGCTCACTGCCACACTTAGGAACATTCCTGTTAAATCATGCTCTTAGTGGTGGGCTTGAGCGGGGAGAATCTTCCCAGGGCCCAGAAAAGTGACTGTGTGGTTAGATAGGGGTAGGGTACTGACTGACAGAGCGTTCAGGAAGCTCCGAGCAAAATGCACCACAAAAACACTCAATAAAAACGTTTCTGTTCGATTGCAGCCTATGTTATTGCAACTACAAAATGATGATCCATTTAGCAAGTTTTGACACATGTGGGTGGGATTCTCCAATAATGGGGCTATGTCCCCACGCTGACGTGAAAAGCGGTGCCAACCACTCCAGCGTCAACGGTCCCCGATAATGGGGAATGCTCCCCTTCCCAGGGGGCTCGGTCGGCGCCCGAGTGGTCCCCGCAGCTCCAGCCGGCGCAGAATGGCCGGCACGAGTTTGCGCATGCGCGGAATGGCGGGCGTGATTCCGTGCATGTGCGGTGGTTCCCTTCCCCGCGCCTGGCACGGGGCCTGGCACGGCAGAACATAGGCCCCCACGGAACCAGCCTGCTCACGGGCCAGGCCACCGTTCCCCCCCCTCCCTCCCCCCGTTCCCCCCGGGGTCGGATCCCCCCCCCCCCTCCCTCCCTCCCCTCCCTCCGGGACAGCCCCGCAGACGTAGTTTCCAGGTCCCGCCGTGTGTGACCTGAGTAACCCACACCGGCGGGACTCAGCCAAACTCAACCCGTTGGGGTGCGGAGAACCGTCGGGGGCGGGGGGCGCTTTCAATGGCCCCCGACCGGCACGGCGGTAATCCTGTGGGCGCCCGATAATCAGCGGGAGAGACTCGGGAAGCAGGCGTCGGGCGGCAGGGTGCAATTCTCGAGTCCCCCGGGGATTCTCCGACCCAGCGCAGGGCCGGAGAATCCCGGCCATGGATTCTGAATGAATTAATACCTTCTAAATAAACATTATTGATTGACAGTGTTTTTCTTTTAGCAGCATTAATTTTAATATTTCATTTATTTCTGCCACCTAGGTTTCGGTTTGGTTTTCATTGCCTACCCAGAGGCCCTTGCACAGTTGCCGTGGGCACCTTTATGGTCCATTTTATTTTTCTTCATGTTGATCACTCTGGGATTTGACACTGTGTTTGCAAATTCAGGTAAGATTGACATTTCTTCATTTCAAAAATATCTGTCTACTTATATGATTGGAAGTTGTTGAAAATAAGGGCCCGTAACTTCCTGACTCCTCGGTGTTGTTGTTGGGGGTTACGCCAATGATATGCTGGAGAATCCTTCTCGGAAGTTCTTCGGTAAGGGTTAACCCGTAAATTGTCCAGAAGTGCAACTTACACTGGACTCTTGTGCTGTGCTGGGAACCATCTGACAAAGGGATTTGAATCACTACCTTTGGGTGGTTCAGCCAGTTATACACTCATAGTTACACTGAAAGACTTTGAAGGAAAAAAAACACCTCTAACTCCACAATAATTATTTCAAACATCCACATGGGACACCCCCCACATGGGACCCCCACCCGCCCCACCAGAGGATCCCCCCCCCCAACTTCCCGGCCTGACATGCCTCTAGCCTGGCCCAACACCAAACTACCCCCCCCCCGTTCACACTACAACCCAACCTGACACCCCCCCCACCCCCATCGACATCTGAATTCTCACCCTCACATCCCATTCACATACCTTAGAAACAAACCTTCTCCCTTTCGATCAGACATTTAAACTCACCTGCTTTACGGCGGCTCCTGCCGTAAAATGAGCGCATGTCTTCCTTGGCTGCGCTCCTTTGACACCTCGCTGCTGCAGCCGGGGGCGACGTTTCGCTGGTCCTACCTCACCCGGCCTGAGTCAGGAAGATCGGGTGAGACGGGGCCATGGAATTCCAGTTAAGGTAGGTCGCTGCAGAGGAATACTGATTGATACTGATTGCCACTTCGAGGAAGTTACAGGCCATGATGTTCAGAACGTAAGATCAGAAATTACATTTGTTCCTGTTCGTGGGCAAATGTATATTATCTCTTTGGAGCAATTGTTTGCTCACTGCTTTAATGCAACATCAATATGTTTGACTTCAGTGGGTTATTAGCTGCATTAAAGTAACATTCGGGAAATGTCACCTCAACTTGTGGAAGAGTCTGGAATACAATTTTGTCAGACATTTATTGAAGTGCGTTTGTGTCTAGCTGTTCTTTCGCTGTTCTTAAACCCAAAATACCCTCCCTCATATTCCCCTGCTGCACTCAGGACCTGCTGTTCCAAGCATTTGAGAAAAAGGAGTAGATAGTCTTCGATACATCCCTAAACATTTCTCACACAGCAGCGTAACAGGCACTGAATGGGTAACATGCATGAGCGGACACATGGCCAGAAGAATGAGTCTTTTTGTCTGGTCTGAAAAGATTTGGTCTCTCTCATGGTGGGTTTCCCCAGGACTGTTTTAAAGTATTTATACATTACTAATCTCATTCAACATCCTTTTTCCTCAGGAACAATCATAACCATCCTCGTAGACCAGTTCCCCAAGTTTCTACGCTCAAAACACTTTTATCTGACAACTGGTGTTTGTTTGTTACTTTATATCCTTGGCCTTGCATATGTCACACAGGTATGTTGTCCTTCAATGGTTTGCTATGTTTCCACATGTAGTGCTTCTTCTGACCATAAAAGGTGATAAATTTCACAGAGTGAAATAATAAAGAAGGAACGGGTGTATCGTCCCTGTTGTTTTCCCATTTGTTTAATATTGTGCAGTGATGTTATGTGATGAACTGACTCATTGCCATCTGCTGTTGCTATCGATCAGTCTTGTCCAGTCTTTTCGCTGGGGCTGGTGGGGGCACGTTAGCACTTTTTTCTCACTCAAGGAGCAGATCACTTACTCGACTTCACCCACTGTGAATAGGTGCGTGTGCAGATGGTTTGGTGTGTCTAGTGATAGTGAATGAGAATCCTGAGACCGGGAGTAAGGGAGACACTGGCTCCGAAGCATTCACTCTCTCATTCTCACTCTCTAAGAAGTCTTACAACACAAGGTTAAAGTCCAACAGGTTTAATTGGAATCTAGCTTTCAGAGCGCAAACACTCACCTGAGGAAGGAGCTGTGCTCCGAAAGCTAGCAATTCGAATCAATCCTGTTGGACTTTAACGTGGTGTAGTAAGACTTCTTATTGTGCCCATCCCAGCGACGACATCTCCACATCATGGCTCTCACTCTCTAGTTCACTCACATGATCATTCTCTCACACAGACACACTCACTCTTTCACGCAGACATACACACACACACACACACATTCTCTCACTTAGACACACACACTCACTCAGACACACAAACACACAACTCTCTCTCACACACATCGTCACTTACCCACACGCTAACCCTCTCACTCACACACATGCATTCACTCACTCTCTCACACACACACATAGTCACACTCACTCTCTCGCATACACATACTCTCTCTCACACACACACTGTCTCTCACTCAGACACACATTCTCTCTCACTCACACACATGCTTGTTCTCTCATTCACACACCCGCTCACTCTGTCACTAAGACATACACTCACTGTCTCACATGATAGTCGTTTTCCTGAAGCAGGTGGTACTAGGAGTGGAGTAGGGAGAGGTTAATGTTTCTTCGAACACATGTGCCAGTTGGTCCATGCAGGATCTGAGTGCACGATCTCTCTCAAATGCAAGCACACTCACTCTCTCTCTCACACACATATTCTCACTCACAGAGACCCTCGCTCTCTCACTCAGCCACGCACTCTCATTCACAAATTCACCCTCTCGCTCCCACACCCATTCCCTCACTCACACACAGACACACACACTCTCTCTCACTCCCATACATACACTCAGTCTCACTCCCAAACACGGACATACCGCTGCTCCACCCTGATCCCCGCCCCCAATCTGCATCCTCGACCCTTGTCCCCGCTCCCACCACCCCTCCCCCTGCCCCCATCAAAAGTCTGGTGCAAACACCCTCCCCCAGCCAACTGCATTTGATGCGACATACCCCTTCTGTATTTACCAATCATTCTGAGAGCTCTGCAGGCTGCATGCAACAATTCAAACTTACCTCTGAAATGACTGCGTCATGCCCGTCCAATCACAGGTTGGTTCTTCCCTACATTGGCTGTGGATTGGCTGCTGCTATGCTCAACGAACAAATGTCACCTGCCGCAATAGCCTCACACACACCGGTACCTACCGTCACAGTCTTAGAAGTTAGATTGGCCTTGGCGAAAATGAACTCACAGAAAGCAATTGATCCTGACCGAGTCCCTGATTGTGCACTCAGATCCTGCATGGACCAACTGGCGGGCATGTTCACAGGAAACGTTAACCTCTCCCTACTCCACTCCTAATACCACCTGCTTCAAGAAAATGACTATCATACCAGTGCCAAAGAAGAGCCAGGCAACATGCAGTGTTCAGAAAAGACAAGGTGGGAGGTGCAGCTCAAATGTCAGGGACAACTGGGAGGTAAATTAAGTCAATTCTGCGAGAGATAGACATTTACAAAATGAACTAATTTGGTTAGGCGTTTTTAATGTGGACAATTGCCACTCTCAGAGAATGCAATGCACCTGCAGGGCAGCATGGGAAGAGGACAATTAGTTCCAAGTAGGGACAGGATCGGTACAGGACATGGAAACAGAGCACTCTTGAGGAAAGCACCCTCCAAAAGTTAAATTATAACATTATCAGCAACAAGACCAATTGTTAGATACAGGACTTGAAAATTTGATGGAATTAAGGAGCACTTGAACCAATAAAATCAATGGAATCAGCCTGGTAAGCTTTCGCTGCACTCCCTCCATAGCAAGAACATCCCTCCTCAGATAAGTTCACCAAAACTGCACAAAATTCTCTATTCTTATACACAAATCGTCTCACTTTGAAGGCCAAAATACCATTTGCCTTCTCTACTGCCTGCTGTACCTGCACGCGTACTTTCAGAGACTGATGCATGAGGACGCCAAGGTCTCGCTGAATATCCACCTTTCTCAATCTACACCCATTCAAATAATAAGTTGTCTTCCTTTTTTTGCTCCTGAAGCGGATAACCTCACACTTATCCACATTAAACTACATCTTCCATGCATATGCCCGCTCAATCAGACTGTCCAAATCCTGCTGAAGCATCTCTGCATCATCCTCACAGCTCACCCTCCCACCCAACTTTGTATCATCTGCAAATTTAGAGGTAGAACATTTAGTTCCCTCCTCAAAATCATTAATATGTAATGTGAACAGTTGGGGTATGATGGATCTGTACTTTGTTAATATATTTATATGTCGCTGCACTATATATTAATCTTACAGAACTTGAGACTGAGCTTCTTGGGTGAAGTCACATGTTGCTTTATTTATGTCTGTTTCAAAGTCTACTGACCAAGTCAAATTTTATGCGAATATTGAATCTCGAAAGTTGTTTGTCCAATGCAAATACAGGTGGTTGAGTTGAATTCAATATACAATTCAGTTTGTGGTAATTTCTTCAGATCAAAATGCACAGTGCAAAAATGAAACGAAAGGAAATAGCAGTTTGCAAAGCAAAGCAGGACTAGGTTTTAGAGATTAGATTAAAGATGAATTCAGGGAGAGAGAGAGATGATTTTGGAGAGAGCAAAAAAGATTCTCTCTTGGTCTCATAAGGAAATCATAATCTTGTTTAGATTCTGTCCCCTTTCTGACTGTGATTGTGTTAAAATAATTATAATTCATCTAATTGACCAAAATGTCTGTCTATCAAGTTTCAAGAGATAATGTGGCATGAGAGAATTTCTATATGTTTCCATAATGTGGTGAGAACAGACCACCTGTTTCCCACCATATTTTCCAGAACTGGGATGTTTGCCCAGTAATGATAACAGCGAGTCTATACTGCAACGTGGATAGTCAGTTTGAATAATGACTTCCTTATCAGATCTTTTCCCATGCTCTCAACATTCTCTGTTGTCATGGCTTAATATATAATTTTTAATAGTATAATGTCACTAAATCATTTCTTCCCTTAAACCTTTATTACCTATAATAAAGTAGGTTTATATCAGGAACCTAGCACAGATCACTGCCATACCCCACTAGTCACTGCCTGCCAATCATAAAACAGTCATTTATTCTAACTTTTTACTTCTTGTTCTGCTAACCAGCTTTCTATCAGTCTTAAGACACTACCCACAATTCCATTCATTTTAACTTTACATAGCAATCTGCTATATGACACCTTGTCGAAAGCCTCTTGAAAGTCTAAGTAAACCACATCCACCGGGTCTCCCCTGGTCAACGCTAAAATTTACACCTTCAAAGAATTGCCGTAGATTTGTCAAGCATGATTTCCCTTTCGTAAAACCATACTGACTTTGTCTGATTATACCATTGCTTTCCAAATGCTGTGCTATGAAATCCTTGATAAAGGGCTCTCGCAGCTTCACTATGTTAGGCTCACTGGTCTACGGTTCCCTGTTTTCTCTCTACCTAACTTTTTAAATAGCGGGGTTACATTCGCTTTCCTCCAATCTGTCGGAACCATTCCAGAGTCCAAAGAATTCGTGAAAATTACCATCAATGGATCTACTACTTCTAGGGCAACTTCCTTAAACACTCTGAAATGGAGATTATCAGGTTCTGGAGATTTATCCACCTTCAATCCCATTAATTTCCCCAAAACCATTTCTCTACTAATACTGATTTCCGTCAACTCCTCACTGAAACTTCTGTTTCTCAGAACGTCCGGTACACTATTCATGACTTCCTTTATTAAGACAGAAGCAAAGTACAAATTTAGTTCCTCAGCCATTTCTTTGTTCCCCGCTTTGAATTCCCCCGTTTCTGACTGTAAGAGGCCATATAGTAGTTTTATTTCCCTTTTTCTGTTTACATACCTATAGAAACTTTTACAGTCAGTTTTTATGTTCCCCGCTCACTTACTTTCATGTTGTATTTTCCCCTTCTTAATCATTTTTCCTTCATTTCATCATGCCTTCTTTTAAAAGTCACCTTAAGCTGGTGTCCTCTGATTCTCAATCCGTTTACCAATGGGAATCCTTCCTCCCTCTTGAAGAGACCGGACTTGGTAAAATGAATCCAGTTCTTCCAGTGAAGGGAAATACACATTCAAATGCCAGTGGATGTGATGAGGAGAGCCGTAAAGCTAATCCTCAGTGTCATGGCTTTGAGTATGAGGAAAGGTGCAGAAGAAAAACGGGCTCTTCAGTCAGGAGATGGTGCATCTGAGTAGTCAACTTATTGAGGTTGCTCAAGGAATTAAAAAAATCATTAAACTGTGGAACTAGGGGGCATGACTTCAAACTCTTAAAAGTAATTTTACAGCAGATATCTTCAACACACATCATGACTTAATTCCCTCAATGAATAATGAGGGCTGAAACCTTGGCACTATTAAAGAAACAGCCATAGTGCAGTAGTTGGATGCTAGCGTAACCTTCAAATGTTGAATAAAGATGGATGGAATCACTTATAATTATGTAGTAGCCTTGAAACTTGCTGCTACATATAACCATGACAGCCAGATAGCATAATTTGAATGGGCCAGAAATGGCAGAAGCGATCACAGAATTGTTACAGTGTCAGAAGGGGGCCATTCGGCACATTGTGTCTGCACCAGCTCTCCAAAGGAGCATCGGCTTTGTATCATTTCCCTACTTTTCACTGCATCCTCGCACAATTTAATACCAGCAAATACCATGTTGCGAGATTCATGCAGAGGGAAGGTTGACGTGGAGGATGAGTTCAATGAGAATGTGGTTGATGTGTTGGGAAAGAGAAAGATCTTGGGTGCTTTCACAGATTCATCATCAATACCGTGAGCACAATTTCCCCTCACAGTTAAAACAGGAAACTGGTGGCGTGATGCATACCCAGGAGCATTGAGTATAAATCCACAGAGGTCCTTGGCCTGAGTGAGATCACATCTGGAATGCTCCAAGCAATTTTAGTCCTCTAATTTTAAAAAGGATACTCTGCCATTGAAGGGGTATACAGAACTGTTACAGTACATGTGTAGAATCCAGATGTAGAATAGGTGGAAATAAGAAATAACAAGGGGAAGAGGACACTTGTGGGAATACTGTTGTGATACAAGACCACATCAAAACATTTGTTAGATTACCGGACAAGAACCCCAAACAATTTTTTAACTGGTGCTCTTAACAAAAAATTCATCTCACCCAATTTCCTATCAATTTGATAAGGCCCACTAAATCTTGCTTTTAATGGTTCACCTACCTTTGGTAATAGTACAAATACTTTCTCCCCACTAACAAGAGGACAAATCTTTGATTTCTTACTCGCCCTTTTTTCATCACGTGCTGTGACAATTTTAAATACTTTCTGGTCAACTCACCAGCCCTATTTAATCTCTCCCTAAAGTTTGACATATAGTCCAACAAGGTAGCCTCAGAACAGACTCACCAATTTCTCCTTAATCAATTTAAGTGGTCCTTTTAACTCATGACCAAAAATCAATATGAATGGATGGAATGTAGTTGATTCATTAGGTGCATCCTTAATTGCAAATAGCCACAAATATAATATCTTTGTCCTTAAAGTTTAATACCACCTTTCTAACACTCCTTTTGATTCTGAATGATACATACTTGAGTTAAATCATGACTTGAAGTAAATCAGTATTCGTAGAGAAATGGTTTTGAGGAAATTAATGGGATTGAAGGTGGATAAATCTCCAGGACCTGATAATCTCCATTTGAGAGGCTTAAGGAAGTGGCCCTAGAAGTAGTAGCTTCTATGCATAATTTCCCGGAATAACTTCAATATAAAATTGGATCCCTGATCTGATTGGATTCCTTTTTGCAGTCCATGTCTGGTACAAAAAAAACTTAGTTAACTCCTCTACAACCCTCTTAGCTGTAACATTTCTTAATGGAATGGACTCCTAAAATCTAGCAGATACATCCATTATAGTCAACAAATACTGATTCCCACTTTTCATCACGGGGCAGCACGGTAGAATCGTGGTTAGCACAAATGATTCACAGCCCCAGGGTCCCAGGTTCGATTCCGGCTTGGGTCACTGTCTGTGCGGAGTCTGCACATCCTCCCCGTGTGTGTGTGGGTTTCCTCCGGGTCCTCCGGTTTCCTCACACAGTCCAAAGATGTGCAGGTTAGGTGGATTGGCCATGATAAATTGCCCTTAGTGTCCAAAATTGCCCTCAGTGTTGGGTGGGGTTACTGGGTAATAGGGATAGGGTGGAGGTGTTGACCTTTGGTAGGGTGCTCGTTCCAAGAGTCAGTGCAGACTCAATGGGCCGAATAGCCTCCTTCTGCACTGTAAATCCTATGATAATCTTGGGAAGTGGTTCCACGCAATCAATTAGTACCTCAGTAAAACGTATGAAATGGAATGGATATTAAGGTTTGATTACTGCTTGAGATTTTCCTATTACCTGACATATGTGAAATGTGTGGCAAAATTCAACTACATACTTGGGTTAATTTTCCTTACTCCTAAATGCCCACCTTTTGGAATCTCATGTGCTACCCACAAACCTTTTTATAATCTGGTAATACCACTTGATGAACTTCTGCCCATTTCTCATCTGCCTGATTATGTAATAGCCTCCACAACCTGATTAATACATTAATAACACTCTGGTTTACACTCAGATTCTACCCCTATGCTTTCTGATGCAACTGCATTATCTCTGCATCCCTCTTGTAATTCTACTAATTTTCCTGAACTAAAGGTACCCGTTTTATCCTCCATTTACTCTTCTTCTTTATCAACCATCTGGTGAAACGTTGTTTCTACTAACAGAACCCTGACCTCCCTATCTTTACTCAATGATTTCTCCTCCTCCTGTCCCACTCAACCTGTGGCTTTGTGATCTTGTTACCACACAATCTAGAAACATCCCAGGATATGTTTCTTGTAACACTTCAGTTATTTGACTTTCTACTGGATTTTCAACCATAGTAGGCATCACTTCCACCCGTGATCCAGCTATATCATTGCCCAAGAGAAACAGTACCCCTAAAAAAGCTAATTTCTCTATTACTCGTACCACCACTTTTCCTTGGACTCTCTAACCTACACATAGGAGGAATGGTGGCACAGCGGTTAGCACTGCTGCCTCACAGTGCCAGGCACCTGGATTTGATTCTGACCTCAGGAAACTGTCTGTGTGAAGTTTGTATATACTCTCCGTGTCTGTGTGGGTTTCCTCCGGGTGCTCCGGTTTCCTCCCACAGTACAAAGGTATGCGGGTTAGGTCATGCTAAATTGGTCCTTAGGGTAGGATTGTAGGAATAGGTCAGGGGAATTGGCCTAGGTGGTCTTTCGAAGGGTCGGTTCAGGCTGAATGGGCCGAATGGCCACCTTCTGCAGTGTAGGGATCTTTGATTCTATGATAGTGGAATACTACTCCACCAATAATCACACATGTCACCACTTTTTATGCCAATACTTCTTCCTATCTACATATCTCCTTCTCTCTCAATATTGATGATTGACTTGCTGCTGTGCCCCTTAAGATATTAAACTCCTTACCTACTCCACCTTGTACATGAACCAACCTTACCCTCACAAAGAAAATATTTTAAAAGATCTGACACTTTCTTATTGATCAACCTCTGAACTGGCTATACACTCTTGAGCTGCAGCCATTGTTTCTTTTGTCACTTTAATAAACCCCACTGACTTATCCTGTTTTGAAGAGTTTGTTTTCTGAGTACTTTTTTTATGCTACTAACACTGTGACTTTGTATGTCCAACTTTATTACAATGACAACATGTAAGTTTTCCTATCTCTCTTCCACCCTCATAAGTTTCCTTTTTAACCTGAGGGAAATCTTAATATGCCCAACTCAGTCTCATTTGCCTTGACCACCTGTGCATTTCTCATTTTCCCAGTTTCTATCCTTCACTGATTGAAATTGATGTTGAAAACCAAACTTTAATTTATGAACTAATTTAAAATCATCTGCCATTTCTGCTGCCCGTCTAGCAGTTTTAACCCTTCACTCCTCCACGTGTGTTCTCACCACTGTGGGAAGTTAATCTTTAAATTCTTCCAAAATGTTTGTTTCCCTAAGAGCCTCATATGGTGTGGTTTATTTTTAATGCTATTATCCACCAATCAAAATTATTTTGTTTGGTTCTTTCACGTTTCATATACATCTGACCTGATTATTTCCTTAGATTTCTAAACACCTGTCCGTATGCTTCTGGAACGTGTTCATATGCACTTTGTATGGATTTTCTCACCTCAACATAGTCCTGAGATACCTCCTCTGATAGTGATTCGAACACTTCACCAGCTCTACCTACTAACTTTGTTTGAATGAACAATACCCACATGGTTTTTGGTCAATGCAATTGTTTAGTCACTTTCCTAAATGAGATTTAAACAAAAGCCTCTACATCTTTCTCATCAAACTTTGGCAGTGCTTGGATATACTTAAACATATCCCTCCAATGCTTTTGACTATGGGTGGGGGGGGGGGGGGGGGGGGGGGGGGGGGCGGTTACTCCTTCCTCTAGACTTTCCTCAGCATCTGCATTTAATTGCAACCCTTTAAGTTTATAATCTTTGTGCAGTTCCTTTTGCAGGGGCTTTTCACAGTAACTTCATTTGAAGCTTACTCGTGACAATAAGCGATTTTCATTTCATTTCATTTTTCTGAAGTTGTAAATGTCTCTCATAGTCTCTTTCCTCTGTCATTGCCGCTTTCTCCTTTTCTTTTTCTCCTGCCCCTCTTTTCTTTTCATGTTCATCCCTTTGCTAATCTTTCCACTTCCACATCACATTTCCTCATTTACATTTCCTTTTGATGAGCTCTCTCATTTTCCTGCATGTCTACATTTTTTTATTTGTATTTGAATTTTAGCTCATTCGAAAGACTCAGACCGTGCCTCTTCCAAATTTAAATGCTGAGCTGTCTCTTGAATTATCTCCACCTACCCCACCTCTGGGGGGAAGGCCAACTGCAACTTGACCACCAGCATTGTTTGCACCAGTCTTTGTAAACCAACCATAGTGTCCTCTCCCACAACCAGGAAACACTTAGCTACTGAAAGAACCATTTTACCAGTCACTCACTATTGAAACTGACAAGAGTATCATCATTGGAAAGAATGTACCAGTTTCTCACAGACGCTGTTGTTTAATTCAATAATCCTAACCAAACTAGGATTATACTTTTTAATCCCAGACAAGCCCCCAATTTTGTTCGTAGACCAGCCCCCAACACTTGTTAGGATACTGGGCAAGAACCCCACACATTTTTTTTAATCAATTTGTAAAATTGTGAGGAAAAGATACTTCACCCCATGAGCAATGACTCTGGCCACTAGATATTTTTTATGTGAAAACAAACTTTAATTTAAACACAGAATTAACTACATTAACATCAAAGAAAATAGTTTTCCAGTTATCATTTAAACAGTTTGTAAACACAAGGAAAGAATTAAACTTATTAGCTATACCAGCTTCTCACGTCAATAAGCAACCCAATACAGTTCAAATGCCACTTATAAATAAAGTTAACAAACAGATTACTTGCTTACTTGTGTCGACCTTTGCATACAGAGAGACCCTTTCAAGAGTAGAACCAGTACACTTCTGATCAGTCTGGCAGCATTTGTCAAAACTGTAGTTCAACTTACAATGCTTCTATCTTGCCACTCAATTCCTATGGCAAACTATGGCAAACTGTAAAACTACAGACAGACATGGCTCCTCTCATGACCTGCTCAGCGAGGACTAATTGCAACCCCTCAGAAATCATCTACCCTTCAGGGATTTTTCAACAATCATAACAATGTTCCATTAGCCCTCTATGTGTAAACAAGTAAATGGTTAGAATCAATCATAACCTCACATTTTGTGACTTCTTAGTTACAGTTGAAGTATACACATACAGACTGAGTACCTTAATCTGTGTTCTTAAATAATATCATTGTAAAAATGTATACCTTAGCCCAGACTTTTAATAACATTACTGCCATAACTATGAAAATTAATATATAACAATTTCTACATTCATTCCACTGGTCTAAAGGCCCCCAAACAGTAGCCAAACTATAGGATGGAGAATTATTGTTTTGAGTGTTAAGTTTTCTCATATAACATTTCCATTTAATTGTAGGCTGGAATTTACTGGTTAAATTTAGTGGATTATTTCTGCACTGGATGGATAGTCATTATAACAGCTCTGTTGGAACTTGTTGGCCTAAGCTGGATCTATGGTAAGTAAGACATGAAAAGTGCTGAAACAAAATAAAATAATGAAATTAAAAAGTACTTGTGTACATCTTCAAGTTTCTTCAGAAAAATCAACACGGCAGAATTCGGTGAGTCACTGCAGATAGTTCTTCATATTCAATGCCCTCATTAATTGTGAAAGGTTTTTCCCCCATTTGGTTTCGAGAGCCAATGCGAGACAGGCAGTGCCTCACGCATACTTGACTCATGAATTCTGTCACATTATAGCTGATTGTAGTTGGGATCAATTTTCCTGCAGCTATCTCCCCGCTGATTGCTGATGGGGATTGTTTTTTAAGGATCTTCATTCTGAAATGGCAGTATAGCTGTTAACCACCCTGACTCAATCAGTCAACAATTTCTTCTGACCATCAAGGTAGATTGAACAACAGGATAGGTTCAGCTTCAGTGCACTCATGATGTTTATTATGAGCTCATTGGATCAATTTGCTGTTCCTCAGCCCAAGGACTGAATTGATGCTCCCCCATTCTGATGACGGGGCCAGATCTGAAAAACAAGCCTTTCCTAGAGTAAGTTCTTCAGGATTTTCACAAACATTTTACTTCCACAGGGCAGCATGGTGGCGCAGTGGTTAGCATTGCTGCCTCATGGCGCCGAGGTCCCAGGTTCGAACCCAGCTCTTGGTCACTGTCTGTGTGGGGTTTGCACCTTCTCCCTGTGTTTGCATGGGTTTAGCCCCCACAACCCAAAGATGTGCAGAGTAGGTGGATTGGCCATGCTAAATTGCCCCTTAATTGGAAAAATTTTATTGGGTGATCTAATTTTTTTTTAAAAATCAGTCTGGTGACAGGGAACAATTGACTCATTCTGTTTGTAATCATGAGAGATCCCTTCTCTGTTGTAACTTGTTCATTAGTGACACCCTGAATGAGAATTTATAGCAAGCAACCAAACTGATCCAACATCTCGGACTGGATGAGCAGAAATTTCCTTCAGTTAAATATTGGAAAGATTGAAGCCTCAGTCCCCACTCCAAACACCATTCCCTGAATTCCTTCTCACCCACTGGGGACAGTTTCAGAATAAGCTAATTTGTTCACAACCTTGCTGTCACAATCGAGACTGAGATGAGGTCTGGCCTCGCAAGTGTCTCCACAGATGACTTTGTCCCCTCTGTAATATTACTCGACCTCGCCCCACTATCAACCCACCTGCTGAAAAAACTGTCACCAATGCCTTTATTGGGCAGCACGGTGGTGCAGTGGATAGCACTGCTGCCTCATACTGCCGAGGATCCTGGTTCGAACCCGGCTCTGGGTTGTTAGATGTTTAGCTGCTGTTGTATAAAGAGTCAAAGGTTCTGCTCCTTTTCACCAACACCTTTATTTCACTTTAACAGACTCTGCACAAAACTCTGTCATCACATCACCTGGCACAAAGGCCACCTGAAGCCCCTTTACATATCAGTGTCAATTCTTGGATACTTAACAAAAATGAGACAACTAATTGGAATGTCTCTTAACCCATTACTTAACAGTCTCCCCTTCCTTGGTGAAAAAAATAATTAGGTGAAAACAAAATTACAAGAAACTCAAAAACACACGCACAGTTTCCTCCCTTCTTTTGTTTCATTTTTGGAAGAAAAAAAACAGTCACAGAAACAGGCGCACTTCATTAACAAGATCCAAAGGTTTCTGTGAACTAGCCCCTTCATTTCATAGAATCATAGAATTTACAGTGCAGAAGGAGGCCATTCAGCCCATCGAGTCTGAACCGGCTCTTGGAAAGAGCACCCTACCCAAGGTCAACAACTCCACCCTATCCCCATAACCCAGTAACCCCACGCAACACTAAGGGCAAATTTGGACACTAAGGGCAATTTATCATGGCCAATCCACCTAACCTGCACATCTTTGGACTGTGGGAGGAAACCGGAGCACCCGGAGGAAACCCACGCACACACGGGGAGGATGTGCAGACTCCGCACAGACAGTGATCCAAGCTGGAATCGAACCTGGGACCCTGGAGCTGTGAAGCGATTGTGCTATCCACAATGCTACCATGCTGCCTAAAATTTGTAAAACAGTCTGACAATTGATAGCTACTGTCGACCAATTTAATTTTTGCTATTGCCCCTCTGTCCAACATCTGCTTCAAACTTGCGATGTCTACCTTTATTTATTGATACTTTTTGTCGAGTGCACATTTTCCCACAGGGATTTATTGTCAATGTGACATTCAATAGGTATATTACCGAAATCCTCTAATCCCAAACTTTCTGTCAATATCTGACTTATATAAAAGGCCATATCCACCGCCTCTACAAGACTCAATGTCTCAGCAGGAAAAGTACTTTTGACCACTGTCCTTATTTTCTTTGTTTCCCACACAAGAGGACAACATTTAACATTGTTCCCCAATAGGAAAATTATAAAACCTCCTGCGCTTGAAGGCCCATCACAGAAATTTGCACAGGACGCATCACTATAAACTATGAGTTTCAAGTGCCTAAGGTCACCTAAAACCGGGAACCTCAAAACACGCTCCTGTATTTTTAGCTTGACCAACGCTTTATTTGCTCTTATTATGTCTTCCACTTTGGGATCATTCATTTCTGTACTCAACTCTAAGTAAGACATCAAAACTCACGTCCGGTCTAGTTGCCCAAATAAACTTCGCAGTTGCTCTTTTTCCAACTTTGAAACCATTGCGTCTTTTTGTGAAACCCGGCCACGACTAATTGCTATTGGGCTGATGCTTTCCAAATAAGATTGCTGACGTAAAGTTGCCCCTAACTTAGTCTGTCCGATTTCCAGTCCAATCTATTTAAATGCACCGGAAGCCTGACTTCCAACCCTGAATTCTTTCCTCAAACCAGAGATTACAATAGCTTCAAAATCACTAGTCCCACCCCACAAAAAATCATCAACATGCATCATAAAGATGCCAGAAAGATTTCCTTTATAGTGCCAGTAAAACATTGCTGCATCTGCTTTCAACTGGCAACAGCCTAACTTTAACAAAACTGACCTTACCGAAAAATACCAGACTCTAGATGCATCATTTAATCCATATACACATTTGTTCAACTTCCAGAGTACCCCTCCTATGTTAACTGCCTCTTTAGGAGGATGGAGAAAAATGTCTCTCTGGAACCGATACCCCTTCAAAAAGGCAGCTTTTATATCTATAGATTTGCATTCCCATGCCTTTGTGGCTAATAGAGCCAAGAAGATCTTTAAAATAATCTTTCCTGCCGTAGGTGATCTACCCTTAAACCCTGATGATCTAAGTTTTCTTCAATTCCCGTTGCCACAAGCCTGGCGTTTGCCTTATAAGTTTCATCCGGAAGAACCATTTCTGTGCAAATCCAACTGTGGGATAGAGCTCTTTGTCCCCTGTCCGGTACTTCCGTGTATACCCCAAATTCACTCCAACTGTGCAGTTCTTGCTGTTTGGCATCTTTGATAACTTTTTCATCTAATTTATTGGAAGACACCAAAATCTCAGGTGCATGTGGGCTTCTCCTCCTATTAGTATTGGTAGTCTTACCCATATTCCGAGATCTTGATAAACTACGCCCCCTTTCCCGCCTGGTATATCGTTCTGTACTGCTTCTGCTTGATCTTTCCCTTCTGCTGTGGGATGTCCTTTCAATAGTTCTCGACCTTTTCCTGCAAACCTGTTCACTATTTGATGTACTATCTGAACTGGCACTGCGTTTCTGTGCCCTCCATTTTTGAACTTTGTGTTTCCAATCCATTGTCTTGACTCCCTCCCCTGAATGCTGTACATTCAACCAATGTTTATACTTTCCAGTGGCCTTCCCTGCTCTACTAATAACAGTTGTATCCTTCCATTGACTAGACCCTTCTGGCAAGTATGTCACTTTTGTATCAACATTTGGCAGTTGCCCTTTCAGAAAAATGGCCTGTTCTAAATCATCAGAAGTGTTGTGTTCCTCTACAGAAACCCTGTCTATATCAGTTAACTGGTCCTCATAGTTCTGTAATACGTGCATACCAGATGACCCTGGTTCCTCGTCATGTCTGTCTGCTCTGTCTAAATTTGAAAATTTGTATTCTGTATCCATTATCCTTGATGAATGTACCCTAACAGTTTGATTACCGTGTTGCAAAATAATTATTCTGCCATCTATGCCTATGGTCTTCACTGGACCTTTCCATTCATCAAAATTGTCTCTCTTATAGTATATTATGTCTCCTTGCGGAAAAACGGTATTTGATAGCCGTACATTATGCCTTAAAGCTCTGAGAATTCTTTCAGAGATTTCTGCTTCAAAACAAGCTTTTATGCTGTTATGTAATGCATTTAAATGCTCAGCAAAGGCAGAGCTAATTGTAGTCCCTTCCCAAGCTGGAGGCTGGTCATTCAAAATGGACGGAATTTTAGGATTTTTACCAAATACTAATTGATAGGGTCTATAGCCCCCAACCATCTGCAATGAATTTTTTGCATGTACCGCCCATGCTAAAGCTGAATGTAGCTTGCAATTCGGTCTGTCTGCCAAAATTTTCCGGAGCATGGTTTCTTTCACTGACACCATTACTAAATGGGCTTTCCGCAGCCGTATTCATAACTGTGAGATTCACGTTTTCACACATACCCTCAGCTCATCATGAGCAAATTCTCCCCCATTGTCCCTAAGGAATTTTGCAGGTGGGCCCATTCTTGTCCCTATCCATTTTTCCATGATTTGATCCAGAATTACTCTCTTTTCTTCAGTTCGTAGAATCGTTGATTGACTAAATCTGGTTGCTAAATGTACAAAATGCCAAATAAATATATTATTGGCTTTATCCCAGATCTTAAGGTCCATGGCCACAATGTTGTTAAAATCCCTGGTCAAAGGTAGGGTTACTATTGGTCGTGCTAGTGTCCTTCTGTACTTCCTACAAACTTCACAGCGATCACTAACCTGTTCTATCAGTTTAGTATAGTCTTCATCCCTTACCCCTGCATCCTTTAATACATTTTTCAGTCTCCGAGGAGACGGATGTGCAAATTGCTTGTGCAGCTTTAATACAAGCTTTTTATCAGCTAAAGTCCTATTTTCAACTGCCATTAACACATACTTAGCAACTCTACTTGAAATGTTATTTGTCAATAATGGAATACAATAGTTCCCCGACTGTGTAAATTGTAAGTCCACCGTCTTTCCAAAACCTGTTGCCTTATCCTGTTCCATTTCCAGCTTCATGTGTGCTTTCTTCATCGACGGTCTCCTGAGAAGCAAATGTATCTCACTTGATACAACATCCGTGCTAATTAAATTATTCACTCTGGCAATATTGCAAGGGATCACTACTCTTATCAGCGGCTTCAGAGTATTATCATCCCCAAACCTGAAACTTGCGGAACTTTCAAATTCCTTCACCGTGTTACGATTTTCAGCATTCAAGGAGTCCAGGTAACATTTTAACCAGTCAATCCCACACACAGTAGATGTGCAGCCACTGTCCAATACAGCACAATTGAAAGATTCTGAAACCAACACCCTCATTGCCGGTGTAAAACTGCTTGCTAATAGGACAATGCCGTCTTTCTGGTCACTATCTTTTTCCTCTTCTGACTCTTCCATGTCATGTGTCGTTTCAAACTCTCTATTATAACGTGTTGGACAGTTGGAATCATAATGGTATTGAGAGTCACATCAAAAACATCGATTTATCATGCCCCGTGCATTTCTGGGGTTCATCTTCCTATTGTAGGTTCTAACTGGGTTTCTGTCTTCATAATTACCGGGTCCCGATATCCTTCTATAGTTTTGGAACCTGTTCGTCGCTGTACCATTTGGTCATCCTGTTAGTAGTGTATCTTCCATATTCTGCTTTATTGCAGGCTGACCTATTTGGGTCATCAGAGCCATCGGAATCGAATGTTTCTCCAGAAACTTTTTTAAAGCTTCTGTCATCTGATCGAATAAGGTATCCTTATCCACAAACTGAACTCCTGTCAAAACCAGGAGCCGATTCATGTTGCTCACTCTAGCGCAGTCAAGTAATATAAAGGCCAACACAGACTGTGGAAATCCCAGGTTGTGTTTCTGCAGCCTTTTATATAGTCTGACAAATTCCATTATATAGTCTTCAATGGAGAAATCCTCTATTTTCCTGAATGTATCAAAATGCGACCATGCTTCATACACACTTAACAAGTCATCCTTTTTATAAATCTTATCCATATAAAGTAATAGAGTCTGTAGACCTACTTCTGAGTCTAACTCTTCCAATTCCAGCTCAGAAAATACTTTGCTCCGCATTTTACTTTCATAAGGTAGAGAAAGAGCCAATGCCATACCTTGTTTTCTGTTTCCCAAGGCAGTTACCTAAGTCCACATGACTACTGCACTTCTCCATTGGTTGTATGATCCCCTTTCAGAAAATAAGGGGGGAGGGTTAGTCATATCTGGCCATCTTTATCCTAGGTTCAGCCGTATATCTTTTTTTAAATTCTCACTCACTCCTTGGTTTGGTCTGGAAAAGTTGTATCTTTCAACCCTTCACATTTGTACAGCAACCATCCTCTGCTACCATTTGTTAGACATTTAGCTGCTGTTGTATAAAGAGTCAATGGTTCTGTTCCTTTTCACCAACACCTTTATTTCACTTGACCAGACGCTGCACAAAACTCTACCATCACATCACCTGACCAAAGGCCACCTGAAGCCCCTTTCCATATCAGTATCAATTATTGGATACTTAACATAAATGAGACAACTAATTGGAATGTCTCTTAACCCATTACTTAACATGGGTTACTGTCCGTGTGGAGTTTGCACATTTCGTCCCCACAACCCAAAGATGTGCAGGGTAGGTGGATTGACCACGCTAAATTACCCCATAATTAGAAAAAAATAATTGGGTACTCTAAATTTAAAAGAAAAACAATGTCTTCATTACCTCCTTGAATATTGCAATACAGTCCTGGTTGGTCTCCCACAATCTATTCACCATAAACTTGACGTAATTAAAGCTCTGCTGCCCTTGTCTTAAATAGCATCAACCCTTTTTTCCCCTCTCATCCCAATGTTTGCTCATCTCATTGGCTCCCAGTCAAGCAACACCTTGATTTTAACATTCTCATCCTTGGTTTCAAATCCTCCTACACCTTGCCCCTCTCTATCTCTGTAATCTCCAGTCCGACAATGCACCTCAATGTCTGCACTCCTCCCAATTCTAATTAAAAGCCATTGTTAGCCCTGCCTCCAGTTCTCAACACCCCCAAGCTCTTGAATTCTTTCCATAAATCTCTCAGACTCTCCACCTTGCATTCTTCCTTGAAGAGACTTTTTAAAATCCATCTATTTGCCCAAGCTCATCTGATCTAACACTTCGGTAACTCGGTGTCATACCTTGTTTTCGAATGCTCCTATAAAGTGCCTCGCAACATTTCATTATGTCAAAACCTACATAAATATAAATAGTTATTGCTCAAGATGGAAAAATATGTGTCTCTTTGCTTTCTTGATGTTACAGGAGTAAACAGATTCATCAAGGACATTGAGATGATGATTGGGGAAAGGACCTGGCTCTTCTGGCTGTGGTGGAGAGTCTGTTGGGTGGTTGTCTCCCCATGTTTGCTGGTGGTAAGGAGATGTTAGATTTTTTCATAATTTAAACTAAAAATAACCACTGCAGATAACCTCTCATTTTATATTTGACCTTGCTTTGTGCATTCATTTCATTCAGGTAATCCTAATTTGGTCATTAGCAACATTAGCCCCACCAACGTATGGATCTGTTGAATACCCTGCCTGGGCCACAGCACTTGGCTGGTGTATGATAAGCTTCAGCATTGTGTGGATCCTCATTGTTGCCATTGGGAGAGTTGTCCAGGCTAAGGGCTCCACCGTGTGTCAGGTACGAAAACATCTTGATATCTTTTAAAGGTTAAAGAAAAGAGGACACAATATTGGGCTGTGAAGTGGTCCTAGTTTCAATGTTGAGAACCAAAATGTTATCCAGGCTGCTTCTGCCCATTTCTGGCATGGGCCCCACCTTGACGAGGGCATTAGCGCAGGAATGTTTTTTTTTAAATTTTAGAGTACCCAATTATTTTTTTCCAATTAAGGGGCAATTTAGTGTGACCAATCCACCTACTCTGCACATTTTTGGGTTGTGGGGGCGAAACCCACGCAGACACGGGGAGAATGTGCAAACTCCACACGGACAGTGACCCAGAGCCGGGATCGAACCTGGGACCTCAGCGCCGTGAGGCAGCTGTGCTAACCACTAGGCCAGCGCAGGAATGTTAAACATGTATCAGAAGAATTTCATCAGTAGATAGGGATGGTACGGTTGCACCAGGGGTTAGCACCGTTGCCTCACAGGGACCAGGGTTCGATTCAGGCCCTGGGTGACTGTTTGTGTGCATTTTATATGTCCTCCCCCATGTCTGCGTGGGTTTCCCTTGCGTGCTCTGGTTTCACAGTCCAAAGATGTGCAGGTTGGGTAGATTGGCCCTGATCAATACGCAGGGTTCTGGGGATAGGGAGGGGGAGTGCTGTTTGGTGAATCAGTGCAGACCTGATGTGCTGAATGGCCTCCTTCAACACTGCAGGGATTCTATAGATGCAGGCAGCACAAAGTTTGTCCATTAGGTTGAACGGATGTGGTCACTCCAACACCCAATTTCTGAGGTTATCTAAATTTGCCCCCAGAATTTATGCAAGATTCTGCCGATCTCTCGTGATCTCTCACCACATCTTCAATAGCAACAAATGATATTTAATATCCTGTCTTGCCGTAAATAGGACACAGGGGGCCTGCACGGCACAGGAGTGACCCACGCCGCTCCAGTTGCTGATCTCGGCATCAACGGGGCGCCGTGGGGTCTGCGCATGTGCAGTGGCACCGGCGCCAACGCACACATGCACAGTGGCTCCTTTCCCCGCGCTGGACCCGACGAAACATGGCGTCGGGCTCCAGGGGCCGGCGCGGAAGAAAGGAGATCCCCAGCCCGAGAGGCCAAGCTGCAGATTTGCTGGGCTCCAATGGCGGGCCAGGCCACAATGGAGGGTCCTCCCCGGGGTTGAGCCCCCCCACACCCCACAGGCCACCCCCGGACCCTTCCACACCGAGGTGCCGCCGGCTGAGTGCAGATTAGAACGGCGCTGGTGGGACTCGGGTTTTTTGTTGCGGCCGCATGGCTGAGAATCGGCAGGCGTGGCCCCCGACCGGCGCCACATTGACCACGCCAGCGCCAATGGTGCCGATTCTCCGCTCCGAGGAGAATCGCATCCCGCCGTCGGGACGGCGTGGCGTAATTAGCGGAAGTCGCGGGGATTCTCCAGCCCGGACCCGCGAATAACATACAGGTTAAATAATTTTTGGTATCATGTGTTGGAACAAACTGCGGGGGAATCTGATTAAAATCAGGGATTTTCTTTCTAGCTGTAAGTTAATCATTGGCTAAAAACCCAACAGGCGTAATTAAACATTTTGCTTTTCCTTTCACAGAAAATTTCTTACGCTTGCACATCAGCTTCTGATTGGGGTCCGTTCTTGGAACAACACAGAGGGGATAGATACAGAAAGGAACCTGATTCTACATGAGCCCCTGAACTTGGGCAACTCGTGAGATGGGACAATTTGCAAACAATGAAAATCCACGGCTGTTCTGGGATGCTACCACTCCAACTCCCATGGGAGTTCGCCAGAACAGTCAATAACTCAGCCAGGATTCAGATACAACTTTGTTTGAAGTTTCCTCTGCCCACTACAAACAAAGGCATCAATTTGGGGCAGGGTGTTGCATGATAGAATTATTGAGCATCAACGTTCCTACATCATGAACCTTCATTCATTCTCCTGCTTGAGTCCTAGTGTTAATGCAGAGGATTCCAGTCACTGAACATTGTGGACAAGAGCTCCTGTTCTCACAACAATTCTCACCTGGAGTACACAGTGGCTGGGTTCCCCTTCCATTAGCCACAGGATGTGGGGAAGATTGGCACATAGGGACCTGATCCACACTGAGGTTTATCACCAAATGCTTACGCACTGGACTGTTATGTTCATGGCTGGTGTATCTGTTGACGCAGTTCAATCAAGACTTGTTGACTGGTTATAAATCACCCAAGGATATGAATGGTTATTGGATCATTAAATGTCATGATTTATTCATGCAGAGTATTTATTTTCTGCAAGGTAGCATTTGTAAAATTGTTACAAGAATTTTTCATTCTTATCGGGCAGTTCGTAGACTTGTCCAAATCAACCAGTCTCCAGATAATTGGAGGCTGGACATATGACCCACGATGCGTGTTGGGATCCTGTGGAAGTCTCAACATGGGAATTGTCCAGGAAGATTGAACTTCCAATGCAAATTTCTTCCATCGGGCAGGAGATACAAAAGTATGAGAACACACACAAACATACTCAAAATCAGCTTCTTCCCTGCTGTTGCCAGATTCCTAAATGACCCTCTTATGGACTGACCTCATTAACACTACGCCCCTATATGCTTCACCCGATGCTGGTGTTTATGTAGTTACATCGTGTATCTTGTGTTGCCCTATTATGTATTTTCTTTTATTTCTTTTTCTGTTCATGTGCTTAATGATCTGTTGATCTGCTCGCAGAAAAATACTTTTCACTGTACCTCGGTAGACGTGACAATAAACAAATCCAAATCCTCCGACTCTCTAGGATCATATACAACAGTTTCTGTCTCTGAGTGGAGTCAGAAAGTTGGAGACAGAAATCTCCCATACTAACCCTTATGTAACGATAGAACTGACCCACCCCACCGCTCGACCGATTCCTTGTACTTTACCCCTGACTGCCCCCAATAGCCACCCCAACCTGGTCCACCTACTGGTGGCTCACCCATTCACCTACCTAACCAACCTCACCCACCTGCCAGCCAACCCACCTAATACATCTGCTACCGTACTAATCCATCAAACTGCCCATGTAACACCCAACCAAACTGACAACCTGCCACTCTAGAAATTTGTACCCACATAACATCCTACACACCAAACACCCTACCATGTACCACCTCACTCACCTGCCACTCACCCAGTTACCTTGCTACAAACCATCCTACCAATTCACTTATTCACCCATTCTCTAACATTTACAGTTACATAGATACATAGAACAGTACAGCACAGAACAGGCCCTTCGGCCCTCAATGTTGTGCCGAGCCATGATCACCCTACACAAACCCACGTATCCACCCTATACCCGTAACCCAACAACCTCCCCCTTAACCTTACTTTTATTAGGACACTACGGGCAATTTAGCATAGCCAATCCACCTAACCCGCACATCTTTGGACTGTGGGAGGAAACCGGAGCACCCGGAGGAAACCCACGCACACAGGGGGAGGACGTGCAGACTCCACACAGACAGTGACCCAGCCGGGAATCGAACCTGGGACCCTGGAGCTGTGAAGCATTTATGCTAACCACCATGCTACCCTGCTGCCCCATTGATCTTTGAAACCAACATCTGGCAGGGTGTGCTGTATAAAGGGAGAATGTTCGGTGATCCCGACGCTACAATGCTTCGAGGGAGAGTTTCTGGAGAAGCCAGAAATGCAGAGGACCACCAGGGCTGGGAAATGTTCAAGTGGAGCGGCAAACTAAGGAGGAATGCCAAATCGGGAAGGATCCGGGCCTATGTGTAGAAATCTGCGTTATAATCTGTAACACTGCACTGTACACAATAGATTTAATGCACTTTGACCAAAATAGATGCTCAACTGGCCTCAAAAACAGCAGTGTTCAAATATACAACTTATAGTGGAAAATATTAAAAGGACAAGTTCAGAATGAGCACCATATAATGGTAACTGTCTGTTATAAGTTTGTCGACTTACGTTGGCCAGCATCAAATAGATTTTCCCTATTATGTATTTTCTTTTATTCCCTTTTCTTCCCATGTACTTAATGATCTGTTGAGCTGCTCGCAGAAAAATACTTTTCACTGTACCTCGGTACATGTGACAATAAACAAATCCAATCTAATCCAACAAAGGACAACTTAGACAAGAATACTATTCATTGTAAACACTCACTACAAGATACAGTGCATCAGTATTTATATCATGACACATGTATCAAGTATGATAGATTTAAACAATATCAAATTTATAGTCCAGGAAGAAATCTTACAACACCAGGTTAAAGTCCAACAGGTTTGTTTGGAATCATTAGCTTTCGGAGCACAGCTCCTTCATCAGGTAATTCAGTGTTCTTCAAACTTGAGGGTGCGACCCGCAGGTGAGTCGTGGGCGGGTGTCGGGAGGGTCGCGGAGCCGTCCTGCGCGGTGCTCCTGATCGCGCGAATCAGCCGCAGCAGCTGCCGTTTAATAACGGCGGCTGCAAGTGGCCTTCAAAATGGGCACAAACATATTTTATAACATCGGCTGCATTGCGCATGCGCGCCCGATCATCGGTGTGCATACGCAAAACTATAGAGTGGTGAGCGATATTGTAACAGGCATGAAGTTTAATCTCAAATTTTAGCAATAATTAACTCCTAATAATGAACTATAAGTTACCTCAGTGTTCTGCGCATGTGCACCAATGATTGGGCGCGCATGCGCAGTGCAGCTGCTTTTTAAAAAATCGGTCGCAGCTTTTTGTTTTACAAGTTCGGGGGGGTTTTATTCATTTAGTTTAGTAATTTAATTTTTATTTTTTTCATTTATTTTATTCATTTTATTTTTATTTCTTTTTACAAGTTCGGGGGCTTTTATTTGATAAAATTTTACAAGAAAAAATTCAGAGCTTTGGACAGATGGAGACTCCATACTTTCCCACACTGGAAGGCTTCACCTTCATCCAACAGGTTCCATTGGAGGAGCGTGTACGAGGGCCAAAGGGACCCAAAACCATTTCCACCATTTTTGTCAGCAGCAAACAAGTTAAGAGAAAAGGGTGCGTCGCGCAGGTCGGCCGGCGCGGGCCGCGAAAGTCGGCTGGTGTGGGCCGCGAAGGTAGGCGGGTGCGGGTTCCGAAGGTAGGCCGATTGGTAAAAATGGGTCCCCGGAAAAAAAATTTGAACACTTTGAGGTTAAATTTGATATCCATTACAATATCACTCACCACTCTATGATACTTTGCAAATATATACATTTGTTTCATGGTGAGTGCAAATGATATTCTCAGCAGAAATAATTTGAATGAGTTCCTAACATGCTTTATTCACTGCCTTACATGGCACTGTTAAAACTACCTGTATTACTCACTGTGGAATGGGTGGATTTTGACAACCTTCAGAGGCAGAGTAGAAGGCAACAGAACTGGTCAATGTGGCACGATAAGCATTGGAATGACAACCTAATATGCCTAACCCAAAACCTTAATATTTCTCGGCATATTAACAGGAGGCACAGTGGGTTGTGTCAAATAAGTGGCCTGTGAAAGCTGCCTCCTTCTCTGCAAGCATTTTACCTGCTTCAATAGTTTGTTATCATTGTTTGTGAATGGGTGTTCAAGACCTGGACTTATCAATGCTGCTGGAGACAAGGCTGTGGGTAAACTTCACCTTTTATTGAACATTATATTATGTAATGATACAGACTTAGCATGAGGCTCTACATAGAACTATACTTGCCAGGCTCTGTTGTCATGTGATTTTATGTCACTGATGATGTAGACAAAGGGTTCCAAACTGGGGTCTGTGAACCTCAAGGGTCCGTGAGGGTCTCCAGGTGTCCGTGGAGCTGGCGGCCGCCACATGGCCGGCAAATGCTGGCTCAATTTCAAAAATAACTATGGTAATAAAATAGGCCAATCAGAGCAAATCCTCCTGGGACAAGTGGGGCGAAATTCTCCGACCCCCCGCAGGGTCGGAGAATCACCCGGGACCGGCGAAAATCATGCCCCCGCCGTGGCCGGAATTCTCCGCCACCGGGGAATTGGCAGGGGCGGGAATCGCGCTGTGCCAATCAACGTGCCCTCCGCGCCGATCGGCGAGCCCCCTGCGGCGATTCTCCGGCCCGAGATGGGCCGAAGTTCCACCACCGAGAGGCCTCTCCCGCCGCCGTCGTTTCAACCACATCTGGTGGTGGTGGGATTGGCAGCGCGAGCGGGCCCCGGGGTCCTGGGGAGGGCGCGGGGCGATCGGACCCCGGGGGGGGTGCCCCCAAGGTGACCAGGCCCGCGATCAGGGCCCCCTGATCGGTGGGCGGGCCAGTGCCGTGGGGGGCACTCTTTTTCTTCCGCCGCCGCCACAGCCTCCCCCATGGCGGAGGCATAAGAGAACACCCCTACCGCGCATGCGCCGGTGGTGACGTCAGCGGCAGCTGACGCACCGGCGCATGCACAAACCGGCGAAGGCCTTTCGGCCAGCCCCAACGCTGGCTGGTGCCAGTTTTGGCGCCAGTCGGCGTTGCGCCAACCACTCCAGCGTGGGCTTAGCCCCCAAAGGTGCGGAGAATTCTAAAATCGATGTAATAGAGTACATGATTTATCAGGGGTGGGATCCTCCGGTCCCCTAGCTGCATGTTTCTTGGCCACGTACCATTCGCTAGTTAGCCGGAATCTATCTTTCTGCTGCTTGTCAATAAGATTTCCCATTGGAAGCACCCAACCCCACTGCAATACCCGCTGGCAGGGGTGCATTGCCCACGGAAAGAGTTAATCCCGACGATCAGAAATTTCTAGGCCCAGATCTCCAATCAGAGGAATCAGTCTTGATTAGAGACCAGAACCAGAAAACCAAGAAATGGAAAAATCGCAAAGTCCGAGATCTTTTCTTGTAGAGATTGAAAGTAAGATAGTGAGAAGAAATAGTTGTGTGCCTATATCTACAAGACAAAAACCATCAATGGGAAGGACTAACTACCCATATGATCATCCAGACAATCTAAAAACAGTCTCTGATAGCTAATACGCTGTTCTGCAGAGTTGGACTTGAATTCTGTACAACTTTCAAGTGAGAAGACAATAAATCCGGAGAGAAGCACCACAAAGCTTTTCTCTCTGAGGTGGTCACCATCATCCCAGGTGACCAGAGGCAGCTTTCCCCATGTGGGGGAGAGCTGATTGGTGGTGATTTAACCTGAGGATCACCGCACCTCAGACGTGGGTGAAGGTTGAGAAGACGGGGCCGACATGCATATCCTCAGCCGGTCCGGGAGTTGAATGGGAATTGCTGGCCTCACTCTGCGTCACAAGCCAGCTGTCCAGCCAACCGAGCTAAACCAGCCGCCTCACAAGACCCACGGGGACACCTCAATTGGTCTCCCTGAGGGACTCGTGAAATAAGAACTCCCCACTAGGTACCCGCTGGACCTCGTAAATTTGAGCCATAAAAGGAGTCAGCCCGGACTGGGACTCACGTGCTAAGTAGTCAGGGTTGGGACTTTGGAACTCTATGCAGTGTTGTGGCCTTGACTTCATGTTGGTTTATTAAATACTGTTTAACTTCCCTTCTCGGGCCTCCAGAGCTTTTATGTAGACTATATATTTACGTTTAAAATTAACCCTCCACACCACAAACAAGGCCCTCAGTCATTTCAGAGAAATCCAGTATGACCTGGTGGCCCCCAGTGGGTTCCCAGGGAAAGGCCCTCCTTTTAAAAAAAATAAATTTAGTGGACCCAATTTGTGTTTCCAATTAAGGGGCAATTTAGCTTGGCCAATTCACCTACGCTGCACCCCTTTGGGTTGAGGGGGTGAGACCCAGGCTGACATAGGGAGAATGTTCAAACTCCACACAGAGAGGAACCTGGGGCTCGGATCAAACCCGGGGCCTCAGCGCCGTGAGGCAGCAGTGCTAACTACTGCACCACCATGCCGCCTTGGAAGGGCCCTCCTTAATCACCACTCCATGTTCATGGCGTGGTCCACTGACAGCAATCGACCACCCTGTGGCTAAAGGTCCACCGAAACGGTATGTCCCTGTTGCACGTTTTGCTATGAGTGTAAAACGCGTTTATTGGGGTGTATTAACTTGCCTGTGTTAAAGGCCGTGTGCTTAACACCACTAGGCTCTGTCTTATGTATTTTTCAGCTCAGGAGTCGCCAGTTGCCATATAGACAACTCACATATATTCCAAGGTCAAGTTCAAAGTAATAAAACGATACACCGATTAGTAAGTTCCAAACGATCAATATTTATTATACACTTATAATAAATACGCATGCACACACTAAGGGACTAAGCTATGACTAGACTAAGCAAACAGAATACTTAACTACACAGGAACAGGCAAGGTCAGGGAGCGAGGCCTTCGTCCCGGTCTTGGGCTGCAACCTTCAGAAAGCGTGCTGGTCACTGGGGGTCTAGCGGGCTTAGTTCGCTTAGCGAGCGTCGTACTGGCACTTACGGTTCGGCGGCTGGTGCTCAACGGCTGGAGTCAGGATACAGCTTCAAGTTCTTGGTCAGGGCCGGAGCACGAAACAACAGACAGGACCATGTGTGGGGGTCTATATTTATAGGGGTCCCCAATGTCCTTCCCTCTTCTTGGGCGGGCTTTACCTTTGGTTATCTATTGGGTCAATTCCTCATCGATACTGTTTGAATTCCCCAATGCGAGGGGGTCTCCGTGATGGGGGGGGGCGTTTCTTATGCCCTTTTGTTTGGAGGTTTCTGGTGCCTCGATGTCTGGGCCTTGGTTCAAATGTGTCCATTCAGAGTCAAATGTTTCTATTGTGTGGGTGTTCAGGTCTGATTGCCTCATTAGTATGCAAAGCGTTTTGCCATTTGCACCTAACTAAGGTCTTCTCACCTGAGCCCAAACTGGTTTCTGCTACTTGCAGAATGCAAAATGCTCTCTTTGCAGACTGCTGTTTTGGCTAAACTGCCTTTTTCCCTGCAGTCTTAGCGCTTGGCTTACTTTGCAGCTCAGCGTCCATTTTAGGTGGCTACAGTGGCTACATCCCCCACCGATAATTGGGACTATTTCATGTTTAAGAACTCTAGTGGTGAATCTGTTCAACAAGAAAATAGAAAAAAGTTCCATAGATGTTTCGCTGTATAAATATTGTTGAAGTGAGCCTGCAGTGTTAAAAACCAGGGAGCTGTAAACTAGCAAGAGGGCCTACAGGAGGCCCAGGGATCTACATATATATCGAACACTTGTTTAAATCTTTTCCAGACATGTCCGGTAGGAGTTTTCCTTGCCATTTTGGTCTTTCTGTGTCTGCAGCTTTTCCTTGAGTAATCTTGTAGTAAGCGTCTGAAGACACTGCTGGTACCATGTGTTGATCCTTTAATAAAGCTCGTAGTCTCAAAGTTGAAGTAGATGCTTATTGTGAGTTTGTTCTGTCTTCAGTGTTTAACTTACAGTTACCTCGATGCTGCTTGCGTATGTCCTGCCTATATATATCATAGCTAATGATTTAGCAGCAGCCTCAAACAAAATGAAAATAGCACTGCTCATCGCAGGACATGAAGCTAGAGAAGTATATAATGGCTTTAAATCCTCGAAAGATGAAGACAGCAACAACTTAGAAATAATACAAAAAAATGTGAAGAGTACTGTATAGAATTTGAACAGCACTGTATGCTCAGAGGCCAAACTGCACAGGGACTGAGTGATGCAAAACTCAAACAATTCCCCCTTCTGTGAAGTGTGTCCTCACTTCCTGTTCCTCTGTATTTATAGCTCTCCCATGCTCCCTCTAGTGCTTGCTCAGTTGTATTGCATCTACACTGATATACAATCACCACACCAGTAACTACTTGATTTTACCACAAAAGTGGCTAACTCAGCATGGTGGATGACATCCTACTGTGGGGTTCCGAATGGTCATTCCCGAGTGTGTCAGAGGGCAATCTTGCAAAACCTCTACAATGGACAGCTGGGAGACTCCAAAATGAAAATGTGTGGTGGCCCAGAATAGTAGATATCGAGAAGTTAGTGAAGCAATGTACACAGTGCCAGGAACACCAAAAGCTCCCCCCCAGCAGTTCCACTTCACCTATCGGTATGGCCGGACCGGCCATGGTCCTATCTCCATGTGGATTTTGCAGGGACTTCTCAAGAGCGATGTACCGAACCATCTTGGACGTGCATTCCAAATGGATAGATGTTCATCAAATGACCTTGTGACATCATGAGCCACCAGCAAGCCGCTCCAGCAATCCTTTAGTGTTCACAGACTTCCCGAGGTACTAATATTGGACAATGGCACCACCTTTTTCAGTCCGGAGTTTGCCTATTTTCTGAAACAACATGTGGTCTGTCATGTGCAAACCGCAACTTACCACCTGTCAGTCAATGGGTTGGCCGAACGAGCTGTGCAGATATTTAAACCCGGAATGCAGAAACAGACCTTGGGTTCTCCAGAAACCTGCCTCGCCCGTTTCCTTTTTTACAAAGTACAGCAGAACCATCCAGACGTTCGGCCGGAAAACGACGCTCCGCGCTCCATTGTATCATTCTGGACACGGAGCAGCTGATGCTGGAGATCCCCGGGCAAAGAGCAGCAAGAATTGCCCCTCTCCTGCCGTTCAAATGGAAGACATATCGGACTGGGGGGTAGGGGGAGGGGAGGTGTTATAACCCGACAGGAGACGCAGGGATCTGTAACCTCCAAGTCTCTGTGGCTTCACCTGACTTTGATCTACCCAGATGTGATGGGGCAGAGCCATCCCCTTAAACCAGAGACTGCTGGGACACAAATCCCCCCCTCCCCCCCCCCCCTCCGGCAAGTGTGGGCCGGGCACGGGAGACCCTTTGGGGAGTAGGAGATGTAAATATTTAAGGAAATAATTCAAACTTCTTCTACAGTTGTTGTTTGCAAGTGGTCGCTTGCCCAAGATGTTATTTTGTAATAGGTGTATAATGTAAACAGTACCTCTATCTAAATCAAACAGCTTTTCATTGAATAAACAGGACATTCACCCAATGAACTGTCCCAAGTGGAAGCTACTGATACAGCCGTCCAGGTTCTAGGTGCAGATATCTGTTGTCATTTACTTACTCCCAGTATTGCTCACTTGGGCCCTGGTGAGGAACGTAGATTTCTGATCCATTTGGACAAGTTTCATTGTTTACATGCAGCTATGTTGTATTCACAATTTCAAAATATCCATGATTCAGAGTGAGATTGCAGAGTGGATCTAGAAAATGGGGAATGTGTTTTAGAATTCCATTTCACTGGGAATGAAGCTGTTAATTCACGTGATGTAATCAGGGTCACTACGTCACTCAGCCCAAACCCCTTTACTACATGGGGCATGTTACAGATGGTTCAGAACACAGTGGTACAGACCAGAATTATTTCCCGTCTTCAGTGGTAAGTTTACAGGGAGGGTGGGCTGAATTCTCCCCTGGCGGGATTCTCCATTGCGTCGGCAGCGGTCCCACGCCCAGGGATTTCCCAATGGCGTGGGGCTGCCCACAAGGGAAACCCAATTGGCCGGCTGGTGGGACGGAGGATCCCGCTACCGACGGGGTCACGCCGCACCAGAAAACTGGCGCGGGCGGGATGGAGAATCCCTCCCCCTGCCTCCATCCCAGTTAAATCAAGAGCAGGAAGGCTTGTGGTTGAGTTTTCTGGCCTACTGCCAATTGAGACCCATAATTCTTTTTGGTATTCATCCCCCATAAACCAGCATTTATTGCCCACCCCTAATTGACCTTGAGAATGTGGTGGTGTGCTGCCTTCTTGTCCCTGAGGTCCAGGTACATCCACGGTGCTGTCAGGGAGGGAATACAAGGAGTTTGACCCAGCAGCAGTGAAGGAACAAGGATATACTTCCAAGTCAGGATGGTGAGTAAATTGGAGGGGAACTTCCAGGTGGTGATGTTCCCAAAAATAAGCTGGACATGTATTTCTAGATGGTAGCGGTCATGGGTTTAGAAGATGCTGCTTAAGGTACCTTGGTGAGTGTCTGCAGTGCAACTTGTAGATGGTACACACACTGCTGCCACTGTCCGTCGGTGGAGGGAGGGAGTGAATGCTTGTAGAAGGGGTGCCGATTAAGTGGGCAACCTTGTCCTAGATGGTGTTGACATGGCTCTGCTCATCGAAGCAAGTGGAGAGTTCTCTATGTCTTGTGTCTTGTACGTGGTGGACAGGCTTTGCGGGGGTCAGGATGTGAATTAGTTGCGTGCACGATTCCTAGCCTTTGACCTGCTCTTGCAGCCACAGTATTTATATGGCTAGTCCAGTTCAGTGTCTAGTCAATGGAAACCCGAAGGATGTTGACAGGCAAGTAATGGACAAATGGAAGGTGGAGGGTCTGGGGAAGGGGGCAGTGGGTTGTGGGGTTGGGGGGGGGGGGGGGGGGCATCCCTCATTCAAAGTCATGCAGCGCCTGATTGAGGGACCCAGCATCCGGAAGTTGGGGAGGGCAGGAGGGGCTGCTATCACACAATGTGGCTTGTGTAATGTGGAATAATAATTGTTACTTTAATCAGCCTTGGATTGTCTTTAAAAGAAAAAAAAACAGCTCAAACTGCAAAGGCACTCGCCAAAATTCTCCCTGCCAGAAACTGGGAGTCAACCCCTCTGACCCAGCTCCGTACCTTCTCCACATTCGCCGCCCAGTAATAATAAATCAGGTTCGGAAGACCCAAACCCCCTGCCTGCCTTCCTCTCTGTAGTAGCACCTTTCTAATGCTGCCCACCTTCCCTCCCCATATAAACGAGGTAATCATCCCTTCAATCTCTCTAAAAAATGCCTTTGGCAGGAAAATTGGAAGATAAACAGAAATCGCAGCAACACATCCATTTCAATCGCCTGTACCCAACCCGCCAGAGACAGAGGAAGACCATCCCACCTTGCCAAATCAGCCTTCACCCTCCCCACCAAACTAGAAATGTTGTACCTATGCAGCCCCCCCAATCCCGAGCAACCTACACCCCCAGGTATCTAAAGTGAGTTTCTGCCCTACCTAATGGCAGCCACCCCCCCCCCCCACCCCTGCCCCCACCCTCGGCCGAGACATCACAAAATATTCACTCTTGTCCAGATTTAATTTGTACCCGAGAAAGACCCAAACACCCAGTATTTGGGTCCAGTATTCCCCCTATTGACACATTTGGTTCCGACCTCCGTATATAATAAGTCATTAGCATATAAGGACATCGTATGCTCTATCACCCCCTCCCCCACACTATCCCTTTCCATGCCCCCAAACTTGTCAACACGATGGCCAATGGCTCAATCGCGAGTGGAAACAGCAGGGGGGACATGGGACATATAGAACTAGAATTCTAAGCTATGGAAAAGGAAAGAGAAAAAAGAATAGGGGAAAGAGAGATAGAGATAAAGAGAAAAGGAAAGAAGATAGGAAGCATAAAAAATTACAGGGCAGCACGGTAGCATGGTGGTTAGCACAGTTGCTTCACAACTCCAGGGTCCCAGGTTCGATTCCCGGCTTGGATCACTATCTGTGCGGAGTCTGCACGTTCTCCCCGTGTCTGCGTGGGTTTCCTTGGGTTGCTCCGGTTTCCTCTGACAGCCCAAAGATGTGCGGGTTGGGTGGATTGGCCACGCTAAATTGCCCTTGGTGTGCAAAACAAAATGTTAAGTAGGGGTTACTGGGTTACGGGGAGAGAGTAGATACGTGGGCTTGAGTAGGGTGCTCTTTGCAAGGGCCAGTGCAGACTCGATGGGCTGAACGTCCTCCTTCGGCACTGTAAATTCTATGATTCTGTGATTGTTCCAAAGACAGACACAAGAAAGGGAGTTGAGGCAAGTCAAACTGCGTTGACGAAGAGCCATCTAGGCTCATAACATGAGCGGCTGGATTCTCTGAGACCCCACCGGGTTGGAGAATCGCCAGGGGACGGCGTGAATCCCGCCCCCGCCGGCTGCCAAGTTCTCTGGCGCCGGGGATTTGGCGGGGGCGGGATCGCACCGCGCCGGTCGGCGGCCGCTAGAAGCGGCCCCCCCGGCGATTCTCCAGCCCACAATGGGCCGAGTGCCCACCCGTTTATTTGCCGGTCCCGCCGGTGTAAATTAGAGTAGGTCCTTACCGGCAGGACCTGGCGGCGCGGGCGGCCTCCGGGGTCCTCAGGGGGGCACGGGGGGATCTGGCCCCGGGAGGTGCCCACAAGGTGGCCTGGCCCGCGATCAGGGCCCACCTATCCGCAGGCGGGCCTGCGCCGTGGGGGCACTCTATTCCTCCACGTCGGCTGCTATTCCTCCGCGATGGCTAACGCGGAGATGAACCCCCACCCCCTGCGCATGCGCTGGGATGACGCCAGCACACGCTGGCGCTCCCTCACATGCGCCAACTCGCACCGGCCGGCGGAGGCCCTTTGGCGGCAGTTGGCGTGACGCCAAGTCCCTTCCCCGCTGGCAGGCATGGCGCAAACCACTCCGCCGCCGGCCGAGCCCCTGAATGTGTGGAGGATTCTGCAACTTTGGGGCGGCTCAACGCCAGAGTGGTTCACACTTCCCGCCGGAGTTTCCCGCCCTGCCGATTCCTGCAGAATCTCGCCCTAGATCCCTTCTCTCTCCACAGATGCTGCCAGACCTGTTGAGATTGTCCAGGATTTTCTGTTTTTACATCGGGAAAGGTTCACTTGTGCCCACTGAAACCACACACAGCTTAGGACCAAGTGCCCAGTTATTCATAGGTTTGTCCTTTTAATCCCTCAGCTTGATAAAGAAGTAATGAATGAGTGCCTCAGCGGGTAAAGTGGCTGGTAGAGAGCCTGTCGCCCTTGTGGCGATGCGTGACAATACACTGGAGACTTCCATAACAACTGTTATATTACTTATCTGTAATATATCGTTACTCTTTGCTTTATTTCCAAAATAATCTGATGGTTAGATATCAAAGAAACTTTCAGTCATCAATTCAAAGCAAACTAGGTTTAATGAATAACAAATTAAATACTAAGAAGTTCATTCACTCTTAAGGAACTATAACTGGTGATACAGTAAATCAAAATAAGTGTTAACTATATGTACCTACAAGTCTTAACTATGCTATAACTCTCTCTCTAACTGCTGTCTAGTCACTCCTGGGGCAAAATTCTCTGCAGACCGTCGTAACGCCGATTTCCGGCGAGAAAAATCGGTGTACATGACTCCGGTGTCGGGGCCTTCTTTTAGGCCGCTATTCTCCGTTCCCAGAGGGGCCAGCAGCTGACTGACGCGATACGCGTCAGTTTCACCAGCTGCAGAAGTGGTGAGACCCGGCGTTTTTTGGAGGAGGAGGAGGAGAGAGACAGACCCGGCATTTGGGGGAGGGTGTTCCGGCATTTTGGGGGGGTGTTCCGGCATTTGGGGGGGGTTGCGGCATCGGGGGGGGGGGTTGCGGCATCGGGGGGGTGTTGCGGCATGGGTGGGGGGGGTTGCGGCATCGGGGGGGGGGGGGGGTTGCGGCAGCGGGGGGGGTTGCGGCATCGGGGGGGGGTTGCGGCATGGGGGGGGTTGCGGCATGGGGGGTGTTGCGGCATTGGGGGGGGTTTGGGGGCAGCGGCATCGGGGGGGTTTGGGGGCAGCGGCGTGCAGAGAGGGGGGGCGACGGATGCCCAGGGCCAACGCACCGTCGCCCCCCCCTCTGTACGCCGCTGCCCCCTACCCCAACCACCCCCCCTCACCACCCCTACCTCCCCACCACCCCTACCTCCCTCCCCACCACCCCTACCCCCTCCCCACCACCCCTACCCCCTCCAACGCCGCCCCCCCCATCTCTCACAACGCCGCAACCCCCCCCTCAACGCCGGGTCCCCCCCCTCAACGCCGGGTTCCCCCCCCCCTCAACGCCGGGTCCCCCCCCCTCAACGCCGGTACCCACACCCCGTCCCCCTCCCTCTGAAGGCCGGTACCCACACCCCCCCTCTCTCCTCCTCCCCCTCTTCCTTCCTCCTCCCCTCCTTCCTTCCTCCCCCCTTCCTTCCTCCGTCCCCCCTTCTTCCTCCTCCCCCCTTCCTTCCTCCTCCCCCCCTTCCTTCCTCCGTTAGTGGGGGGGGGGTGCGGCGTTAGTGGGGGGGGGGTGCGGCGTTGGAGGGGGGTAGGGGTGGTGAAGGGGGTAGGGGTGGTGAGGCGGGGTTGGGGGCAGCGGCGTGCAGAGGAGGGGGGCGACGGATGCCCGGGGCCAACGCACCGTCGCCCCCCCTCTACACGCCGCTGCCCCTACCCCAACCCCCTCCCCTCACCACCCCTACCCCCTTCACCACCCCTACCCCCCTCCAACGCCGCACCCCCCCAGCCCCCACTAACGCCGCACCCCCCCCCACTAACGGAGGAAGGAAGGGGGGGAGGAGGAAGGAAGGGGGGGAGGAGGAAGGAAGGGGGGGAGGAGGAAGGAAGGGGGGGAGGAGGAAGGAAGGGGGGAGGAGGAAGGAGGGGGAGGAGGAGGAAGGAGGGGGTGAAGGAGGAAGGGGGGGGGAGGAGGAAGGAGGGGGGGAGGAGGAAGGAGGGGGGGAGGAGGAAGGAAGGGGGGGAGGAGGAGAGAGGGGGGGTGTGTGGGTACCCCGGCCTTCAGAGGGAGGGGGACCCGGCGTTGAGAGGGGGGGGGTTGCGGCAATGAGGGGGGTTTGCGGCGTTGAGGGTGGGGGGTTGCGGCGTTGCGAGAGATGGGGGGCGGCGTTGGAGGGGGGTAGGGGTGGTAGGGAGGGGGTAGGGGTGGTGGGGAGGGGGGTAGGGGCGTTGGGGGGAGGTAGGGGTGGTGAGGGGGGGGTGGTTGGGGTAGGGGGCAGCGGCGTACAGAGGGGGGGGCGACGGTGCGTTGGCCCAGGGCATCCGTAGCCCCCCCTCTCTGCACGCCGCTGCCCCAAACCCCCCCCCCTGATGCCGCAACCCACCCCCCGATGCCGCAACCCACCCCCCGATGCCGCAACCCCCCCCGATGCCCCCCCGATGCCGCAACCCCCCCGATGCCGCAACCCACCCCCCCGATGCCGCAACCCACCCCCCCGATGCCGCAACCCACCCCCCCGATGCCGCAACCCACCCCCCGATGCCGCAACCCCCCCGATGCCCCCCCCATGCCCCCCCGATGCCCCCCCGATGCCGCAACCCCCCCGATGCTGCAACCCACCCCCCCGATGCCGCAACCCACCCCCCCGATGCCGCAACCCACCCCCCCGATGCCGCAACCCACCCCCGATGCCGCAACCCCCCTCGATGTCCCCCCCATGCCCCCCCCGATGCCCCCCCCCGATCCCGCAACCCCCCGATGCTGCAACCCACCCCCCGATGCCGCAACCCACCCCCCGGATGCCGCAACCCACCCCCCGATGCCGCAACCCACCCCCCGGATGCCGCAACCCACCCCCCCGATGCCGCAACCCACCCCCCCGATGCCGCAACCCACCCCCACGATGCTGCAACCCACCCCCCCGATGCCGCAACCCACCCCCCCCCCCCGATGCCGCAACCCACCCCCCGACACTGAACGGCGTCAACCATCATCAATGGTTGACGCCGTTTTAAAGCAACTGTGATTTTCGCCGACGTGACCCGTGGCCACGTCGGCGGGACTTCGGCCCATCCGGGCCGGAGATTTGTGGAAACTAAAAATATAATGACATCCCGCCGGCGCCAGCTGTTTTCAGAGGCTGCCGGCGGGATTTGCACAGCGCCGGTTTTTGGCCGGTCAGAGATTTAAAAACCCTGCGGGAGTGGGAATAATGCCGCTGCCGGCCGATTCTCCGACCCTGCGTGGGGTCGGAGAATCCCGCCCCTGGTTCGAAGAGACCCAAGGTCCTTTGAGTTCACTTATTTATACATGAATCTAGTGCTGCCATCTAGTGGGTGTCGTACACTACTATATAGTTGTTAACTTTATATACCAGCATATATATACATCACTACAACAACAAAGGGGGTTTATTAATAGTTGGTAAAGGAAACTATATACAGACACAAAGCAATGCAGGTGAGGTCTTAACTTTCCAGCTCCGGGGTCTACACTGCATGGGACCCTGCTCCCAGGCCGCCACACATTCTCTCCATTGACTGCGGTCTGCATGCTCCCGTATGATTGGTCCTCAGCTGGTCACGTGGTACCACAAAGCCTGACCCCTTAAATGGGATGCGCTATCGCATCCCCCCCCCCCCCCCCAACCCCAGCACGTCCCTCACTACAATTTACAAAGTCAGCTATATACAAGTTTTATATACATGGTCAGGAGGCAGAAGGGAAAAGAGTTCATTACAGCATCAGTCTGTCCAGCGATCTTCAAGTTCTCGTAGACCACCTCAGTCCCTCAGCCAGCTCTACCGCCTTCAAGGTGGTCCTGCTGTCAGCAGAAGTCGATGGTTCAGGTGATTGCACCTCCTCGGTAGAGCTGCTCACCTGGCCAGCACCCACCTGGACAGCTGGCGGAACTGACACTGAAATCCTCAGCTCCCTCTACGCTGCAGCAGCTGGTGGTGTAAGTTTGACCCATATGTTCTGGAATGGGGTTACCATCCCCCCCCCCCCCCCCCCCCCCCCCCCACCCGCCCGTCTCACTTGGTTGACATGCTATCACACAGTCCCGCCATTGACATTGATCACATCCAATGCGGGTCCGGATTGGGGCACGATCCGACCGACTAACCAGAGTGGGCCCGAGGCAAAATTTTGAACTGGAGCCAGGTCACCCACGTAGAATACTCTGTCAGCAGAAGCTCTGACCCAGAAGCAATTCACCCGGTGTGACTCCCAGGGTGGCACGGGAGTCATGTAATGGGACAGTGGGAAGTTGGCCAACCGATGGAGCAATGGCAGGTCCGATTTTAAAAATATATTTATTTATTAATGGGATGTGGGCATCGGTTACTAATTTACAATTTTACAGCAGTGTTAATTTTTTACAATGTTTTGACGGGATCCTACTGGGGCTCCTATGGCTTGGCGATAGGAGGGACACCCAGCTTTACTCATGTATTTACAGATATTGTTGGGATCCAAAATTGAAGCACTTTGCCTCTCTTTCAGGAGTTTCAAAGTGACCCACCATGATTAAGATTTTTAAACTTGCTCGGATCAATTCAAACAGAATTAACCTTCAATATCTTAAGGAATAATTGTTTGGAATCTTGAGTGGAACAGCGAGTCCTTGCAGAAGGCTGAGAAAGAAGGTGAACGAGTAAAACTTTGAAGTAAAATCAATCAGTAGGGAGAGATTGAGCGAGGCTGACAGAATAAAAAAGATGGGGGACATTTAGGGGAAAAACTCACAAGATGAGAAAAATTGAGAAAAAGATTCCTGGGCAAACACAGAGATACAGAGAGAGAGAGAGAAATAGAGAGAGAGACAGACAGACAGACAGGCAGGCAGACAGACACACAGACAGACATCGAACAATAGACAGAAAGAAATATAACTGAAAGAGGAAGGTGAACTTCTGAGTGGCAAAGAAGAAATAAACTCATTTTTTCATGAGCAAGACATGGAAGTTCAAATATTTTCTTTAATTTTATTCCACTGTTCATTTTTTATTCATTGTTGATGATCCTGAAATCTCGGTGACATGATTGCTGCTGCTGATTTCTATCCCAGTATCTCTGCTATGTGATCACAGTGAAGATGGTCACTGAAATTACTGTCCATTTTTCTCTCCCATTCAGACTGACAGAATGAAGAATAAACAGTGGGTCTCTATACTTTACCCAGTAGATATTCAGACAGTACTTTTGGGAGTCCTGCTGCATGTTTCATCTGCGCCCCACCAGCTGAAGCAGTCTGCCCACGGCAGGGGGGATTGGAAAGAGGCGAACAAGTAGTACAGGCTGTAGGTGATGATGCAGCAGTACGAAATGTTGATAATTACAATCAGAATGACCATAGTAATCCCCACGCCTTCAAATAAAACAAAGAACAGAAGGTGAGATTGGGAATTATTCATTTGAAATAAACTGATTCCGCTGGTCAGACAAACCAATTGTATTTTTTGCTGTAATTGAGCACCATGGAGACCATAAGGCACAGGAGCAGAAGGAGGCCATTCGGTCCATCAGTTCTGATTAACTCAATCAACACTTGATATTACAAAACCCTTCCCGCCCTCCTCTCTTCCCTCCCTTCCTCCTTTCCTCCCTCCCTCCACTTCTTCCCTCCCTCTCCTTTATAAATAGATGGAAACATTGTGTTTAAGTGAGAAAACACATTTTATTGTAAGTAATTAGCTGCAGTGATTAGCTTGAATCACATTTACAAGGAATGTGCCATATGATTGACCTTTAATGTTTAATAAAAGTAATTTTAATAAAAATAATTCAACCCTCATTCGAGTTCTGCTGGTCTGAGGAAATCACATGAATAAATGTTTTAAAAACATAAACCATGGAAAAATGTATAGAATGATAGAATTTACAGTGCAGAAGGAGGCCATTCGACCCATTGAGTCTGCACTGGCCCTTGGAAAGGGCACCCAACTTAAGCCTGCACCTCTGACTGTCATGTGAGACTACCTTTAAGAAATGGGTGTTTATGAAATGTACCTTTAGGAAATAAGGCTGCTCATGTTACTGGAGTGATGTCAGAGTGTGGGTGGAGCTGAGCTCGACTTCTGCTTTTTTAGTTTCAGTTTTGAGAAAAAGCTTGGGTGTGTCTGTGTTTTTCAGTGAACTGCATCTGAAGTTTAAACAAAGAGATGTCCTGTTGATCTCAGCCATCCAAAGACTATCTCTGAATCATTTGGTGAATTTAGAAGAATTATAAATATTTTCAGTAGTGACTGTAAAGTTTGATGTGCTTATGTTTAAAGGTTTGTTAAGTCTTTTGGGTGTAAAAGGACAAATACAGGTTACTTAATGTTGGATTCTTTGGGGGTGTATTTGATTTACTGGTTGCTAAGATATTCACTGTTTGTTTTAAAAAGGTTAACTTGAGTTCATAGAATAAACATTGTTTTGCTTTATAAAAATACTTTTCCGCTTCTGAAGTACCATACTTGTAGAGTGGGCCCTGTGCTCCCCACACCACAATCTATTAAAAGTTATGGGTCAGGTGAACTCCATGATACACTTTGGGATTCTCTAAACCCTGACCCATAACAATTGGGGGCTCAAGGGGGATAAAAGTCTATTGATTGGATTGGCTTAGTGAACTTAAAGACAGTGAGGTGTGAGCATATTGCGTTTGCTTTTCAGGTGTGGTATTCTAGTTTAAGTAGAGTGTGTGTTGTGGACAATGACTCTTTCAGAGGCTCTGAAGGTTTTGGGGGTGGAGATAGTCACACGCAGTACCTTATGGACAGAGACTAAAAGCAGACGGTTAGATTTGGTAAAAACATTGCAGTTAACATTACCTGACAAAATGCTAAAATATGAGATAATTATGGAAGTGACTAATCATTTAAAGTTGCCTGAGATACAGTTTGACTCATTGGAAATGGCAAAAATACAGTTACAAATTAAACAAATGGAACATGAGAAAGAATTAAAGCAGCTTCAATACGAAAGAGATAGAGAGGAAAAAGAAAGAGAAAGGGAGATACAGATCAGGGAAAAAGATAAAGAGAGAGAGTTTGAGCTTCAGAAAATGGCCATGAAACATGACAGTCAGATAAAATTGGCAGGCATAAAGGGAAACGTTCAGGTGGATGATAGTGATGAGGATAGTGAGAAAGAGCGTCTAAGTCAAAAGCGTGGTGGGGATCTATTTAAATATGTCCAAGCTTTGCCAAAGTTTGCCGAGAAGGAGGTAGACACCTTTTTCATTTCATTTGAGAAGGTGGCTAAACAAATTAAATGGCCACAGGATACGTGGGTATCATTGATTCAAACAAAGCTGGTAGGTAGGGCTAGTGAAGTGTTTGCATCACTACCAGAGGAGGTATCTGAGATGTATGAGGAGGTGAAAAAATCCATCTTAGGTGCATATGAGCTTGTGCCTGAAGCTTACAGACAAGGTTAAGAAATTTAAGGAAAGAATTTGGTCAAACATACATAGAGTTTGAAAGAATCAGAGTAATTTTGATAGGTGGATAAGGGCTGTTAAAATTGACCAAATATATGAAGCTCTCAGAGAAATTATACTTTTGAAGGAGTTTAAAAGTTCAATTCTTGATGTAGTGAGAACTCATGGGGAAGAGCAGAAGGTTAAAACTGTGCGATTAGCAGCAGAAATGGCAGATGATTATGAATTATTTCATAAATCAAAGTTTGGTTTCCGACATCAGTTTCGGCCTGTGAGGGATAGAAACTGGGGACATGAAGCATTCTCAAGTGGTAGAGGTAAAGGTGATCTGATGGGAGATAATAAGGAGAATGTATCTCAGACTAAAAAAGAAATCCAGGAGGCTGGAAGAGAAATGAAAAGTGATAGGGAAACCTCGTAGTGATAAAATCAGTGCCCTTAATACCCATTCCAGCATTTGAGGAACCTTTTACAAGGGTCCTAATTGATTGTGTAGGACCGCTTCTGAAAACAAAACGTGGGAATCAATACCTTTTGACTATAATGGATGCGTCTACAAGATTTCCAGAGGCCATTCCAGTACGTAATATTATAGCTAAAATGATCATGGAGGAGTTACTTAAATTCTTTACTAGATATGGACTACTCACAGAAATACAATCGGATCAAGAATCAAATTTTGCCTCAAGGTTATTCAAAGAAGTAATGGATAGCTTAGGAATAAAACAATTTAAATCAACTGCGTACCATACAGAATCGCAGGGAGCGTCATAAAGGTGGCATCAGACATTAAAGACAATGTTGAGGGCGTATTGCCAAGATTATCCAGAGGATTGGGATAAAGGAATTCTATTCGTACTGTTTGCAATTAGGGATGCACCTAATGAGTCTACCAAATTTAGTCCGTTTGAACTAATTTTTGGTCATGACATAAGAGGACCACTTAAATTGATTAAGGAAAAATTAGTAGTTGAGAAATTGGAAATTACATTATTGGATTATGTGTCAAATTTTAGGGAACAATTAAATAGAGCAGGTGAATTGGCTAGACAACATTTCAAAGCTGCACAGAATGTGATGAAACGGGTCGCGGACAACAAATCCAAAGTTCGTAGTTTTGCCAGTCGAGATAAAGTTTTAGGGCGGAATTCTCCGCTCCCGGGAAAAATCGGGAAGGCCGTCATGAACTCGGCCGAGTTTCATGACGGCCTCAGAGGCCGCTCCTCTCACCGTATTCACTCCCACCCGGGGGGCTAGGAGCTGCGCTCCGTAACTCTTGGCCGCCGGGGGGGCGCGCCGAGAGTGATGCGACGGCGGCGCCTATGTGGTGTCAGCCGCGCATGCACAGGTTGTCCAGCTCCAACCTGCGCATGCACGGCTAACGTCACGACGGCTGACAGCTCGAACCCATGCATGCGTGGTGGCCGTCTTTCCCCTCAGCCGCCCCCCCTTGATCTTTCGGGGCGGCAGAGGGGAAATAGTGCGTCTGATTGAGATGCCGGCCCGACGATCGGTGGGCACCGATCGCAGGCCTGTCCCCTCCCGAGCACAGGCATGGTGCTCATTCCCCACTAGGCCCCCTACAAGCCCAAAAACGGGCATCTCACGGCGATTTCATGACGGCAGCAACCAGGTGTGGTTGCCGCCGTCGTGAAACGGTTGCGAACGGAAGGCAGCTCAGCCCTTCCGGGTCGGAGAATCGCCAGTCGCCGTGAAAAACATCGAGCGGTGATTCTTCCGAGCGGAGGGGGGGGTGGGAGAATCATGGGGTGCACCAGGGGGTTGTGAAATTAGTCGGGGAGGCCTCCCGCGATTCTCCCACCTGGCGTGGGGAGCGGAGAATCGCGCACATAGTGTTTTTACCAGTGGTAGGTGAACCTTTAAAAGCAAGGTTTTGTAGACCTTATCAAATTGAAAGGAAATAAAGTGAGGTGAATTATATGGGAAAAACACCAGATAGAAGGAAGACTCACCGAGTGTGTCATGTGAATATGCTTAAAAGGTACTTTGGAAGGGAAGGAGAGAAAACGGAGGAGGTTTTAATGATTCTAACTCAAAGTGACGTACCAAATCCAGATGACTGTAAATTTGACATACCGCAAATTAAATTGGAAAATGAGGATGTTCTTAAAAATTGGGATAAATTGTTGAGTTACCTTCCAGAGGGAAAACGGACTGACCTGAAAGAGTTATTGATGCCACATGGGCAAGTTTGGAGAGATAAATTGGGAAGTACTAAAATGGCAATACATGGTGTAGATGTGGGAAATGCTGTTCCAATCAAACAACATCCATAAAGACTTAACCCTTTAAAATTGGCACAGGTTAACAAAGAGATTGAGAGTATGCTTAAAAATGGCATAATTGAAGTGGGTTGCAGCCAATGGAGCTCACCCATAGTGATGTGACCAAAACCAGACTGTACCCAATGGTTGTGCGTGGACTATAGAAAGATGAATGCAGTTACAAGCACGGATACAAAGTGTGGGTGGAGCTGAGCTATAATTCTGCTTTTTAGTTTCAATTTTGAGAAAAAGCTTAGGTGTGTCTGTGTTTTTCAGTGAACTGCATCTGAAGTTTAAACAAAGAGATGTCCTGTTGATCTCTGCCATTCAAAGACCATCTTTGGATCATTTGGTGAATTCAGAAGAATTATAAATATTTTCAGTAGTGACTGTAATGTCTGATGTGCTTATGTTTAAAGGTTTGTTAAGTCTTTTGGATGTAAAAGGACAGCATACAGGTTACTTAGTTTTGTATTCTTTGGGGGTGTATTTGATTTACTGTTTGCTGAGATATTCACTGTTTGTTTTAAAAAGGTTAACTAGAGTTCATAGAATAAACATTGTTTTGCTTTAAAAAATACTTTTCCGCTTCTGAAGTACCACATTTGTAGAGTGGGCCGTGTGCTCCCCATACCACAATCTATTAAAAGTTGTGGGTCAGGTGAACTCCATGATACAATTTGGGATTCTCTAAACCCTGACCCATAACAGTACCCTATTCCAGTAACACGTCCTGACCTTTTTGGACACTAAGGGGCAATTTAGCATGGCCAATTCACCTAACCTGCACATCCTTGGACTGTGGGAGGAAAGCGGAGCACCTGGAGGATTTCCACACAGACACATGATGGAAGTGCAAACTCCACACAGGCATTCACCCGAGGCCGGAATTGAAACCAGGTCCCTGGTGCTGTGAGGCAGCAGTGCTAACCACTGTCCCACCGTGCACCCTTTGGGGGAGGGATGGATATTTTGACAGAGCATTTAAAGGCCTGTTGACCTCGGGCAACCAATTGCGGTGCCAACAGCCGCGATTGAAAAATCCCGGCCGTAAATGTGAATGAGGAGGAATTTACAAGTGAGAAATGGATCATTGGCTTTAACTTTCGGAGGAAAGAGATTGAAGGCAGAATTTTACCATCTTTTAGCCAAGAGTCACCTCAGGAGGAAAAGTATGGCGTGCCGGATGTGCTGCCGGCTTTTTCCGCAACGTTTTCAAGCACTTTTCCAAACTAAATGAAAGAGGCGCGTTTCATAATGTCACACTGGCACCCCGATTTTACAAATGGTAGGCACCCCCACCCCTCTACCCCCCCCCCCCCCCACCCCCACCCCTTCCCAGCAAGTCCTCCCTCCACACACCACGGAACCACCCCAGCACCTCCGTCGTGGAACCGCCCCTTTGGAATCCGATGCCCACTACTGCCCATTTGCACTGCCATGGGCACTAGCCTCTGGGCTTGCCCAGACATGACACTCTCATCTCTAGGGGCTTTACGCACCAATGCGCCTCTGGTGGATTCCGCTCACCAGGTACACATCGTGGGGGACCTGCCTTGATTCACATCATCGGGTCCTCACACTGATCCGAATGGACATTTTAACATGGGGGGGGGGGGCATCACGCGTAAAGTGCTGCTTTACGTATTTGAACTGGCGAAAATTGTGATCCCCACTTTTAAAGCTGGGATTCCTGTATAGCATTGGTCGGCTGGGGACAATCAATCGAGGAAATCCCATTGGCGTAAAAGCCGCTTTGGGACTTCCGTTTGATTCTTGCTCCCCATTGCCTTTCTGACCCTCAAAAAAACAGGAGTGGAAAATCCATCCTCTCAGAATCTATTAATGATCCAGGAATATTTTCAGGAACACTAGGTGCTGATTACTTGTCACAGAATATTTTGCAGTCATAGTTTCGCTCACTGGGTAAAGGTTACGATCTGGACTCCCAATGCAGAACATGGTTAGAGGGGTGCACATATCAGACAGATGTAAGAACTTGAATCATTTTCTGTTCGTTAAAATTATTGGATAGAATATTGTGCAGGCCACAGATCAGGGACACTGATCTTCATACTTGAATTATTGATATCCACTCCAGTTCGTGTGTGACTCGGAGCTGGGAGAAATAAACTGTCACATTCAATCTCCAATCAAATGGAGTCCTCAATATTGAAGGTTTTCCCATTCAGTAATGCGGGTGTTAAATTAAATGATTGACTGACAGCTCAACATGGCTGCAAGGGGATACACTTTGCAAGTTTGTAGTTGATGCAATAACTGGGTTTTTGTGATTTGTGAATTTTCTGTTGTTTTTGGGGAAAGATTGTCTGAATAATGCCCGGCTTGTGAATGATTTAAGGAGTTCCCTCATACACTGTGACAGTGGCTTGCAGCTTCCACCTGATTGTGCTGTTGTCATCAATGCAGTTTGTCCAGTATCAGTGTGATCCATGTGAAGAATTGTGGAGTTTCACAGCGACGTACTTTCAGCATAATTTGAGTTTCCGTGATCTTCGGCCTTAGTTTTAAAAGCCATCCTGTTTGAAATAGGCCCTGTCCACCGATATGACCCTGCCCAAAGGAGGACGCACCCTGGAGCATCAGTCCGGTAACGACAGCGACTTCCTGACACAGCTGTCTCCAACATCCTCCGCCATCCCAGAGACACTCAACTCCTTTGGGTACCTTAGCGAAGAGGCACCTCGGGCTCCACCTGGTGCGCACCACACACATGCTGCAGTACATCACGTCGGGTTTGTCATGTTCTTCTTGGATGGCCTGATTTTTATTACAAGAACACTTGTAACTAAAGCTATCAGTGATTTATTAACACTAACTGATGGTCAACTATATACATAACAACAAATTTATAACAGTATGAACATGTTCAAAACTATCTCTCTTCCCAGCTCCCAAATCAGTCTGAGGGCACCTGACTCTAACATTCACCTATGTAATATTGAGACACCTAGTGGTCAGTCGGTGAATTACAACACAACCATGATATCACTACAGAGGTGGAAAAATCCGCAGGGGCAGACAGTCGGAGTGCAGCCCGAACTTTGGGACTAGCCGGCATCCAGACAGGTTTCGGGCATCTGGAATGGGCAGTCCCATCGATAACGGAGATACAGTCAGGGAATGCATGGGGGAATGTAGGCAACCATCCAGTTGGAGGAGTCCAACCACCTGCAGGGAGAGAACACAATGCCGATCGTGCGTGCCATCCAGACTAACACCACACGGTCACATCCACGGTGGAGGACTTGAGTGCAAACGTATTTGCTATGGGTCAGGTTGTCCAAGGCCTGGGGCACTCTGTGCGGGTGGGGACTGAGGCAAAGGACAGGGCTGCCCAATCACAAGCAGCCATGTACCTTGGGCCACCTGGATATTGTAGTGGAGCCCCAGAGCTTGGCCCAGTGACAGCGGGTCAGGGTTGAGGGCATCAACGGCATTACCAGGGCGTTGGCTGACCTGGGCCAGGCACAGAAGGAGATGGCACAGTCAAGGGGTGATGTGGTGCAGTGCCAGTGGGATGTGGCCACGCCTTGTCCTCCATGACCTTGAGCATTGAGGCCTTAGTCGAGATGAAAGTGGGCCTCCAGGACTCGCAGCACCAGGTGGCGGGGCAGTCTCAGAGGTTAACTCCACTGGCACCCTTGTCCCAAGAAGTAGCCTGGGGGCCATCAGGCACCCCGAGGGAAGAGGATGTGATGGGCACCGTGCCAATGACAGCCGCAGGGGAGGTGCTTGAACACCACAGCGCCTTGGACTCCCCCATCCATGGTGCATCAGATGGGCAGTGGGCAGAACAGGGAGGCATTTGGGACCCCAAACAGCAGCTGGTCCCATCCTGGCCCAGTTGCTCCAGAAGATGGCCATCAAAGGGGACCAGGCCGCAGGATAGGATTCGCAGCCGACCGCCTCCACTCCTCATGTACCGCCTGGTGATCCACCTAGGCTTAGCGTTCGGGCTGGAAAGGTCTGAGAGTTAGACACCAGTTACTTTGGCATGGGTGCATTGCACAGTATAGCGTTAGGGGTGAGGGCACAATCCTTTCAATTCAGTAATAAACTTACACCTTCTTCAAAGTGGTTTTACTGTACTCACTGCTCACAATGTAGCTTCCTCTACATTAAGGAGACGAAACGCAGATCAGCTGGCCATTGGCAGAATGTCTTCACTCAGTCTGCAAGCACAACCCTGGCCTGTCACTTGCCATTTCAATTCACTCCCTGGCTAACATTCCCCCATTTCTGTCTTTGGCTGCTGCAATGTTCCAGTGAAACTGAAACTGGAGTAATAGCACCTCATCTTCCGATTTGGCACTTTACAGTAACGATGAGTTCAACATCATCAGACCTTCAACTCTGTCCACCATTTTGACTTTTATTCCCCAACCCCTCCCCCACAGGGTCAGTCTGAGACTAGTTTTGCTGTTTTTTGTTCTGACTCTTACTCTTCTTTGAACACATTCTGCTATCCGACCTTTAGCACTACCATTAACACTCCCTTTGACACCTTTGTCAAATCTCTCCTGTGTTCCCACCTATCCCTCCGCTTCCATTCTGCTCTGTCTTGCTCGAGTTCCCAATTGATGCAGTTATACTAGATTTAGAATGTTGTGGAGATGCCGGCATTGGACTGGGGTGGGCACAATATGAAGTCTTACAACACTAGGTTAAAGTTCTGTTGGATTTTAATCTGGTGTGTGAAGACTTCTTACTGATTTAAAATGTGTAAATGCTTTCAAACCCGTCAATACATCAACTGTAATTTGATTCAGAGTGTTTAGAACTCAGTGCAATCATGCAGGAGGAAACATTAGTGTGGAAACTGAGAGCAAATATATCCGAGGAACTTTGGACCTTAATGAACAGGATTAGTCTGCTTTTAAACAGTGGAACGACTGCCTTCTGATTTTGGAAGAGTCATGATCTGGTGAGAAGCTGAATCATCTTTAAACACCTTCATGCCAGAAGCAGTGTAAAGTTAGAAGACTTTTAGACAAAAATGTCTTTATTCAGGTTCAGGTCCGAACACTGAACAAGTGGAAGAATCGTTCATCATAATCCAAAAATGGACATGGGGGGCTTGGCTTTATCTGAATTCTCACAGAATGTCCACCAAACACAGTCTCCAGAGGACACGGTGAGTAATTTTATCAAAACGTGACTTGAAACTCATGTAAGACTCTGCGAGGTGCTGATGAATTCGTGATTTGGGTTGTTGAGAATTGTGGGGATCAGGGTGCTTCCAGGCTACCAACTGATTGCTATAGAACAACATAATGTTTCTGTGGTGAATTAAAACTGTACTTTTTGCTTGAGTTCTGGTCTAATTCTGAGTCGGCCATTTCCTCTCTTTCCCCCCAGGCTGCCACCAATGAAGATGTGGGTAAAAGTGACGAGAATGTGGAGCGAGGCAACTGGTCCTCGAAGACTGACTACTTTCTCTCGGTGATAGGCTGTGCTGTGGGTCTGGGCAATGTCTGGAGATTCCCTTACCTGGCTTACAAAAATGGAGGAGGTACAGGAGAAAAATATGAATCACAGAAGAGAGAGAGAGAAACAGAAATATAGGGGATAATTAATTAACTAATTTTTTAATTTAAAAAATATTTTTATTGTTATTTTCAATTTATATACAGCAACACTTTACATTTAATATTTACAGTACATCTGGTTCTTATATACATATTGATATTGTCTGTCTTGGTGTGTCTTCCTCCCATCCTTCCCATCTCCCTTCCCCCCTCCCCCAGCCCCTCTTTGGTATCCACCTTTTTCACTCAGGGTGCACTGTCTCCGGCTCATTTTCTCCCCTTTCCCCCCTTCCCTTTATGATTTCTGCTGCCTGTCATGTGGATATTGGGGGGGGGGGGGGGGGGCTTCCACACCCTCCCCCTCCCTCCATGCGTCTCTCTGTAGTTCCCCTGAGTTCCCTCCATGCTGTTTTGGACCAGAGTTTAGAGAACCCCAAAGTGTATCATGGAGTTCACCTGACCCACAACGTTTAATAGATTGTGGTATGGGGAGCACAGGGCCCACTCTACAGGTGTGGTACAGCAGAAATGGAAAAGTATTTTTTAAAAGCAAAACAATGTTTATTCTATGAACTCAAGTTAACCTTTTTAAAACATACAGTGAACATCTTAGCAACCATCAATTCAAATACAACCCCTAAAGAATACAACACTAAGTAATGCTTATGGTGTCCTTTAAACATCCAGAAGGCTTACAAAAAACATAACCTTTAACAGAAGCACATCAGGTTAAAGTCACTACTGAGAACATTTAGAATTCTGAATTCACCAAATGATCAAGAGATAGTCTTTTCATGGTAGAGAGAACAGCAGTACACCTGCTTTGTCTGGCTTCAGCTCCAACACTGAAAAACGAAACCAAAAAAACATACCCAAGCTTTTCTCAAATTAAAACTAAAAGGCAAAGCCAGAGCTCAGCTACACCCATACTCTGACATCACTGCAGTAACATGAGCAGCCAAACATTTCATAAAGTGACATTCTCATGACAATGCTTGCTCCCCCCTCCCTCTGGAGTTCCTGTATGTTTCTGTCTGACTACTCCCATATTTCCCATCTCTCACTGCTTTTTCCCTACTCGCTGTTGGCTTCGAACAGGTCTTGGAACAGGCCGATGAATTGTTCCCATGCTCTGAGAAAGTATTTTTCTGACTCTCGGATGGTTTATTTGATCTGCACATCCTCCCCATGTGTGCGTGGGTTTCCTCCGGGTGCTCCAGTTTCCTCCCACAGTCCAAAGATGTGCAGGTTAGGTGCATTGGCCATGATAAATTGTCCTTAGTGTCCAAAATTGCCCTTAGTGTTGGGTGGGGTTACTGGGTTATGGGGATAGGGTGGAGGTGTTGACCTTGGGTAGAGTGCTCTTTCCAAGAGCCGGTGCAGACTCGATGGGCTGAATGGCCTCCTTCTGCAATGTAAATTCTATGAAGTGTTGACGCTGGGGCAGGATTCCTGGAGTTGCACGACAACAAAACTGGTGCTGAACCTGGGTCGATTCAGCGACTGTGGAGGGGCTAGCACCGGCAACACGTGGAACACAATCGATTCAAATGAGAAATGGTGTTGGATTCGCCAGGTCTATGATTGACACTCGAGAGGATGACAGGCTGCAGCCGCAGATACACATTTCAGTCCCGGTATGTACACTCATCCCAGCCAACAAGAATGGTACTAGTTGCGCTGGAGCACACCCATTCCACTAATGGGTAGTCTGGGGCAGAGGGCACATGAGGGGGATGCCCTGGGGGGGGTCACCCATACAACCTGTGGCCCGAAGTTGACATTGGGCAGTCAGCAGCATACGCATGTGGAGGTGGAGCATCGCGGAGGCCCAGGAGAGTACTGGGTCAGGTCTGCTGATAATATGTCAATGGTGTTTACTGTACATACGTTCTGGAATGCGTTGATGCTGCTGTTGATGCACCGGAGAATTGCGATTTGGCATGAATCCGGCGCCCGCAACATCTCGGCGTCAAAATTGATTCTCTGCCCGATTAAGGCATTGGCCAACGGAGAACCCTGCACTTGTTTTGTTTCAATATCTTCAACGGTATTATCATTATGCGGTGTAAAGGGTTATGTTGGATATCATGTGGTCCACATCCTCAGCCATTTAGATTACATAACATCAGATAATGCTGAGAAGCAGTTTTGCATGAAGCCTCAGGCAAAGCCTTGTACTGTACACAGTTAGCAACCTTTACATTAAAAGGTCATGTTTACCATAGCCTTGCCTCCTTGTAACAACCTTGGTATATGATAAGCTAAGACCCACAATGGTGATAGCAGAATTTAGAATGCATGAACTTTCCACATCTACTATGTTTTCTGAACAATTATGTTTCATTCACTGAAGGGATCTGGGCTTCACTGGCTAGGCCAGCACTTATTGCCCGTTACTCAAGCTGTTCTCTTTGAACCACTGCAGTCCCTATGGTGTAGGTACGCCCACAGTGCTGTTAGGGTGGGAGTCCCAGAATTTGACCCATTGACAGTGAAGGAATGGTGATATATTTCCAAGTCACCGTGGTGAGGGGAACTTTCAGGTGGTGGTGATCCCATGTCCTTCTCCTTCCAGATGGCAATGGTCGTGGGTTTGGAAGGTGCTGACTAAGAAGCCTTGGTGAGATCCTGTGCATCTTGCAGATGTTGCTCACTCCTGCCATTATGCATCAGTGATGGAGGAATGAATGTTTGTGGATGGGATGCCAATACATGAGCTGCTTTATCCTAGATGGTGTCGGACTTCTAGAGTGTTTGTGGAAAAGCACTCATCCAGAGAATATTCCAACACACTTCTGACATGTTCCTTGTAGATTAAGGACAGGCTTTGGGGAGTCAGGAGGTGAGTTCCTCACCACAAGATTCCTCGCCTTTGACGTGCTCTTGCAGTCACTGGGCTGGATTCTCCGCCCTACTGCGCCACATTTCTGCCCCGACCCGCCGGCGGGACTCTTCGTTACGCTGGCTGGTCAATGGGGTTTCCCATTGTGGGGCAGCTCCACGCCTTCGGGAAACCCCCGGCCGCCCGCAAAACGGAGCATCCCGACCGTGGAGGATCCCGCCCACTGTATATAAATGGTTACTCCAGTTTAGTTTCTCGATGTTGATAGTGGGGGATTCAGTGGTGGTAATGCCATTGAATCTCAAGTGGCTATGGTGAGATTCTTTCTCGTTTGACATGGCGATCGCCTGGCACATGTGTGATGTGAGTGTTACTTGCCACTTATCGGTCAAGCCTGAATGTTGCCCATGTCTTTGGCTTTTGGACATGGACTGCTTCAGATATGTGGATATTGACATAAACACGCAAAGGGAATGTAAATGGCAAAGAAGGGTGCTGATAGTGGCACCTAAGGAGATCAGCGTGTGTTAATACCAGTACGGCATCAACTAGAGAAGACCCAATAAAGAATGACTGGTGCTGTATATAATAGTAATTGTAAAATAAAGTAAGTTTTTGTTTCTGCCTATTCGGTGTGGACCCTTTGTTGCCCTTACAAAAGGTATAGAGCAGGGGTGGGCAAACTACGGCCCGCGGGCCGCATGCGGCCCGCCAAAGGTCTTTATGCGGCCCACCAAGTCATTAAAAAAAAAAAATGTTTTTTTTCAAAATTTAAAAAAAAAATTTTTTTTTTCAAAATTTAAAAAAAAAATTTTTTTTTTTTAAGGTTAATGGGGGGGGGGGGGGGGCTGTTGGGTTACTTACTGGTATAGGGTGGATACATTGACTTGAGTAGGGTGATCATTGCTCGGCACAACATCGAGGGCCGAAGGGCCTGTTCTGTGCTGTACTGTTCTATGTTCTGTGTTCTATATGAGGCGCCCAGAATCATAACCGGGTGAAGTAATTATTTTACTTAATATACTATGCGGCCCTTTAAAATTGTGAATTTCTGAATGTGGCCCTTGCAGGGAAAAGTTTGCCCACCCCTGGTATAGAGGGACAACGATGGCTATTTTGTTTCCCTATTACCTTCCAAACCTATGCGTTAGCTTTCTGGGTTTCTGAACAAGGGTCGCCAGTCCATTTGTGTTATGGATAATAATTATTTGCCTTTTCGTTCGCTCTTCCAAAATAAACAATTCCACATATTACCACATTGAATTCCAGTGGCCAATTTTCTGTCCACTCACTTAACCTCTGTGTAAGGTATTTTTTCCTCATTACAACCTGCCTCCCCTCCCACTTATGAATCATTTGCAAATTTGGCCACAGTACACTCTGTTCCTTCCTCCAAATCGTTAAAATATATTGTGAAGAGTTGAGGTCCCAGAACTGATGCTTGTCACACTCCGCTGGTTACTGCCCTCCAACTACCAGGTGGCACAGTGGTTAACACTGCTGCCTCACAGCAACAGGAACCTGGGTTCAATTCAGACTTTGGATGACTGTGTGTGTGGAGATTGCACGTTCTCCCCGTGCCTGTGTGGGTTTCCTCCGGGTGCTCCGGTTTTCTCCCACAGTCCAAAGGTGTGCAGGTTTGGTGGGTTGGCCATGAGAAATTACCCATTAACCAAAGAGAAAATGCTGGAAAATCTCAGCGGGTCTGGCTGGGCAAAGCAAAGATTTGACCAAGGGTCATCTGGACTCGAAATGTTAGCTCTTTTCTCTCTCTACAGATGCTGCCAGACCTGCTGAGATTTTCCAGCATTTTCTCTTTGGTTTCAGATTCCAGCATCCACAGTAATTTGCTTTTATAAATTACCCATTAGTGTCCAAAGGTATCTATGTTCGGTGTAGTTATGGGAATAGGGTGGAGTGTGAGCCCCAGAAGATCAGTGCAAATTTGATATGCAAAATGGCCTCCTTCTGCACTGTAGGAACTCTATGGTTCTAACCTGAGAATGGCCCCTTATCGCTACTCGCTGCTTCATGTTAGTTCAGCAATCCTCTATCCATGTCAGAATATTACCCAAAAATCTTGAGTAGTAGCCTTTTGGGTGGCGCCTTATCAAATTTCTTTTGAAAATCCAAATATACAACATTGACTGGTTCTCCTCTTCCTATCCTGGCTGATGGGTTCTCAAAGAACTCTAGTAAATTTGTCAGACATAGTTCCCCATTCATAAAACAATGTTGACTTGACTTGATCAGGGCTGGGATTCTCCAGTGCCTGATGTCGGCAGTGGGCGGAAATGTTGCAACAAGCAAAAAATGTGATCGCGTTGTGATGCTCCAGTCCCCTGCAGGCATCGAGGCTCGCAAACCACGCTGGCGGCCCCATGCAAACCTATAATTGCCGTGGACAGGAAGTCTTGGAGTCATCTTGTGATCCTCAGGGGTAGGTTAACTGATAGTGTCACTGTTAAGACTTCCCCCCCGTAACTCCCTGAGATCCAGGCAGACATCCCCCAAAAAGGCCGAAATGCTTTCAGATTTTTCTTACCTCGATGCTCCCCCGCAACAGCCATGGTGCTTGGGCCCAGCTGGTAAATCCTTCTGCCAGTACATACCCATGTGACTCCCTCCCGAGAGGGGTGGAGCATCACTGAGGGGTGGGGCGTCCTGCATCTGGCCCATTAATCGTAGTCAAATCGATGCAAATCATAGATTTGCTCAGAGCACATCTGGTCATATAGGAATCCACCCAGGCCACCCCTCTGGAAACCATCAGACCCCAGCAGTATCATCAAGGGGATGGGCATGGCCAAGACAAATCACCGGCCCACCAGGTGTTGGCACTCCATAGAAGTGCTGTCCCTTTGCAGGGGAAGCAGGGGGATAGCAGAGCTCGCCCCAAACAATTGATGCATACATCGTGGCCATTGGGTGGTGAGGACAGAGGCTCCACACATCACAGGCTGGCTGTCAGTCACAGATGGGAACAGGAGTGCAGTGTGGAGGACATCTTATCGAAGCGGCCAGGGGGAAAAGGAAGGGAACATGTTGAGGGTGACACAGTAATACCACTCAAGGTAACCAGGTAACCTGGCAGCATTGAATGGTCAAGGGAAGTCTAATCTTGCTAACATTCTCTCTCTCGCTCTCTCTTCCTCTGCCTACAGAGACATGGGTTTTAGAATACAGCCAGCTATGCTCACTATCTATCTGGCCGCTGCTGCCATTGCGGATGCACAGAGGCTAGAGCATCAGGGCAAGTCCAGAGAGGACTCGGCACAAGAGGAGCTGTTCCAGAAGAACAGGAGCCAGCTGGTGAGTCTCAAATGCTGGCCGTCCAAAAGGCCGAGGAGGAGATGCCAAGGAGGCGCCGCATCATGCCACATTTATATCGTTGGCGCCTGTCCTTCGAGGAGCTGCCAGACCGTGTGGGCCGACGCCAACCCCGGCTCACCAAGGACACCATGCGCCACCTAAGCAAGATGGTAATGGATCTGAAACCGTGGGGGTATGGAGGAGGACATCCACTCCTGGTGGCCATTAAGGTGACAGTCGCCCTGAACATTTATGCCTCTGGCTCATTCCGGAGCGCGAGTGGGGAACTGTGCACGATCGGCCAACAGTCCACACACTGGTGTATCTGCACTGAAACAGATGTCCAATGCGACTGGCCAGTGGACTATTTCACCTTCTGCAGGACCTCTTATCTTTCAAATAAGTGATGAGGGTCCAGTGGTAGTGTGAGATTGAGTTTTATGGCAAAAATCAATTTAGTATACTTCAAAAACGACAAAAATACAAAATCAAAGAAGCTGAAGCCCAGCTGGGTATAAGGAAGCAAACAACTGGAAGAGAACAAAGGTGAAGAGAGAGAGAAGACACAGGCAACACTTGTGCCAGTAACCTTATACCTATGTTTGATACCGCGCCCCCTCTTTGCCCCGTATTGGTTTACAAGTTTTAAATTGTGACTTCTGAACAGTGGTCGTCACCATCACTCACGTTGATACCTGACTTATTCCCTTTGCAGTCCAGCTGAGAGACTGGTGTAAGGTTTCTCCGCCAAGCTGACCTTGACTTATTTAGAACAATGCAGCTTGTATTTCAACTGTAGTTGCACTAATATTAAAACTTGGATTTTAGCTATTTCCAGGGCAGTGGACGACATCACCTTCAAACTGGATCAGGCCCACGAGGATACCCAGGCAGCTGGATCTGCTGCCATCTGCTGGCATACCCCAGGTCCAAGAGGTGATCAATAGAACGCATGTCCCCCTGTGGGTACCGGTTCAACAGGAAGGGCTTCTATTCCTTGAATGTGCAGTTGTGTGACCACCAGCTGTACATCGTGCATGTCTGCATCCAATACCCAGGCAATGTGCACAACACGTACGTACTCATTGGTTTCTGGAACCTTCGAGGCGTTCCCTTCGGGGAGAGGATGGCTCTTGGGTGCCAAGGCTTAACCACTGAGATCATGGCTAATGATGCCCATGCAGAGGTGCCAGAGTGATGCGGACACCTGTTAAAACAAGCATTAGGGTTCTCATGGTACTGTTCTGATGCTGGACTGATGCTGGACTGCTCTGGTGGGGGGCTTCAGTATAGCCCCAAGAGGTCCTCGAGCATCATCTTGGCATCGTAACATCACACAGCAAAGGGGTGACATGCTGGTCGCGGAAGAGGAAGAGGAAGAACGGCTGGCGGAATCTGATAAAGAGGAAGAGGATGGTGTCCAGAAGGATGTCGACATAGCATCTGAGCTGATTTGGCAGGCCTCCCAACGTGTGACCCAGGGCTGGGCACACGGGGCAACCTCAGCACTTCACGATTTACAACTAGAAGGCTTGGCCACCGGCAGCTCCACAGTCCTATCTCACCTCCTCCCCCTGCTCCCCCTAAATTCATTCCACCCCTACAGAGAATCCCCTTTCCCCAAAACCTCTCAGCTTTCCCTCTCCCTCTGTCCTTCCAATTTTTCCCTCGCCCTCAGTCCTTCACTCCATCTTCCCATGGGCCTTCTGCTCCTTCCCACTACCACAGCTTCCTCCCCCCACGCTAAGGGTTATACCAACATCCCGACAGAGTGTTGTCCATCGGACGAAGGATGGTGATGACACTGGAGGATGAGCTTTGATGGTCTTCATTGTTTGACAAGGTCTGACTCCTGTCTTTCATATACGATACTACTGTCCGCTGGATGATCCCTGCATGTATGCTGGCAAACACTTCTCGCGGGTCCATACGGCTTGTGGGGGGGTCTGTGGGAGACAGAAGATGGTGAACGGCTGGGGTTCACTCACTGGGGATACTGTCACATGAGGCGGGCTCACACTTATGGTCCCATGCCCTGTTGCTTCATGCTGAGGTTGTCAGTATGTGGGACGTTCATGTGTCATGAATGTTGCCCTGCTTCAACCTTTCCCCCCATCCCCTTCCCACACGGCAGGTGCATAACACCCAACACCAGCCCACCCTTTAGAATGCTCAGACAGAAGTTGGAGGCAAGTCAGATTGGTGGTGCAAAAGTAATTAATGGTGACAATGTATAATACTGTACCCTTACGTGTAACTATATTCTATCAACTATAGCTGCGCCAATTTAAGTGTCATCTATGTTCCTTATTTTATGTGGCCTACCGTTCCTTCTAGGTGTTACCCAGAAAGCACATCAAACATGGAGACGGCCTGCTGCATGTCTCACCATCTGACCTGTGATGCCCTGTTGCAAAACGGCCACCGTTTTGCTGCGGTATAGCAGGACAGCAGCGTAGAGCACCCAGCTCTAGCTGCTGATATGCCCTGGAGAATTGCCGGGTCCATGGCCGCGTTAGCACACGGCGAGGGCTTACAACGGCCGCGCCGTGCTTCATGGCAGATGCAGCCCGCGGTCCCGGCACGCAAAATAGTCCCGGACCACCCGGCCCCACAGTGCCCCAGCCCTGAATAACGACCCCCCCCCCCCCCCCCCCGCCCGCGGATCAGCCCTCCCCCGACTGTGGCGGTGCTGTATTGAGTCCGCAGCCGCCACGCTGAGTCCCCGACGGGTGAGACCATGAGAGACCCACATTGCTGGTAACTCGGCCAGTCAGGGGCAGAGCATCGGAGGGCAGGCCTCAGGCAATACCCTGAGGCCATAGATACTTGATGCGACGTACTCTCCGAGTATGCCACTTTGGAGGGGGCGGCGTATCGCAAACGCGGCGCCGCCCCGATTTGGTCAAAAACATGGATTCTCTGGGCGTTCGCTGAACGCGATTTTGGCGTCGGTGACCGAAGAATCCAGCCCATGGTTCGAAGTCTTTCTCCTAGTCTTCCACCGTGGACATCACCTTTCAGTGTTGGACTGGGTACCACGCATTGTCGACGCTTCTCCTGTGTCTGAAGGTGGTTTGAGTGCTCCAGTTCTGCCTGCAGACACTGAAATCTTGTTGACACTCCCTCCTATAAATCCTGGCTCAGTGTCTGCATCTGCATCAGTGATGTGATCCTACTTTCCAGGAGCATGACACCTGTCTGGATGATGGCTGTTCCCAGAGATCAGGGAGCCTTCTGACCATCTGCTGCTTCAGGAATCCCCGCCTCCAGCTGATGTGCTGCAGAATGTGTGTGGTGCTCACTAGAGGGTGACCCAGGAGCCTGATCATTAACATTACCCACCGATGTGATAATCTCTGGGTTGGTGGAGAGGTGCAGTTGAATGCAGTGTCAAAATGTTGGTGTCTTCCCTGGAGTGCCAGGGTACTTTGAGGGTTTGGTTGGGGGAAGCACCCCCGGACAACCCGGCTTCGTCCGATGGTGATCCTGCAAGACAAAAGAAATGTAACTGGATTCTCCGCCGGCGGGATTCTCCATTGTGCCTGCGGGTTTCCTGACAGCGTGGGGTGGCCATAATGGCAAATTCTTTGGCAGGTGGCGGTAACTGAGTATCCTGCTGCCAGAGAGGGCGTGCCGCCCAGGAACATGTGGCTGGCTGATTAGGGAATCAAGCCCATGGGGTGAGACCTTGGGAAGGTCTGGTCTGTGGGAGAGGGATGATTCATTGGGTGGGATTTTCCCGTACACGGCGGGGCCGGGGGGGGGGGGGGGGGGGGGGGGGGGGGGCAGCATTGGGCCGCCCCAAAGGTGCGGAATCCTCTGCACCTTCAGGGGCAAGGCCCGCCCTGGAGTGGTTGGCTCCCCGCCGGCTGGCGGGATAGGGGCCTGGCACCATGCCAACCGGTGCCGAAGGGTCTCCGCCGGCCAGCGCGAGTCGGCGCATGCGCAGGAGCATGCGAGTCGGCGCACGACAGCATGTGCTGTCATCATCCCCGTGCATGCGCACAGGGATTCACATCTGCATCGGCCATCGCGAAGGACCACATTGGCCAATGCGGAAGCAATAGAGTGCCCCCATTGCACAGGCCCGCCCGCGGATCGGTGGGCCCTGACCACGGGCCAGGCCACCGTGGGGACACCTCCTGAAGCAAGGTCACCCTGCAACCCCCCAGGAACCCTGGAGCCCGCCCGCGCCGCCAGGTCCCGCCGGTAAGGGACCTACTCTGATTTACGCCGGTGGGACCGGCTACAGGCAGGCAGGACGTCGGCCTATCGCGGGCTGGAGAATTCGGGCAGCCCTGGCGCCCATTGAGTCTTGCCGGATCCTGTCATTCTCCGAGGCGGGCAGCGCGACTCATGCTGGACCGGTTTTTGGGGGCGGGACAATTTAAGTAAGGCGGGGGCGGGATTCACGCCGACCCCCGGCGATTCTCCCACCCGGCGGGGGGGGGGGGGTCAGAGAATCCGGCCCACTTGCTATAAGGACATCTGGGGCGGCATTCTCCCCTACCCGGCGTGACGGAGGGTGTCGGCGTAGGGGAGTAGCGCCAACCACTCAGGGGTTGGACCTCCCCAATGGTGGGGAATTCTCCCCACCTTTGGGGGCCAGCCCCGTGCCGGAGCGGTTTGCACCAGAAGACTGGCGTAAAAAACCGCTGCTCCCAGCAGCGGGGCTGGCCGAAAGGCTTTCGCCGGTCGGCGCATGCGCCGGCCAGCTGCCGCTGACGTTACTGCCGGCGCATGCACGATGTGGGGTTCTCTTCCGCTTGGCCCGGAGTCTGAGCGGGGGGCCCCGATCACAGTCCAGGCCACCGTGGGGGCACCCCCTGGGGTCCAATCGCCCCCCGCCACCCCAGGACCCCGGGGGCCTGCTCGCGCCACTGAGCCCGCCGTTCCAGAGGTGGTTCAAACCTCGGCGGCGGGCGAGGCCTCCCAGCGGCGGGACTTCGGCCCATCCGGGCTGGAGAATCACCGCAGGGGCCTCTCCGATCGGAGTGGCGCGATTCCGCCGCCGCCACTTCCCGGGTGGCGGAGAATCTCTGCCACGGCGGGGGCGGGATTTTAGGCGGCCCCAGGCGATTCTCCGACCCTGCTGGGTGTCGGAGAATTTTGCCCCTGCATTGCATTGGGTTCCCACTTGTTTGGAGAATCACAACTACGGCCCTCTCTTGGACTCCTCGGGAATCTTCCGAGAGGGTTTGGACCCGAATGTCAAGCCATTTCCCCCACCTGTCTTCTGCAGCTCAGGACGATTATGGGCCGCCTTTTCCTCGGGGGCAGAGACAGGGCATAGTGAGATGCTGGGAGGTGAATTCTATGAAGGGGCCTCTGTAGATAGTGACATGTGTGTGCAAGGCTCCTGGCCAAAGAGGGCAATACATTTCTAAGGGATTGCTGGAGAGTGGCTTGTAATGGAGATGCAGGCAGGTCGGGTATTGTTGGCCTCTCGGGGATTGGGGGCAAATGTGAGGAGTGACAGATGTTAGTGACGCCAGGTGCACAGAGGTGGTGACTCACTCCAGCTGTTCCCTCTCCACCCTGCCCATGCCCCTCATAATTTTGTCCACCTCGACCAGGTCGCCCATCAGTCTCCTCTGCTCCAGCGAACACAACCCAAGCCTATCCAATCTCTCTTCACATCTTAAATGTTCCATCGCAGGCATCATCCTGATGAATCTCCTCTGCACCTCTTCCAGGGCCAACACATCCTTCCTGTAATGTGACGACCAGAACAGCACACAGGACTCCAGCTTTGCCTCACCAATGCCCCATACAAATCTAACATGACCTCCTTGCTTTTGTAATCTTAGCCACGATTCATAAAGACAAGTGTAGGCCTTTTTCACCACCCTATTAACCTGTCCTTCTGTCTTCCGAGATCACCTGAATTGTGACTGCATGGAAATCCCAGCAGGAGCACAAATTTCATGCCATTCACTTCCAGCAGGAGAACATAGCCTCCCAAATGGAGAATTCAGCCCCTGATTATTACTTTCCAAATGCACTAGTCTCTCCTTCATAGTGATTCGAAGACTTTTCCAAGAAGTGAAGTTAGACTGACTGGACTGCAATTTAGTTCATTTTGCCTCCTTCCCTGTTTGAAGTCTGACAGTTTTCCAACACTTTGGCACAGTTCCAGAATCCAAGGATTTATGGAAAATAACTCCAAATGCATCCACGATTTCTGTCCTCCTTTACAATCCTGGGGTTTAAACCATCAGATTCAGTGGTCTGGTCAGCCTTTATCATTATTAGTTGACATAAATCTCATTCTCTGGTGATGGTGACTGAATTTAACTCCTCCCCTGTATTTTGTACTATTGCTGGGATGCTTGTAGTATCCTCTACTGTAAAAACCGATTCAAAATATCTATTAACTCCTCTGCTATTTTTTTGTTCCCCATAATTACTTCCCTGGTTTCATTCTCTGAGGGTCCAATGTGAACTTTTACTTCTCTTTTCCTTTTAATGTACTTTTAAAAAGCTCTTGCTGTTTGTTTTTATGTTGCCCGCTAGCTTCCCTCATGGTTGATGTTCTCCTTCCTAATTGTATTTTTGGTCCATCTTTGCTGCATTCTGAATCTATCCCAGTCTTCTGGTCTCCCACCACCTTCACCATTGATTTGCTGAAGTTTTAGCATTAGAGCTGAAAGTTAAACCTATTCCATAGATGATGACAGTTCACATCCATCAAATCCTACAGTAGCCATGGCCAGTGAGATAGGAGAGGCTGAAGAGAGATTGAATTTATTTTAGAACATAGAACATAGAACATAGAACAGTACAGCACAGAACAGGCCCTTCGGCCCTCGATGTTGTGCCGAGCAATGATCACCCTACTCAACAGGGCCGGCTCAAGGCACCGGCAACTCGGGCAGTCGCCCGGGGCGCCATGTGCTAGGGGGCGCCAGACTCGGGTCCCGCGCATGCGCAGTTGGGCCGGCGCCAACCAGCGCATGCGCGGTGGCCGCACTCCCCAGTGTGGCCGCACTCCCCCCGGTCCGTCCCCTCGGTCCGCCCCCCTCGCTCGGTCCGCTCCCCCCCCGCCTCGGGTCCACCCCCCCCCCCCGCCTCGGGTCCGCCCGCCCCGCCCCCCCTCGGGTCCGCCCCCCCCGCCCCGCCTCCCCTCGGGTCCGCTCCCCCCGCCCTCCCCTCGGGTCCCCCCCCCGGGTCCGCCCCCCCCTCTTGGCCCCCCCCCCCCCCTCGGCCTTGCCCCCCCCCCCTCGGCCTCGGCCTCGGCCCCGCCCCCCCTCTTGGCCCCGCCCCCCCTCTCGGCCCCGCCCCCCCTAAGGGCGCCGAAGTTCAGCTTGCCCGGGGCGCCAGCAACCCTAGGGCCGGCGCTGCTACTCAAGTCAACGTATCCACCCTACACCAGTAACCCAACAACCCCCCCCATTAACCTTATTTTTTAGGACACTAAGGGCAATTTAGCATAGCCAATCCACCTAACCCGCACATCTTTGGACTATGGGAGGAAACCGGAGCACCCGGAGGAAACCCACGCACACACGGGGAGGACGTGCAGACTCCGCACAGACAGTGACCCAGCCGTGAATCGAACCTGGGACCCTGGAGCTGTGAAGCATTTATGCTAACCACCATGCTACCGTGCTGCCGGGAGCATTTTGTCGAGAGAGATTGAATTAAAATATTTCTGGATGGATGGATTGAAAGTTAGATGGAAAGACAGGGACAGACAAATATGTTTTCAAAATGATTTCAGGAGTTCAGCCTGAAAGTGGTTTTCAGTCTTGCCCAAGTTTATACTTCACTGAAGTTGTTTGTTATATTTTCCAGGTGTGTTTCTCATTCCCTACACAGTCATGCTGGCACTGGTTGGGATGCCTGTGTTCTTCTTGGAATGTTCCTTTGGTCAGTTTGCCAGCCTCGGACCAGTTGCAGGGTGGAAGGCCGTGCCAATCATGCAAGGTTAATATTTATTTGTCAACAGTTTAAATGATTAATAGGTGTGGAGATGTTGGTTGTAACTTTCTTATCAGGCAGGATTTATGTCAGGATTGAGGTACAAATTGCAACCTGATGGTTCATTTCGTAAACAAGAGCAGGTACAGACAACAAAGACGCAGGCACAGTGAGTGACATGTTCCAAATGTAATTTAATATTATTAATGCTGGTGCCCTTTTTCATTTTCCTGGAGGGTAGCTAATATAAGCCCAGTATTCAAAAAGGCAGGTGGAGAGAAAACAGGGAGCAATAGACCAGTGAGCCTAACGTCGGTAGTAGGGAAGTTGCTAGAGTCCATGATCAAGGATTTCACAGCGCAGCATTTGGAAATCAGTAGTATATTCAGACAAAGTCAGCATGGATTTACAAACGGGAAATCATGCTTAACAAATCTACACGAATTCTCTGAAGATGCAGCTTGTAGAGTTGACCAAGGAGAACCAGTGGATGTGGAATATTTAGACTTTTGGAAGGCTTTCAATGAGGTCTCACATAGCATATTACTATGTAAAGTTCAAGTGCATGGGTTTGAGATGAATAGAAAGCTAGTTAGCAAATGGGAGGCAAACATATGGAATAAATGGGTCCTCGTGAATCAGTTACAGAAAGTAAGCGCACAGGTACACAAGCAGTAAAGAAGGCAAATAATGTGTTGGCCTTCATCGCGAGAGGAACAGGGTTGTTTTACGTCAATCGTATAGGGTGTTGGTGAGGCCACACCTGGAATATTGTGTGCAATTTTGGCATCCTTATCTCAGGAAGGATGCTCTTGCTATGGCAGGAGAACAGCAAAGATTTACCAGACTGATTCTTGGAGTGGAACATATGAGGAGAGTCATATGTTGGTTAGGATTCTATTAATTGGAGTTTAGAAGAGTGAGAAGGGATCTCATATAAATGTATAAAATTCTAACAGGACTAGACAGCGTAGATGCAGAAAGAATGGTACCGATGGTGTGGACGCCCAGAACTAGGGGTCATAGTTTGAGGATAAGGGGTAAACCTTTTAGGACTGAGATGAGGAGAAATTTCTTCCCCCAGAGAGTGGTGAATCTGTGAAATTCACGACCGTGAAAAGTAGTTGAGACCAAAGAGTTGTGTGATTTCAAGAAGGAATTAGACATAGCTCTTGGGGTCAAAGGGATCAAGTGATATGGGAGGAAGGCAAGATCAGGGCATTTAACTTGATGATCAGCCATGATCATAATGAATGGTGGAGCAGGCTCGAAGGGCCGAATGGCCTGCTTCTGCTTTTATTTTCTATGTATGTTTCTGTGTAAGTGCTCGTTATTTGACTTTGTAATGAAAGTAAGAGACAACGAGCGGGATTTAATGACTGTGGTGCCCTCAAGCCGAGAGCACGACAAGGCGGTTAAATTGCGGCAGAGGCTAAAATCGAGAACTGTACTACGCTGGTCTGTTTGCGATCTACCCACCAAGAACCCCACCATAGTATGATGACAAACTAATAATCACCAGTTGAGCCCAATCTCCAAATAATTAACAGGGGTGACCCCCCTATCTAATGCTCCCCCGTGATCTCCCCAACAAGTGGTCACGCAGGCGCTGATTAGTACTCCTTTTTAAAACGTGCAGCTGGCGGAAAGGCTGCTGCAGGAACCCGAGAAGGTAATTAGCCATCTACACTCACAGGCAAAGAGCTCGAGGGCACTGGGGTTGCTGCCCAGTACTCTGATGGGGGTGGGGAAGCCAGTGGGGGGGGGGGGGGTCAGCCTCAGTACTGGTGACCCGTCATCGTTTGGGGGGTGTTATGGAGCAGGGGGTGGGTGGCTGCCCCTGGCCAGGGTTAGGCTTGGGGTTGGGGGGTGGGGGGGTGGGTTTGGAGAGATTTCTTAGTACCCGCGGGTCCACCATGCCAACCCATGGACTGTGTATCCCGTTCCAGGGCTAACCCAGCCTTTGCTCACCGCGACCATCCACTCCCATTGACCGCAGAGGACTATGGCCATGCGGCTGAAGGCTGTAGCTAATTGGAAATTGCCAATCGCAGTGAAGTGAGCACTTCCCACATCCCAAGTTGTTCCCTGCGGGTGGGCGGGCCAAGTGGCATGTGTGGGTTATTACCCAGCATCCCAATCAGACCGTGATGCCTGCACACTGTGCCTGAACACTGCAGGAGGCAGCGGCTAACAGCCCAGCACCTAGGACGCAGCGGCTAACATTCCAACAACTAGAGGTTCGGCCTCAGCACACATCGGCAACCAGAGGGTGGGTGTGAGCACCGGGGAAGGAACAGGCGCCCGGTCCAGGTAACGTTACGTGCAGATGTCTATATGATGACAGCTGCGGCCGGAGATGCGTAGGCACAGTTGGGTGATATCTTGGACCCCGTGGAACCTGCCCTCGTGGGACTGATGGGAGGCCAGCCAAATGCTGGAGGAGGCGGCAGCAGCAGTGTCGTCAGAGGCTGAAGGCAGTGGCCATGTTCAGGGCCCTGCCCAACACCTGAAGACCCGGCTGCCCCGGCCAGGGAGGGATCCAGAAGAGGAGGCCCACAATGTCTTAAGATGTACAGGTGTCGCTGATCTTTGGAGCAGATGTACAGGTGTAGTTGGTGTTTGGAACAGATGTACAGGTGTAGTTGGCCTTTGGAGCCGATGAACGGGTATAGTTGGTCTTTCGAGATGTACAGGTGTAGTTGGTGTTTGGAGCAGATGTAGAGGTGTAGTTGGTGTTTGGAGCAGATGTACAGGTGTAGTTGGTGTTTGGAGCAGATGTACGGGTATAGTTGGTGTTTGGAGCAGATGTACAGGTGTAGTTGGTGTTTGGAGCAGATGTACAGGTGTAGTTTGTCTTTTGAACAGGTGTATGGGTATAGTTGGTGTTTGGAGCAGATGTACAGGTGTAGTTGGTGTTTGGAGCAGATGTACCGGTGTAGTTGGTGTTTGGAGCAGATGTACGGGTATAGTTGGTCTTTCGAGCAGATGTACAGGTGTAGTTGGTGTTTGGAACAGATGTACAGGTGTAGTTGGTCTTTGGAGCCGATGAACGGGTATAGTTGGTCTTTCGAGATGTACAGGTGTAGTTGGTGTTTGGAGCAGATGTAGAGGTGTAGTTGGTGTTTGGAGCAGATGTACAGGTGTAGTTGGTGTTTGGAGCAGATGTACGGGTATAGTTGGTGTTTGGAGCAGATGTACAGGTGTAGTTGGTGTTTGGAGCAGATGTACAGGTGTAGTTTGTCTTTTGAACAGGTGTATGGGTATAGTTGGTGTTTGGAGCAGATGTACAGGTGTAGTTGGTGTTTGGAGCAGATGTACCGGTGTAGTTGGTGTTTGGAGCAGATGTACGGGTATAGTTGGTCTTTCGAGCAGATGTACAGGTGTAGTTGGTGTTTGGAACAGATGTACAGGTGTAGTTGGTGTTTGGAGCAGATGTACTGGTGTAGTTGGTGTTTGGAGCAGATGTACAGGTGTAGTTGGTGTTTGGAGCAGATGTACAGATGCAGTTGGTCTTTCGAGCATGTGCCGCAAGAGGGTCAGCCGAAACAAGGGGACAATACAGTACCTGTGCCATATTCTCGGGGATTTGGCACTATGTGGAGGAGGAGGATACCCGCTCCCAGTGCAGACCTGAACCTCTCCACCTCAGGATCATTCCAGTGCTCAAATGGGAACTTATGCAGTATCTCAAGCTGCAGCCCACAAGTGCATCTGTGAATTCACGGATGCCGCGTTTGCCAAGGCAGAAAGCTATACAATCTTTGACACGGACCAGATCCAGCAAGATACCCTGGCAGCAGGATTCTCCGCCATTGCTGGGATACCCCAGGTCCATGGGCTAATAGATGGCACGCATGTCGCCTTGCGCACACCGGGCCGCCTGGAAGGGGTTCCACTCCCTGAACATTCAGCTTGTGTGTACCAACCACATGAAGATCACGCAGAGGTGGCATGGTGGCACAGTGGTTAGCACTGCTGCCTCACAGCTCCAGGGTCCCAGGTTCGATTCCGGCCTTGGGTGCCCATCTGTGTGGAGTCTGCACTTTCTGCCTGCGCCTGTGTAAGATCCCTCCGGGTGCTCCGGTTTCCTCCCACTATCCAAAGAAGTGCAGGTTAGGTGGATTAGCCATGCTAAATTGCCCCTTAGTGATCAAATGGGGATAGGGTGGAGGCTTGGACTTGAGTAGGGTGCTCTTTCCAAGGGCCGGTTCAGACTCGATGGGCCGAATGGCCACCTTCTGCTCTGTAAATTCTATGATTCTACGATTCACTGCACGTGTGCAGCAAGTGTGCCTGACAGCTGCATCCTGGGTCAATCAGAGACCACCCCAGAATGGCTGGTTGGCTCTTGGGGGATAGACGTACCCATTTACGACCTGGCTAATGACGGCAGAATGGAGCTCGGTGACCGATGCGGAGACCCGATACAATGAGGCCCATGCTGCAACGTGGTCTATCATTGAGCGGTGCTTCGGATGACTAAAAATGCGATTCCGATGCCTCAACCTCTCTCTGGTGGTGCACACCAGTACACCCCCCAGAGGGTCTCCCACTTCACAGTGGTCTGCTGTGTCCTCCACAACCTGGCACAGCAGCGAGTTTACATGTTGGAGGTGGAGAGAAGGAATATGTGGCCACCTCTGAGGAGGTTGAGGACGAGGAGGTACCGGACCAGGAGGGGCTGGAGGCCGAGCCTAGTGAGGACCCTTAGGACCAGCTGGAGGATGGAGTACAAGTGGGACCAGCAAGGGTCCAGCGTGCCCCAAGGGCCAGGGAGGGCTTCATCCTCATCTGCTTCATATAGGATGTGACCTCATCCGCCATTCCCCCTCTCCTTAACCCCCACCTTCCCTTCCAGCCCCCCTACGCCTCCTTCACCATCTTTCCTCTCCCCCATTTTCCCACCCACCCAGGGTCTGCATAATTTCACACCAGAGTGAGATGGGACTGTTTCGCCCCCCACCTACCCTTGACGCCCCCCCCCCCCCCCTTACTCGCTTCCCCCCAATGTGCCCTCTTAATGATCGTCGACATGCTTAGGGTCCAGTGTCCCCCCAGGATCCACATCAGAGGTGGAGGATGTCTTGTTATGCTCTAGGCGTAGCATAAGCTGCTTCTTTGATGTTCACGCTGACAAAGGAAGGTTCAGACGTGGAGATAACTTCAACACGTTTATCAAACTATTTATAATTCTTCTACTCGGATTTACCTCTGCTGTTAATCCTTCTATAGCTACTCAGACTGATGAACCAGTCTGCTACAATCCACGTGGTGGGTGTGATGTTGAATTAGCCCTGTGTCTATCCTCACTGAGTGTCTCCACTGGAAAGAGGAAGATCATGTGTGCTGTGTCCTTTATATATGGGTTGGCGTAATGCCCCCTGTGGTAGTGTCACCTCTGTGTGAATTATGAATGCCCATTGGTCGTGTCCTAACTTACTCACCTATTGGTTAAGTGTCTGTGTGTCGTGTCTCTGGTGCTCCCTCTAGTGTCCAGCTAGTCTACGTGTCTCTACAGTGATGCATATCACCACAGAGGAAGTCTGCTGGATGCCCAATCCCGTGGCTTTGATGCCCCTGGCTGGCATCCTCATGGGGCTCTGGAGCCAGACGGCCTGGCGCACTTGCTCTGACGCCCAGTTCTGGGTGCTGACTGCAGGAAGCACTGTTGTCAGTGGGTTGGGACTCAGGAGAGCTGGTGGCCGCCATCGCTACTCCGTAGCATGGCTCCAAGTTGACACCCAGCACCCCCTCCTGCCGGTCTGTGTCATAGGGGCCTGGGGTTCACTTCATGATGAAAGACCAGCTGGATCGAGCCCCAGCTGCCCCTGGCAGCTCCCAATGTCTGCAGAATTGTGCCAACACCCTTGGCGATGCTCCTCAGTGACTAGGACAGGGGTGGGCAAACTACGGCCCGCGGGCCGCATGCGGCCCGCCAAAGGTCTTTATGCGGCCCACCAAGTCATTAAAAAAAAAAAATTTTTTTTTATTTAAATTTTTTTTTTTAAGGTTAATGGGGGTGGAGGGTGGGGGGGGGGGGGCTGTTGGGTTACTTACTGGTATAGGGTGGATACGTTGACTTGAGTAGGGTGATCATTGCTTGGCACAACATCGAGGGCCAAAGGGCCTGTTCTGTGCTGTACTGTTCTATGTTCTATATGAGGCGTCCAGAATCATAACCGGGTGAAGTAATTATTTTACTTAATATACTATGCGGCCCTTTAAAATTGTGAATTTCTGAATGTGGCCCTTGCACGGAAACGTTTGCCCACCCCTGGACTAGGACATGCTCTGGAACGCCCGGCAATGTCCACATGTGACTGGGACACGTCCCCCACTGACCAGGAAATGCTCCACAGCACCTCAGCTGTACCCACCTGAGACTGGGACATGCTTCGGGTGCCTCATCAAGGTCCACCGGGGTGACATTGCCCAATGACTGGGACATGCTGTTGCAGATAGTGAAGAATTTTGCCAGAGCATTTAGCAAGGTATAAACTGGTTGGAGGTTTGGCGGAGAAATGGCAGATAGCATTTAATCCAGACAAGTGTGAGGTAATGCACTTTGGATGGTCAATTCCTACTTTGCATGTAGGAATTACACAATTAATGGAAGAAGTCTTGTGAGTACTAACAGGCAGAGAGAGATCAGGGTGAGTATGTCCACCAATCACTGAAAGTGGCAACGCATGTGGATCAGGTGATCAAGAAGGCATATGGCATGCTGGCCTTCATCGGTCGGGGCATTGAATATAAAGATTGGCAAGTCATGTTGCAGCTATTCAGTACCTTATTTGGGCCTCTTTTGGAATACCGTGTACAATTCGGTTTGCCACACTACCATAAGAATGTGGATGTTTTGGAGAGGGTAAAGAAGCGGTTTACTAGGATCTGGCCTGGTATTGAGGGCATTAGCTATGAGGAGAGGTATGGGCAGCACGGTAGCATTGTGGATAGCACAATTGCTTCACAGCTCCAGGGTCCCAGGTTCGATTCCGGCTTGGGTCACTGTCTGTGCGGAGTCTGCAGATCCTCCCCGTGTGTGCGTAGGTTTCCTCCCATAGTCCAAAGATGTGCAGGTTAGGTGGATTGGTCATGATAAACTGCCCTTAGTGTCCAAAATTGCCCTTAGTGTTGGGTGGGGTTACTGGGTTATGGGGCTAGGGTGGAGGTGTTGACCTTGGGTAGGGTGCTCTTTCCAAGAGCCGGTGCAGACTTGATGGGCCGAATGGCCTCCTTCTGCACTGTAAATTCTATGATCTATGATAAACTCGGTCTGTTCTCACTGGAACGGCGGAGGTTGAGAGGTGACCTGATAGAGGTCTACAAGATTATGAGTGGCATAGTCAGAGTGGATAGTCAGATGCTCTTTCCTAGGGCAGGAGAATCAAGTACTAGGGGACATAGGTTTAAAGTGCGTGGGGAAAAGTTTAGAACAGATGTGCGTTGCAAGTTTTTTACACAGAGGGTGGTAAATACATGGTGCCTGGTGAGGTGGTGGGTGCAGGTACAATCGTGGCATTTAAGGGGCATCTAGACAAATAAATGAATAGGGTGGGAATGAAAGGATACGGACTCCATAAGTGCATATGGTTTTAGCTAGGCAAGTACCATGGTTGGCGCAAGCTGAGAGGACCAAAGGTCCTGTTCCTGTGTCATATTGTTCTTTGTTCTTTCCCCCTCGCCTGAGGTGTGGTGACCCTCAGGTTAAATCACCATCAGTCAGCTCTCTCTCAAAAGAGGAGCGCAACCTGTGGCCCCCTAGGACTGTGGTGACTTTTAATTTTTCATTCATATGTTTGTATGTTAGGTTCTCCACATCTATACTAATGGATTCCTTTATCGTTTTAAAACATTTCTCTTTATTCACTCATCAAGGTGTACAGAACATTATGGGACCTGATCGAATGTCCTCGTCCCGCCTGACTCAGGACTCAATGAGGACATCACATTTGTGGCGCTCGGGGTGCCCGCGAGATCTTGTCAGATGTCAACTGCAGAAAAAGACCAATGGTTTGCTCGACCAGCAGATCATCCAGGTCAAAGAATTGATTTCAAAACAGTAGTTCCCAATAAAATCTTCTGTTTGTTGTTTTATTTTAAGGTGTGGGGATCACTATGGTCCTTGTGAGCTCAATTTGTATCATCCTCTACAACGTCATCATCGGCTACAGCCTGTACTACTTGTTCGCCTCCTTCCAATCCCCCCTGCCGTGGACAGACTGCTTCAGATGGTGGGGCGCAGATGAAACATGCAGCAGGACTCCCAAAGGTACTGTCTGAATATCTATTGAGTAAAGTATCGAGACCCACTGTTTATTCTTCATTCTGTCAGTCTGAATGTGAGGGGAAAATGGACAGTAGTTTCAGTGACCATCTTCATTGTGATCACACAGCAGAGATACTGGGATATGTGGCCATCTAAAATGGCCACCCACAAAGGATAAGGGGAATTGTGGTCAAGTTAGGACACACACAGTATCACAGCCCCTGTGTATTGGGCAAAGGAAAACCAGACTGAACTGAAACTTGCACTTGTTAAAGGTCAATCACCGATTTCCCCAGGACAATAGACTCAAATTAAGGAATAGCAACAGCAGCAGACTCACCGGCGCCACTTCCCCTTATTTGGAAAGGCCTACGTACTTGGTACAATGGTAACTAGGACTCGCCCAGCCATCGAGGTACCCGCCCTTAATTGGCCAGAATCGATTCGGGTGATCGAGACCCTATCGATCCATTGGATCCTGAGTTGGGACCGCCCAAAAGGGTGCAAAAAAGGAGAAGGATCATAGAAATCTAGAAGTTACAGTGCAGAGGCCCTGCGCAACTAGGGATCGGTTTCTTTTGGGAGCATTTGCAAACTGCTCACCAACTGCAGCATAACGACCAGCCAAGTTCAAGACCCACGATCGCTACCTGAGAGAGACGAGCCAAAGCCGAGACGAGCCTGACGACTTCCAGCCGACACACGTGGGGATCCAAATAAAGGCCTTATTGACCCGCACAGAGCCGGTCATCCAGAAGTTAAGTAAAGGTCATCTCAGTTGATAGGTGTAGTTTAATGCGTAGCTGCATGCATCATTGCACATAGAGATAAGTCTTGTGTTTAGAAATAAACTGTCTTTTGAACTAACATACTGGTTGTGTGTGGTCATTTGGTCAATGTAAGAAACATACTCACAGCTTGTGGTTTGTTAATAGAAGTAGCAAGAAACAGGAATCAGCAGCGGCAGCAATCATGTCACTGAGCCACCGGGATTGCAGGATAATCAATAATGAATTTAAAAAATGAATGATGGTAATGTATTTATTATGACACCCTGGGCGATTGCGCGGTCAATTCTAGCCCCACAGACCCCATAGTCCCAACATAACTGAAAACCAATAATTTGTGTTTTCATAAGATCTTTAACCCTTGACTGCTCCAATGAGTTATAGACACCAGATTTATAAGTAAAACATTAGCAAACTGCTTATTAATAATACGAGGATATTCAAGCCAGTGCACTTCCAATCACAGGCCACCAGATGCACGCAAGATGTTCAGTTTCAGTGTAATTCTGCTCTTCTACCACCAGATGGAGCTTCCGTCTCCCTGTGAATTACTGCAGCTTCTTTCCTGTCTCTGCACAGATTTCATCACCTTTGTCCGAAATCTGTACAGACACTCTGATCGTATGTTGATGAATGTTCTTAGTTTAAGCTTCAATTTGAGCTCTTCCCAGCCCCTGAGACCCAGGGTTAAAATGTTGCAGACCTGTGGAAAAATGGCTTGCAGTTTCTCATTCCAGAGATGTCTTATGCAGCCTTTGCAGATTCAGCTCGAATGTCTCCTGAAATCATCTGACAAAGAGAGGGGGAGAGAGAGAGAGGAGAGAGAGAGAGACAGGGCGTTTCGGCATGGTAGCACAAGGACGGTACAGTTGTACAGTGGTTAGCATTGATGCTTCACAGCTCCAGGGTCCCAGGATCGATTCCTGACTTGGGTCACACTCTGTATGGAGTCTACACATTCTCCCTGTGTCTGCACAGGTCTCCTACGGGTGCTCCGGTTTCCTCCCACAATCCAAAGGTGTGCAGGTTAGGTGGATTGGCCATTCTAAAATTGCCCTTAAATTGTCCTTAGTGTCCAAAAAAGGTTAGGTAGTGTTACTGGGTTACGGGGATATGGTGGAACTGTGGGCTCAAGTAAAGTTCTCTTTCCAAGGGCCGATGCAGACTCAATGGCCGAATAGCCTCCTTCTGAACTGTAAATACTATGATTCTTTGATTCTCCATTACCTTCTGATGTGTCAGGCAGGTTGGTTTGACATTGACTGCAACTGGATGCAGTGAAGCTAGAAACAGACGTCTGACACAGGAGATGATCCAACACTGTTTTATTTAACTAGTGGACTGCTAGACATGTTCAGCTGTGGGTTGACACTCTACTAATCCAACTGATGACCTTTTACTGGCTTGACCAGACTTACTGGCTACCGCATGGTGACTGTATTCACTAGCTTGTGCACTCTGACTGTCTCAGTAGCTGGGTCCTGAGAGAGGGAGAGTCTTAATGCCCTGTGGGCTTTATAGTGGTGGTGTCCTGTCTGGTCATTGGTTGTTCTGTGTTGTGTGTTCATTGGTCATCCTGTGTGTCAATCACTGCCTGTCTGCATCTCATTATATACATGAGTGTTTTTTTGACAGCTTCTAGCTGAGCATCCTTCACAGAACTGAAGACAAAATGGAACTCTTCAAAAGACCCGCCACCTTTCTGGAAGTTTCTGACTCGCTCCACCAATCACAGGCAATGATAGGAGATTGGCTAAGAGGTCTACATCCATTGATTGGAGGCTTGCCAAGTCTATCAAATCATCATTCACAGATTCTGTCACAGAACCCAAGCAGATGCCATGGGGGTTAGTCCATCAGAACAGGGAGTTTCAATGTCCAAAGAGTGTAATTCAAACAGAAATCCCAAATGGTGCAGAAATGTTGCAGTAGCTAACCAGAAGACTGTTGGTCAAAGCAGGCAGCAGGACAGGGATGAAAAGGGAATGCAGGACAGACAAAGGGCTTTACAACAGTATCCTACGTAACCTACGCTAACCCTCATGTCTCTCTCTCAACGTGCAGGAGGAGGACATCCAGATCACGAAGCCCGGAGATCTAACTGTGTGCCTCATGGCTTCCAAGGAGTGGAAATGAAGGAGAAGAGAGAAATGGAGTCACCTGTCCGGGCAAAGGAAGGAACACTACCCTCAAGATGAAGGGGTGGCTATGCCTCCTGCGCGCACTGTGGAAGAGCCAGTGAGCCATTCTTTGTCGGCACCTCACGGGACCCAGGGTGTGAGGTTCTCTGGCCTCACTGAGGCGTATTTCTCAGAGGCGGGAGGCAGCCCACCAATGGCTGGCAGCAGGATCTTCCGTTTGCACCACTGTCAATGCGATTTTGTATTGAATCCACCCCACACTCCTGGGAAACCCTTGGCAGCGGTGTGTCATCAGCGGGGCTGGACTATCCTGCTGGCGTGAACAGCCAGAAGACATCGCTCAGGGTCTATAGGCACTGCTTACCAATTCTGTCAAGTGTCGCCAAGACTGCGCATGTCCAGAGAATTGGTTGGTCAAATCAGCCATCTGATTTGGTACAGTCCCGACAGCCGACCAATGAGGTTTCCCATCGTGGGCACCCCCATGCCATCGGGAAATCCGCGGGCGTGAGTGCACTGCCGGCGCAACAGAGGATCCTGCCAATGGAAAATCTAGCTGTCCCCATTATCCAGAGTCTGTGGATCACTAGTCCAGTGACATGACTACTTTGCCGCCATCTCTTCAGTGGGCAATTAAACAACTAACAGGGGGAGGTGTTGATGGGTTCTATTATCTTAACCTCTGGCAAGGGAAGCCAATTTATTGCTGGCTTAAAGTCTCAACTAAAAGAAATTTCTAAGCATTAAAGGAACATAGGGCGCGTTTCTCCATCCCGCCGTCGGGATTCTCCATTTCGCCGGCTGGTCAATGGAATTTCCCACTGTGGGGCAACCCCACGCGATCGGGAAACCACCGGGCTTCCAGCAAAATGGAGAATCCCGATGGCGGAGAATTCAGCGTCTTAGATTGGGTCCTCAAATGCAGGTCCTCTCTTCCAGGGGGTCTCAAAACCCAAAAGATTTACCTTAGGATTGGGATTAGGATACATTAGGATACATTGAGGAACGTATTAGGAGAACAACTTCTTTGAAAATTTACCAATATGGGGCGAAATTCTCCGACCCCCAGCAGGGTCGGAGAATCACCTGGGGCCACCGAACATCCCGCCCCCGCCGTGGCAGAGATTCTCCGCCACCTGGGAAGTGGCGGTGGCGGGAATCTCGCCACTCCGATCGGAGAGGCCCCTGCGGTGATTCTCCGGCCCAGATGGGCCGAAGTCCCGCCGCTGGGAGGCCTCCCGCCGCCGAGGTTTGAACCACCTCTGGAACGTCGGGATCAGCGGCGCGAGCGGGCCCCGGGGTCCTGGGGGGGGGCGGGGGGTGATAGAATCCAGGGGGGTGACCCCACGGTGGCCAGGGCCGCGATCGGGGCCCCCCGCTCAGACTCCGGGCCAGTGCCCTGGGGGCACTATTTCTCCTCCGCGGCCGCCACGGCCTTCGCCATGGCGGAAGTGGAAGAGAACCCCACATCACGCATGCGCCGGCAGTGACGTCAGCGGCCAGCTGCCGTTAACGTCACTGCCGGCGCATGCGCCGACCGGCGAAAGCCTTTCGGCCAGCCCTGCTGCCGGGGGCGACGGTTTTTTGTGCCAGTCTTCTGGTGCAAACCACTCCGCGCGGGGCTGGCCCCCAAAGGTGGGGAGAATTCACCACCTTTGGGAAGGCCCGACCCCTGAGTGGTTGGCACTACTCCCCTACGCCGGCATCCTCCGTCACGCCGGGTAGGGGAGAAGCCCGCCCATGATCTCTTAGAAATTTAATAAGACATCCAGAGTAGTGTGTTTATGTGGATTTGGAGAAGCTCCTGCAGGATTCGAGAGACAATGGGCTGGATTCTCCGTTTCTGAGGCTAAGTGTTGACACTAGCGGAGGAAGTGTGGCTTTTTACGACAAAGAAAACGGTGATACTGCTGCACAGATTCAGCTACTCTAAATAGGCTAGCACCATCGCCGAGTGAAACACAACCAATTCCATGGAAAACGGTGCCGGATTTGCCGGGCCCGTGATTGGCACTCATGAGGTTCACATGCCACAGCCGCATTTAAACGGTTCTTTCCCCAATGCCCACTGTCTCAGCCAACAAGGTGGCTGGAAGGAGAGCAGTGCCACGGTTCTGGGACGCTGAGCTGGACACCCTCCCGGACGCCGTAGTGGAGAGAAAGATGACCCTACACCCGGGCGCCGCCATTCGCCGTGTGTGGGCAGAGGTCGACCTCCGAAGAATGGCCAGGGTGATTTAGCTGCTCCGTGCCCCGGCACTAACTCTGTACCCTCCCCCCAGGAACACTTAACCCTTTACCCCGGGGTACGGCCAAACCGCTACCCTGCCCCTCATGCCAGCACCCATGCCCTGGCAACTGAAGCCGCCATCTGTGCTGCATGCATCGGACCGTCTGACGGTTTCCCCCCCACCACCCCACCACCCCAACCGCTCGGAGAGAAGGCTGCATACAACCCCCGCTGAAGGGGAAAAGACTGGAGGGGGACTAGCAGAACAGCAGCCCTCACCATGCCCGGAGGAAAGGGATGTCGCCGAGGTGGAGTGCGGTCATGGGCGAGCAAGTGTGACCCCACTGAGTTGCGGTTGCCCGTGACACATGTGTGGGCATTACCCGCCATCTTAATCCCCCACCCCCATCACCCCCACACCCACCCTCTTATCCCAACCTCACCTCACCCACCTCCACTCTTGCACTCCCCTCACCCCCTCATCCCCTCATCCCCTCGCTCCCTCACCCCTCCCCTTCACCCCCCCCTCCCGCTCACCCCCTTGCCGCCCACATCCACTCCCCCAGCATCCTGCTGTCTAATCATACATGTAGTCTTGTGTTTTACTTGACTTGTCGGAGATGGGGCCAGCCCATCTGGACTCCCCTGCCCGCCAGTGCCAGAGCCAGTGCCCCCCCCCCCCCAGACTCTGATGGGGAGAGGAGCCTACACACCAGCCGTTCACGAGAGACTCCGGACACCCCGGAGGTGACAGCGATTTTCCGTCACAGCTGTTTCCAAAACCCTCCACCATCCCAGAGACAATCACTTCAGTTGGGCACATTAGTGAAGAGGCTTCTGGGACACTATCTGGTGTGCTCCACACATCACATCCAGTACAGCAGGTGGAGGTAGGAGCAGCCGAGGGGCCGGATGGTCTGAGGGCAGGCTGGCCCCAGGAACCAGCTGCCATCCAGATGGGTAGTGGGCTTCTGGAACATCCAGTCCCAACTACGCGTGAAGGAGCAGGGGAAGTTGCCGGCCACGCATGCCACCAAGGCCTACATCGCAAGGTTGGCATCCACAGTGGAGGCATTGGTGGCGACGGTTTCGGCTATGTATCATGTCCAAGGCCTGGGGCATTATGGGCAGGCGGTAGCCGATGATCAGAACACGGCTGCCCTCTCACAGGCAGCCATGTGCCAGAGCCACCTGGATACAGCGGCGCTCCTTAGCATGGCTCAGTCACAGCAGCCATGGCTGGGAATGTCAGTGGCATTGCCCAGACGCTGGCCAGTGTTGTGCAGACACAGGGCGGGGTGGCCCAGTCCCAGAGGGCGGTGGCCCAGTCCCAGAGGGCGGTGACCCATTTGCAGTGTGATGTGGTGCAGTCCCAGACGTAGATGGGCCACTCCCTGTGCTCCATGGCCGCGAGCAAGTAGACCCTGGTTGAGACCAGAGCAGGCCCCCAGGACTGGCAGCGCCAGGTGGTGGGGAAGCATCAGGGGTTGGCTTCCCTCGCACCCACGTCCAATGGAGTAGCCCGGGGGCCATCGGGCACCCCAAGGGAGGAGGAGGTAATGGGGCCCATGTCGGTGACTCCCGCAGGGTAGGTGCTGGTCCATCGCAGTGCCTCGGACTCCCTCCCCTCCTGTTCTTGGCGCATCCAATGGACAGCAGGCAAAACAGGGTGGCACAACACCACCCGGGACACCCGAGCAGTGGCCGGGCCCATCCAAGCCGGGTTGCCCCAGGAGACGTGTGCCTTGTCGCAGGGCAGGAGTCATAGCAGGCCGCCTCCACTCCTGCTGTACCATCTGGTGAAATGGAGGCCTGGTGGATCGGCTCTTGTGGGGGTAGCCAAGGGGATTGGAGGCCCGTTGGGTGCATATGCTCTGTGCAGGGTGGTACCCTGGCAAACCTTGGCAGTACCAGCCAGGTACCATGACAAGGCAAACTGGGTGCCAGCCTGGCACTGCAAAAGTGTCCATGTGACACCTTCAGTTGGCAGGGGCACAGCCAGGGTGTCAGGCTGCCATTGCCAAGGTGCTAAGCTGGCATTTGTTTGGCGGCAATGATCGGGTATTGGGGCTGTGCGGCGGCGGCGGGGGGGGGGGGGGGGGGGGGCGGCGGGTACCTCCTTTTAGTGAGTTGGGACTAGGGTGGGGTGAGGTGCGGGCGCCACTCCGGTGCCTCGAGAGATTGGGATACCATTTCCCGATCCCTCACTGCACTGAGGATTTCCGGCGAGCTCCTCAATGCTGAAAACGTTGCGAAGTGCGGCCCCGTCGGCGAGTTCCCCGCCGAGGGTCCCGATCTACCTGGATGGGCATGAGATGGGGTATTTCTCAGCACTCAATGTGCCGGGAAGCACGCGGGTAATCTAACGCACAACGGCACTCTGCCCCCACTTGGGTACATTGCGCCCTCTAATTAACACCTGTCACTCTCTCTGTCAGTGAGTTCCCCACCACTATCTAACCACGCTTAGTCACTTGATGGGACCCAGGAGAGTTTCTCCCCGGTCAAGCCCACACTTAAAATGTTTCCATCACTGGGGAGCTGAACTCACTGATCTGACCGGCGCCACAGAGATTGGGCCACCATTTTGAAAGGATGCCTCACTCTCGATGTGAGCTTGAGGGACCCCTACAACCACGGGCAATGTCACCCCCCCCCACACACATGGGGGCATTATCCCACACCCCTCCAAGTGAAGACACCCCACTATGGGGTCGTTGAGAGTCCACCATTTTCAGGCCTACCCACATCCCCTTTTGGGCCCAGCCTTCCAGGACACCCACCATTCGCCCTCTCCAAACCTTCATATCTGCCCTTCATGCCCCCACCCTTCATATTTCTCTCAACCCTCCTTTCCTAAGGCCACCCTCAGGCTCTGACCCTTGACAGTGCCACCCTGGCACTGCCACCCAGGCAGTTCTCCTGCCAGCCTGGCAGTGCCACCCAGGCACTGGTAGTGCCAGACTGGCAGTACCAAGGTGCCAGGCTGACATGGCAAGATGGCTGAATGCCAGTGGGAGAGCCAGGGTGCTGCCTTTCGCTGACCCTGACCACCGAAGGATCTCCAATAGCTTGGGAGACTCCCCCAGTAACTGTGATACCTGATCCACATTTGTGTGGACCAGTATTAATTGCCGCCCATGTGATCACTCGCTGGGAGCCAGCTCGATCACGGGAGGCCATTCAATTGGGGGTCTTGCCCGTTAACGATATGGAGATTGGCCTTAATTGGTGATTATCAGTTTCTCGCCAATAATCACCAATTATTGTTTATAAAAAGTGATGTCCGGATCTCACCAATGGGATTGGGCCGGTTACATCAGAAACCCATCGCTGCCCAGTTCGGTTCCCGATTTCGGCCTCTCCCGCGAGATATCCAGCACAATCTGGCGGTTAGTTTGTGCCTCAAAACATGCTCCATTCCCTTAACTCTTAATTCAGCCAATTCTTTGATAATCATGACTCATTGAATCGGCTGTTTATATTTTAATGACTTAATTTAGATTGATGATTACTAACTTCGAAACATTTCTCAAATAAAATCTCCAGTTACACACAGAGGGAGCACCAGAGCTGGACTGTGCTGTGTGTGGAGTGTGCAAACAGAACCTCTGTTGTTTTTACCCATCTGTAACCTCCCCCATGCAATTAAAGGGATTCAGTCAGAGTGAAATAATGGCCCAATCACGAGCAATGACAGCATCATTCACAGCGAAATGTAAATGAAAATACATCTCTCATTTTCTAGATCCACTCTGCAATCTCACTCTGGATGATGGATATTTTGAAATGGTGAATACAACATGGCTGCATGTGAACAATGAAACTTGTCCAAATGGATCAGAAATCTACGTTCCTCACCAGGGTCCAAGTGAGCAATACTGGGAGTAAGTAAATGACTACAGAAAGCTGCACCTAGAACCTGGACAGCTGTACCAGTAGCTTCCTCTTGGGAAGGTTCGTTGGGTGAATGGCCTGTTTAATGAATAAAAAGCTGTTTGATTTAGAGAGAGGTACCGTTCACATCATACACCTGTTACAAAATAGCATCACAACAGGGGACCTTTCATTCGTTAACAGCTCCCCAGTTTAGAACACTGCAGGTTCACTTTAACAATATTTATACAGTGAAAACCTGAGCGATTTTGTTTATCTTCTCAAAGGAGAAAAAGTCACCACAAGAATTCCTAAACGTTAAATGGTTCCAATCATTAATGACTGTGTTTAATTGAATCCAGTGTTGTATTTAACCCATAGACCTGGGAACTGAGTTGAGGAAAAGTGTCTGGTAGCATGGTAGCACGGACTATGGGCTGGATTCTCCGATTCTGCGGCTGTGTCTGCAGGAACCGTCTGGACTTCCGATCAAAACGTCGGCGCTGCCCCCGCACCGATGCTCCACCCGGTGGGGGCCAGCAGTCACACCTCATAAAGCCCCCAGCTTTACCTGCCGCTATGGACGCAAAATGGCCGGGTCCATGAGCACAGTGGCGGCCTGCAGCGGCCTGGCCGCACAACATGGTGCTGGCCGCGCATGGACCTAGCCTGCCAAAAACTGCCCCCCCGCCGACTGTGGCGGCGCCGGGCACAGTTCGCAGTCGCCACGCCAGGTTTATGAAAGGTGCGAGGGCACGAGTACAACATCGTTGGGAATTCAGCCCATCGGGGGGCTCAACATCAGGGAATGGCCTCAGGTGACGTCCTGAGGCTGTCCCGAAGGCTGGCTGCGTACTCCTCGAGTGTACCATTTTTGAGGGGGCAGTGCATCGGAAAAATGGCGTCGTCCCCGATATCAGCGGGAAAATGGACTCTCCGGCCGATCGCCGAACACGATTTCGGCATCGGAGGTCGGAGAATCCCGCCCCATATTTAACAATATGAAGGAGCTGAATTCATTGGGAGACAGTGACTAAACCAGGTAGTTTAGCACTGTTAGCAAAATTAAATGAACTCCCACACATCTCATTGGCACTCACTGCTGAAACACAGCTGTATGTTTAAAAACATTAGTAGAAACAGAGATGAATTATAAAAGGTCTCAGGGTTCTCAGGTACGCCAGCCGCAATTTCCTGCACGGTGCGCCCTTACCACCAGCGGGATTCTCCGTTCCAGCAGCTGGCCAATTGGATTTCCCATTGTGGCCACCCCATGGCGTCGGAATTCCACCGATGGTTTGCTCCCAATTCTTGGCAAAATTATTTGACTAAATATTTTGATGTATTTTATCTAATAGCGTCCGTGTGTAATAGTATACTTAGTTGCTGTCTGTTATTGTTTTATTCAGCAAAGTGGTTTTACGCCGTAGCAGTTCAATGGATGAGACTGGGGAGATAGTCTGGTATTTAGCCCTCTGCCTGCTTCTGGCCTGGCTGATTGTTGGGGCAGCGTTATCGAAAGGAATCAAATCTTCAGGGAAGGTAAAATGGTTGTTGATGAATTGAGTTAAATTGAGTTAAAGTACAGATTTCAGCAACAATAAAATTAGACTTTATGAATCATTTGTGAAGTGGGCTGGTTTACCTCACAGGTGATGTTAAGTAACTCCTTGGGGCCGGGTGGGTGATTCATGATTCATGAACACATCAGGCCGAAATTGACTTGGGGCGTGATCGAACCAAATTCTTTCTGAGTATGGTAGTGAGTGGGAATCGCTGGGTGTTTCCCAACGGCCGACCCGGCGATTCTGTCACCGGTGTTTAACGTTAATTATGGCACTTAATGATGCCCACAGACTTCATGCCGCAAGTGACTGTTCCACCGGCTGATTCGCCGGCCCGTGCCTGGTAGTACCCGCTAACGAGAGGGAACAGCACTTAAACAAATCCGACAGAGCAAACCCCAGGCAGCATGCAGTCATGCCACCGCGCAGATCAGCTCCATGATTCAGGGATGCCAGCCTGGCCAGACTGATGGATGCGGCCGAGTCCGGACGGGAACCTTGTTCCCCCGAGGGGTTTGGTTGGTCAGCCACAGATCAGCCAGTGCTTCCTGGGAGGCAGTGGCAGCAGCCGGCTGCGTGGGGTGTGTCAGTAGAAGGACCACCACCCTGTGCCGCAAGACGCTCAATGACTTATGCCGGGCCGCACGGGTGAGTTGGCATCGATCTCCTGGCAGTAGTCCCACCTGCCGATTGGAGGAGTCATAGAACATAGAACATACAGTGCAGAAGGAGGCAAATCATCCCATCGAGTCTGCACCGACCCACTTAAGCCCTCACTTCGACCCTATCCCCGTAACCCAATCACCGTTCCTAACCTTTATGGACATGAAGGGCAATCCACCTAACCTGCACGTCTTTGGACTGTGGGATGAAACCATAGCACCAGAGGAAAGCCACGCAGACACGAGGAGAACGTACAGACTCCGCACAGACAGTGACCCAGCGAGGAATCAAACCTGGGACTCTGGCTCTATGAAGCAACAGTGCCAGCCACTGTGTTACCGTGATGCCCTCTGTGCTACCTTGTTGCCCAAGTGCTATGGGCGCAGGAGATTTCATTTCATTTAATTCAGATTGTGCTGGCAATGCTTGGCACCGAGGCCACACTGCTGGGGTGGCGGCCACAGTCGAGAGCCTGGAGCACAACGCCGGCAGCAGCATGGGTGGTGGTGACCAAGGAATGGCTCAGTCAGTGGCTGGAGGATGTGTCTCAGGTGGTCCTTGCTGGGGCGCTGCAGGGCATGTCCCAGTCTCAGGTGGTCATTGCCGGAGCTCTGCCGAACATGTCCCAGTCACTGGGGGACGTGTCCCTGTCTCAGGTGGGCCTTGCAGGGGTGCTCCAGAGCATGTCACAGTCACTGATGGTCGAGTCCTAGACACAGATGGTCATTGGTGAGGCACTGCAGAACCTCACAGAGGGGCATTGCTCAGGGTCACGCTGATGACACGCTGTCACGCTGATGACACGAAAGTCGGTGGAGTTGCGGACAGTACGGAAAGATGTTGCAGGTTACAGAGGGACATAGATAAGCTGCAGAGCTGGGCTGAGAGGTGGCAAATGGAGTTTAATGCATAAAAGTGTGAGGTGATTCACTTTGGAAGGAATAACAGGAAGACAGAGTACTGGGCTAATGGTAAGATTCTTGGTAGTGTGGAGGAGCAGAGATCTCGGTGTCCATGTACATAGATCCCTGAAAGTTGCCACCCAGGTTGAGAGGGTTGTTAAGAAGGCGTACGGTGTGTTAGCTTTTATTGGTAGAGGGAGTGAGTTTCGGAGCCACAAGGTCATGCTGCAGCTGTACAAAACTCTGGTGCGGCCGCATTTGGAGTATTGCGTGCAGTTCTGGTCACCACATTATCGGAAGGATGTGGAAGCATTGGAAAGGGTGAAGAGGAGATTTACCAGGATGTTGCCTGGTATGGAGGGAAGATCTTATGAGGAAAGGTTGCGGGGCTGCTTTCGTCAGAGAGAAGAAGATTAAGAGGTGACTTAATTGAGGCATACAAAATGATCAGAGGATCAGAAAGGGTGGACAATGAGAGCCTTTTACCTCGGATGGTGATGGCTAGCACAAGGGGACATAGCTTTAAATTGAGGGGAGATAGATATGGGACAGATGTCAGAGGTAGGTTCTTTACTCAGAGTAGTAAGGGCATGGAAAGCCCTGCCTGCAACAGTAGTACTCGCCAACATTAGGGGCATTTAAATGGTCATTGGATAAACATATGGATGATAAGGGAATAGTGTAGATGGTCTCCAGAGTGGTTTCACAGGTCGGCGCAACATCGAGGGCCGAAGGGCCTAAAGAACGCTGTAGTGTTCTATGTTCTATGGTGCAGACACTGGGGAGAGCCAGATGACACAGGGAAATCGAGAGCCCAATCCAGCTGCTCCTCTGACCAGAGGTGAACCCTGTTGTGTTATGCTGCTTCGGATAACACAGGCTGCTACTTGATGCAGTCTTAACTAAAGGATACTCCAGACTCTGAAATGAGTTCAAGGCGTTTATTGAACTATTAACACAGTTCTCAAATGAGTTCGACTCTCTGCTAATGTAACTGTAGTAACTCAGTCTAACTGTACCAGCTTACTCTAAGCCACATGCTGGGGTGTGATGCTGCTGATCAACCCTCTCTAACTCTCTAGATGTCTGTCTGTGGAAAGAGGCAGGGTGTGAGTGCCTCATCCCTTTTATAGTGTTTATGTCATGCCCCCTTGTGGTGATGCCACCTCTGAGTGTCCTGACTGCCCAATGGTTGTGTCCTATTCTGAGTGTTCATTGGTTGCATGTTTGCATATCATGACAACTCCCAGGGCCCTGAGGGCAAGAATTGGTAGGTGGGAGCCCTGGAGACTGACTCAGAGCTTCCCTATGGCATGAAGACAACTTTCCCGAGCCTCCACCCCTGGAGGGCTAAGCAGATAGCGGATCACTGAGCAGGTATTGGGAGGGGAGAAGGCACCATTGGGAACCTGGGACACTTGGGGTCCCGACTGTACACCATTTTTTTTTTATAAACAATTTTATTGAGGTAGTTTTTGGCTTTGTAAAGAGTTACAGACATCAACAGAAAGAAAGCAAAAAAGGCAAAAATGTGCAAACATCCATGTACTTTCAATACTTCAATCGTAACATACTGCACAAGCCCGCTCCTCTCCCACCGGTACTACCCGCCATTTTATCCCTCCTACTAACCCTCCTAACCCTAACCCTGACCGCCCCCCCCCCCCCCCCCTGCTGATGCTCACTCTCCCGCAAAGAAGTCAATAAATGGTTGCCACCTCCAGGCGAACCCCTGTACAGATCCCCTCAAGGCAAACTTAATTTTTTCCATACCCTGGAAACTCGACATGTCCACAAGCCACAACTCAGTCTTCGGGGGCTTTGAGTCCCTCCACGCCAATGGTATTCGTCGCCGGGCTATCAGAGAAGCAAAGGCCAAAACATCGGCCTCTTTCTCACCCTGGACTCCCGGGTCTTCCGAAACCCCAAAAATTGCCACCCCTGGACCCATCGCCACCCTTGTTTTTAGCACCCGTGGCATGACGCCCGCAAATCCCTCCCAGTACCCCCTAAGCTTAGGGCATGCCCAAAACATGTGAATGTGGTTCGCTGGTCCTCCCGCGCACCTAGCACATTTGTCCTCTATCCCAAAGAATTTTCTCATCCGAGCCACCGTCATATGGGCCCGGTGAACGACCTTAAATTGAATCAGCCCAAGCCTGGCACATGTCGCGGTCGAATTTACCCTACTCAGGGCCTCTGCCCACAGCCCATCCTCCATTTCCCCGCCTAGCTCCTCCTCCCATTTAAGTTTCAGTTCCTCTGTCTGGGACCCTTCCTCCCTCATGAGCACGTTATAAATACCCGAGACTCTACCCTACCCTTCTTCCCCCCTAGAGGCTATTCAGTCTTGGATCCCCATTGGCGGGAGGCGTGGGAAAGATGGGACCTGTCTACGAATAAAGTCCCGCAACTGTAGGTACCTAAAATAATTTCCCCTTACCAACCCAAATTTCTCCTCCAAGCTCCTCAAACTCGCAAAGCTCCCTTCCAGGAACATATCGCCCACCCTTCCCACCCCCGCCCGCCGCCATATTCGAAACCCCCCATCCATACTCCCGGGGACAAACCGATGGTTGTCGCAGATTGGCGCCCAAACCGACGCCCCCGTCTCCCCTACATGCCTCCTCCACTGGCCCCATATCTGCAGGGTCGCCACCACTACCAGGCTGGTGGAATACTTGGCCGGCGCCGTGACCAGGGCTGCCAAGCTGGAGTCCCTGCACGAAGCCGCCTCCACCCGCTCCCAGATAGACCCCGTACCCACCATCCATTTCCTTATCATAGCAATGTTGGCCGCCCAGTAATAATTAATCAGACTCGGCAAAGCCAGCCCTCCCTCGCTGCTGTTCCTCTCCAGCATCGCCTTCTTCACCCGCGGGGATTTTCCCACCCAGACAAAGCTCATGATCATCCTGTTAACTCTTTTGAAGAAAGACTGTGGGACAAAGATCGGGAGGCACTGAAAAACAAACAGAAATCTAGGGAGGATTGTCATCTTTACAGTCTGCACCCTCCCTGCCAGCGACAGCGGGAGTGCATCCCATCTCCGAAACTCTCCCTTCATTTGCTCCACCACCCTGGCCAAATTTAACTTGTGCAGCCTGCCCCAGTCTCGTGCCACCTGGATTCCCAAATACCGGAAATTTTCCTCAACCAGCCTAAACGGTAGCCCTCTCAATCTGTTCTCCTGGCCCCTTGCCTGTACCACAAACATTTCACTCTTGGCCGTATTTAATTTGTATCCTGAAAACTGGCCGAACTTCCTCAACATTCCCAGTATACTTCCCATCCCGGCCACTGGGTCCGACACGTACAGGAGCAGGTCATCTGCGTAAAGAGAGACCCTATGTTCTACCCTGCCCCTCACCATCCCCTTCCATCCCTCTGCGGCTCTCAGCGCAATCGCCAGCGGCTCTATGGCCAGCACAAACAGCAGCGGGGAGAGCGGGCAGCCCTGTCTGGTCCCTCGGTACAGCCTAAAGTACTCCGACACTTCTCTGTTAGTCCTGACGCTGGCCCTCGGGGCCTGATAAAATAATTTGATCCAATCCACCAGTCCCTCCCCGAACCCAAACCGTCCGAGCACCTCCCATAGATAGTCCCACTCCACCCGGTCAAAGGTCTTCTCGGCGCCCATCGCCACCACTACCTCTACCTCCCTGCCCACCGGGGGCATCATTATCACATTAAGCAATCTTCTCAGGTTGGCCGCCAGCTGCCTACCTCTCACGAACCCAGTTTGGTCCTCCCCAATCACCTTCGGTACACAGTCCACCATTCTAACCGCCAGTACCTTTGCCAGGAGCTTGGCGTCAACATTAATCAGGGAGATTGGCCTGTAGGACCCGCACGCCTCCGGGTCTTTACCCCGCTTCAATATCAGTGATATAGTGGCTTGCCACATTGTCGGCGGCAGGGTCCCTCTGTCCCTTGCCTCATTGAAAACCCTCGCCAAGACCGGGCCCACCAGCTCAGAAAGCTTCCTATAGAACTCTAATGGGTATCCATCCGGCCTCGGGGCTTTCCCCGACTGTATGGCCTTTAGGCCCCCCAATACCTCTTCCACTCTAATCGGGGCCCCCAGCTCATTCACTCGCCCCCCACCTACTGTTGGGAATGTTAACCCGTCCAGAAACCTTTTCATCTCCTCCGGTTCTTCCGGCGGCTCCGAAGTATACAGCTTGCGATAGAAGTCCCGGAATACCTTATTCAATCCTGCCGGATCCTCCACTTTGCGTCCCTCCCCATCCATCACTCTACCTATTTCCCTGGCCGCCTCCCTCCTCCTGAGTTGCTGCGCTAACAATCTGCTAGCCTTTTCCCCATGCTCGTACACCACTCCCCTCGCCTTCCTAAGCTGTTCCACTGCCCTACTCGTGGATAGTGCCCCCAGTTCTGCCTCTCCCCGAGTAAAACCTCCCCCGGGGACTCCGCGTGCTCTTCATCTATCCGACCCATTTCCCTGACCAATCTATCCATCTCTGCCCTGTCTGCCTTGGCTCTGTGGGCCCCAATTGAAATCAGCTCCCCCCGCACTACTGCCGTTGAGGTCGCCGCTGTGACCTCCCCCGTGTCATTCACCTGCAGGTAATTTTGCATACACCTCCGAAGCCTCTCGCAGATCCCCTCCTCCGACAGCAGTCCCACGTCTAGCCTCCATTGCGGGCGTTGGTAGCTCGCTCCCCCGATCTGCAGGTCTACCCAGTGCGGGGCATGGTCTGAGATAGTAATTGCCGAATATTCCGTGTTCTTTACCTCCCCTATACAATCCCTGCTTAGTACAAAGAAATCTATCCTAGAATTTACTTTATCGACGTGCGAGTAAAACGAATAGCCCCCTCCTGTCGGCTGCCTGGCTCTCCAGGGGTCCACTACCCGCATTTGCTCCATAAACCCTTTCAGCTCCTTTGCCATTGCTGGGAGTCTACCCGTTCTGGGACACGATCGATCCAAAGCCGGGTCAAGGACCATGTTAAAGTCCCCCCCCCATTATTAGCCTGCGAGAGTCCAGGTCCGGGATCTTCCCCAGCACTCTTTTAATGAAGTCCACGTCATCCCAGTTCGGGGCATATATATTCATCAGCACCACTCTTCTCCCCTCCAGTCTGCCCCGTACCATCAGGTATCTGCCCCCCCCTGTCTGCGGCTATGCCCTCCGCCTCAAATTGCACCCGCTTGTTGATCATGATTGCCACCCCCCTGGACTTCGAGTCCAGGTCCGAGTGGAAGACCTGGCTAATCCAGCCCTTCCTTAGCCTGGTCTGGTCAGACACTTTCAGATGTGTCTCCTGCAACATAATTACGTCCGGCCTCAGAGCCCGCAAGCGCGCGAACACCCGCGCCCTCTTATCCGGCCCAGTCAGTCCCCTGATGTTCCAGGTGATCAGCCTGGTCGGGGGGGGCTCACCCCCCCCCCCCCCCCACCCCCCCCCCCCCACCCCCCCACCCCCCCAACCACCATGCTGGTCAGCCATAGCCTTTCTCGGACTGGCCCGTGCGTCGCGCCATTCCTGGCCTGCCCGTTGGCTGCCTCCACCCTCAACCTCCTTTCCAGTGCCTATTTCAAGTCCCTCCCACGTCAGCAGAACAACCCCCTCCCCTAACCACATCCCACAATACCCCCACCCCTGCCATCTACTGGCTGTGATCTCCCCCCCACCTGACTCCCTTGACTAGACAATCTACTAGCCCGGTGACTCAACACTCCGGCGCCTTCCTGTCTCATTCCCATTGTTTCCCCGTCCTCCTTCCCCACTCCCCGCCGCCCCATCCCCCTCTCCAACCCACTGGAGCAAACTCACTGGCTGGCACAGGAAGGCATGGACATCAACAAAACAAACAAAAAAAAAACAAGAAAAACCCCCCCAACCCATGTCCTTGGCCCCCCTTGCTGACCGGCCCCCCTTCGTTACCGTGCCGGCTCCAGTGTCCTCCGCGAGCTGCACAAAAAGTACAAATCCGCCCAAAAAGGAAAAACCAGAAAAAAGAGGAAAAAACAAAAACATAAGAGAAAAAACAAACAATTAAAAAAAAAACCAAACCAATGTCCATGAACAAAGTAAAGAGTCCCAAATGTTCCGCTTGGCACCTTTGACCCAGCAAACCGTTGAACAGCAGTCCAGGCCCATTCGGCGTACCTTCCCACGGTAGTCCTCGGGCCCTAATTCACGTCCGTGGGGCCTCTTTTCGGGACCAGCCCCTGATCCCTCGTAAAGTCCATCGCTTCTTCAGGCTCAGAGAAGTAGTGGTGACCCTGGTGCGTGACCCATAGACGAGGCGGGAACAGCAGACCAAACTTCACGTGCTTCTTGAACAGCACCTCCTTGACTTTCTTAAAGGCTGCTCGCCGCCGAGCCACCTCCTGGCTGAGGTCCTGGTAAATGCGGAGGGCACTGTTGTTCCACGTGCTGCTCCTGGCGCTCTTTGCCCACCGCAGCACCCGCTCCTTGTCCACGAACCTGTGGAACCTAATCACCATCGGGAGGGAGGGGTCCGCCCGGCCGCCCCTGCCTCGCCTGCACTCTGTGTGCCCCCTCCAGCTCCGGCGGTCGCGGAAAGGCTTCGGCCCCCATCAGCTGCATCAATAGGTCTCCTACAAACGCTGCGGCATCAGCTCCCTCAGCCCCCTCTGGGAGACCGACCATCCTCAGATTGTTCCTGCGGGCTCTATTCTCCAGCTCCTCCACTCTGTCCAGCAGTCTTCTCTGCCGCTCCGTCAGCCCGTCAACTTCTAGCGTCGCAACCGTCTGCGCATCCGCCTGCTCCTCCACCGCCTCTCCCAGCTCCTTAATTTTAACATCCTGGGCGTCCAGCCTCTGGTTCAGCTGATCCACCGCTTGCTGGATTGGGTCCAAGCTGTCCCGCTTCAGCGCTTCAAAACTGGACTTCATTACCTGGAGCATGTTATCCAGCGCCTGCTGGATTGCTGAGTCCGGGGTCCATGTGTCCGCCATCTTAGGTTCCAGGTAAGTTTCTTCAGGTCCTTGCCTCTGTCCCTTTTTCTCTCTTTTCTTCTGCCTCCTGGACTCCCGCTGTTCCATGTGCCGCAGCCCGCTCCTCCGCACTTTCGCTGCCGCCTTACTTCAGGTCCGTGGTCCCTCTATCGCTGGAATCAGCCCCTAAACGCCCGCCGGAGTGAGAGCCCGCCGAATGTGCGGCTCACTCGGACATCGCCGCCACCGGAAGTCCTCCCGACTGTACACCATTAAAACACTTTACACCCAAAACATGCAAAGCGTCCATCCCGTTATTCCGCACTATGGGCAGCCTTCCCCCCCTCCCCCAGTAGCACTCCGCCTGCCCAAGGCAGCAGCCCCAGCTCCCATGCTCCCAGCTACCATGGCAAACCAAATACAGCTGATGTGTGTGAGCATGCACCCAGCAGGAGATAGAAGTCAGACTGTGGCATAGATTGAGAAGCGACAGAGCTCAGCTAACAGCGGGTTGTCATCACCCTCCTGCTTTGTATATTGACCTGCTGATAGTTCCGACTGATGCACTATCAATTACCACAAAGACGAGAGTAGTGGAATAATCGAGGCTTTATTGAGCAAAGATGTTGTGCCTCCTGTAGCTGCTTCCAGAATGGCTGCAGGACCGGCGAGCACACACATTTATACGCCGCCTACTGGGCGGAGCCAGCAGGCAGGGATTTACCCATGTATCTCTAGTATATGATTCTTACCGTATTATATATCATGCTGCTAGTGGTGACTACCATACGGCCACAGGCCCATCACCGCAGAGTGATCTTCCACAGACCCTAGGAAAGTGGAACAGGGCAATCAGTGGGGGGAGGGTGATGAGTAATGGATGGTCTGGGACAAGGAAGGGGGTAGTGGGAGGCATGAAGGGGTCATGGGTATGAGAGAAATTAGACGAATCCGGTGTGAAGCAAGCAACGACCAGTGCCTCCCTGGTCTTCCTGGCATGCCGGATCCTCGCAGCCACCGCCTGTCCTCTGCCCTCCGGCTGGTCCCCTGGGTCCTCCATGAGCTCGTCCTGGTCCGGCTCCTCTTTGCCCTCCTTCTCGGAGGTGGCCACATGTTCCTCCACCTCCAGCATGTCAATCCGCTGCTGTGCCATTCCGATTCCGAACTCGGATGACTGTCTGTGTGGCGATTGCACGTTCTCTCCGTGCCAGCATGGGTTTACTCTCGGTTATTTGGGTTTTCTCCCACAGCCCAAAGATGTCCAGGTTAAGTGGATTAGATATGCCTAACAGCCCCGAGGAGGGGTAATAGGTTTAGGGTGCGGGATTGGGCCTAAGTAGGTAGCTCTACTTAGCACAAACTATGTGCCGAGCATCGGGAAATTCACGTCAGTTCCCACTCGTTTCCATATTTAGAATGGTTTTAGTTAATTCACGGCCGCTATCTTACCGGCCCGCTTGTTTTCGCACCCGGTGTGATTTGGCCGGTAGATCGTGCCCTTGATCTATCTCCTGAGTGGAAAATAGCTTAATCATCAAATTTGGATTTTCAATACCATTGTGTCCAATGCTACGGAAGTCCAAGACTCCCTGAGTGGGGTACATTGCTCCTTGAGCTGCTTTCGGCACAGCTCTCCCCGTGCTGGGATTTTCCACTCATTGACTGGAATTTCCCAATTGGTCAGATCATGATGGCAGACTGCAATTCTGGCTAATTTTATGCATGAATTATGTTGTGCTGTTTGGATGTTTTTGGAGAAGTTGAGGTGAGTTTTCGGATTGAGCAGGGAACGTCACTGCATCCTCACAGCGAATATAACCGGCTTTATGCCTCGACCCCTGAAATGTGCCCCCATTCGATGGATTTCAGTTACTAATTCAGAGGTTTGGGGTGAATTTCCAATTGCTCTGGAAGGTTGGGCAGGACTGGCTCAGTGGTTGAGCAGATTAGGGTCATGGTTTTATTTGAATGAAGGGAGGTTTGTCTGGACATTGAGAATGGCAAAGAAACCTGAGAAGTAAATATTGAGACTGAAACATATTCAACCTACTCTCATCCTTTTTTAATATGCTATCTCCCTGAATGTGAAATATATAGAAGTTGGAACATATATTTTTTAATTCAATAAATGTTTGAAGTGGGTCAACATTTAGTGCCCATCTCTAGTTGCCATTCAGGCAGAAGTTATGGTGGGTTGCGTTCTTAAGAATAATAATAATAATTTTCATTATTGCCACAAGGGGTGGGCAGCACGGTGGCACAGTGGTTAGCATTGCTGCCGACAGCGCTGAGGACCCGGGTTCGAATCCCGGCCCTGGGTCACTGTCCGTGTGGAGTTTGCACGTTCTCCCCGTGTCTGCGTGGGTTTCACCCCCACAACCCAAAGATGTACAGGGTAGGTGAACGCTAAATTGCCACTAAATTGGAAAAAATAATTGGGTACTCTAAATTTCTAAAAAAGAAAAACAAAAATTATTGTCACAAGGGTAGGCTTACATTAATACTGCAATGAAGTTTCTGTGAAAAGCCCCTGGTCACCACATTCCGGCCCCTGTTTGGGTACACGGAGGGAGAATTCAGAATTCTCAGCTGGTATGGGAATTGCAGTCCTTCAGGTGTAGGTACACCCACTGTGCTGTTAGAGAGGCAGTCCCAGGATGTTGCTCCAGTGACAGGGAAGGAGCGGCGACATATTTCCAAGTCAGGATGGTGAGTGACTTGGAGGGGAACCTCCAGGTGGTGGGATTCCCATATATCTGATGCTCCTGCCCATCTAGATGGGAGTGGTTGTGGGTTTGGAAGGTGCTCTCGAAGGAACCTTGATGAGTTACTGCAGTACATCTTGCAGATGGTGCACATGGTTGCCACTGTTCGTCGGTGGTTGAATGTTTGTGGAAGGAGGAGTAATCAAGCGGGCTGTTTTGTCCTGGATGGTGTCAAACGTCTTGAGTGTTGTTTGAGCGAAACGCATCCAGGCAAGTGGAGAGTATTCAATTCCAGTCCTAACTTATGCCTTGTAGATGGTGGACAGACTTTGGGGGGTCAGATGGTGAGTTACTCACCATTGAATTCCTTACCTTTGACCTGCCCTGGTGGCCATAGTGTTAATATGGCTTGTCCAGTTCAGTTATTATCAATGGTAATCCCCAGGATGTTGATTGTGGGGGTTCAGCGATGGTGATGCCATTGAATGTCAAGGGGCGACGGTTAGATCCTCTCCTGTAGGAGATGGTCATTGCCTGGCACTTGTGTGCCGTGAACATAATTGCCACTTGTCACTTATTCTGCACTTTAGATTCAGTTCCATTTTGCAACTCAGTTTTAAATTCGTATAGTTATTGCCATACCAATTATCTTATGATTCATTCTCTGCTTTGATTACAATCCAATCAGTTTACCATTCAATTGGATTCAATGCTGTATATGTTGTACAGGAAACTCTAACAAGCTCCTCTCCCTGGTCAGGTGGTTTATTTCACTGCGACGTTCCCTTATGTGGTTCTGACCATACTCCTGATCCGAGGCCTTACCCTGGAGGGAGCCTATAAAGGAATTGAATTCTACATTGGAAGCCAGTCGGACTTCTCCAAACTGGCTCAAGCTGAGGTAAGTACAATAATATTGACTGAATTTAAAGTGTAATTTTTGGATGGATTGTTTAATATTTCACTTAATTTTCTTTGTCTGCTTGGGATAGCAACATTCTGAATGCTGCTTTTGGGTTCTTTTTGCTGAAATGTGGAAAAATAGCTTCAGCGATTGCTCATTTTTACCCAGACCCTGCGATATATTTGGATTAGTTAGTTTGCCGTTTTTATCACCTTGATGAGAAGAGATAGGATGGAACTGGATGGGGCACAGCGACAGGGAATGGGATGCAATGGAATTTTTCTCGATGCCTCCTTCTTACAGAAACCTCGGAACAGATTCAGTCAGAAGATTTGCTGGTTAAATTTGGTATGAACCAGAGGGATAAACATTGGGCTGGGATCCTCTGGCCCCCCCCAGCCGCACGGTCATTGGTGGCACGCTGTGCGCTGTCTCTTCCCGGTGATTGTCAATGGGATTTCCCATTGATGCCACCCTATGCCGCTGGGAAACGTATGGGCGAGGGTGCGCTGCCAACAGGAAAAGAGAATCCCAACAGCCGGAAAATTACAGCCTTTGCCTCAAATGTGGCAGGTAATTTACTGTTCCCTGCTCCTCGTTAGACTTGTACTTATCAATGATATTTGGTGCTGTGCGTAGTTGAATGTGGGAGATGGAAACGACACCGCATCGTCAGCATGTGGAATCTGAGTGAATGTGGAAAGACACTGAGTATCTACTTAATCAATCAGATTGCAGTATTGAGAAATTAAGAGCACAATGGCTGCAGCAGAGAACCAGGTGTTCGAGTGGAGGAATTCAATGCCAGATCAGATACAGAAAGAGAAACGAAGGGTGGAATGCTCTTGTTGAATGGCTGATTTATATTACAACAACACTTGTAGTTAAAGCGAAAAACAATGGGCGTAATTCTCCGACCCCCCGGGGCCGGCGTCAATCCCGCCCCCGCCGTGTCCCGAATTCTCCGCCCCCCCGAGATTCGGTGGGGGCGGGAATTGCGCCATGCTGGTCGGCGGGCCCCCCGCGGCGATTCTCCAGCCCGTGATGGGCCGAAGTCCCGCCGCTGACAGGCCTTTCCTGCCGGCATGGTGTAAACCACCTCTGGTACCAGTGGGATTGGAGGCGCGAGCGGGCTCCGGGGTCCGGCGGGGGGGGGGGGGGGGGTGCGGGGCGATCTGACGCTGAAGGGTGCCCCCACGGTGGCCTGGCCCGTGATCGGGGCCCACCGATCGGCGGGTGGGCCTGCACCGTGGGGGCATCTTTTTCTCCCGCCGCCGCCATGGCCTTCACCCTGCACATGCGCCGGTATGACATCAGCAGCCGCTGACGCACCGGCGCATGCGCGGACTTCCGCCAGTCATCGAAGGCCTTTCGGCCACAGCTGGCGGGGCGCCAAAGGCCGTTCGCACCGGCCGGCGGAGCGGGAGCCCCTCAGTATGAGGGCTTGGCCCCCAAAGGTGCGGAGAATTACGCACCTTTGGGGAGGCCGGACACCAGAGTGGTTCACGCACTCCGTCCCGCCGGGACCCCCTGCCCCGCCGGGTAGGGGAGAATCCCAGCCAATGTGCTAACATTAACTGTGGGTAAACTATATACAATGCAACAGATGAATGACAGTATGATCACGCACAAACAACCTCTTTCTTCCAGCCCTCCACTCCATCTGAGGTCACCTGACTCTAACATTCTCTTCTGCATAAATAAAACCCTAGTGGTCAATCAATGAATTGCAACACAACCATGATATCACCACAAAGGGCAAATAAAGAAAAGAGTAAGAGATGGGAAGGAAAGTCACAAGCAGAAAAACTCAAATAATTAAAACATTTTCTAATCTCCAGCAACAATTATAACCTGACTTGATACATCATTAAAAGGTCAATTAGAAAAACTTACGTTGAGTTTAGATTGTATTGAGAGTTCAAGCAGAGAGGGTGGGGTTCTCCGTTTCACAAACGATGGACACGATTTAACTAAAAAGGGAACAAATCTCCAGAGCGAGCGCGTTTAGCGCGTGTTTCCCGGTGCTCGCAGCATTGAGAAACACATGACTATGCTGTTGCTAATTCGCAACGGAGACACCAATAATGTTGCTCTTTTTACCTGGATACTGATATGACAGTCATTAATGATGATATTGCTTTTCAGAGTCGCCAGGTATCAAATGATACCTCCACAAGGTTTTACCGGATATCAAGTTAGTTAGTTCAAGTTGAATGATAGTTTATTTACACACAAGAATTACTTCGACATTCAAGATAAAACACTGCAAGCGAAAATACACCTAACACTACAACAACCTGTACTTAACTTCAGGCACCCGGCTTTATGCAGAGGAACAAGGCCGTTGTTTGGATCTTGCGTGGCTGGGTCTGGAGAAGTGGCTTTGTTTCTGCTGGGCTCATCCGTCTGGTGGCGATCGTTGGTCGTGAACTTGTCTTCTGGTCGTGATGCTGCACTTGGTTCTAGGCGTAGGTCGGGGCCAAGAGAGACCGAGCGCCGGGGCCAAGAGAGACTGAACACATGGCAGTGTCTCTCTTTATCCTTCTGGGGTTTCGGATTCTTTTGGGCGATCGTTAGCTTTGGACCCAATAATTTGGGAGGCTTTGATTACTGCCTACGATTTTGGCCAATAAAGGGGCTGGTGCCTTGATGGCTGGGCGTGACCTGAGCGGTCATTGACCTTGGCTTTTTGGGCTCCCTGAGCAAAGGGACTGCTGCCGATGAGTCTGTTTCTGTATTAGTTACCTGAGTCAGGTCTTTTGTTCTGCGGAGATTGGCCATTAGAATGCAAAGTAGCTGAGGGTTTTGATAGCGTCTAGTTATCTGAGCTGCCAATATACATAAGCTCTGAGTGTCTGAGTCCTGGGTTGATCATATTTCCCATTGTCCTTTGCAGGTGGCCATATTTCCCGGGATCCTTTGTAAGTGGCCATCCCAGATGGCTACAATACGACTGGATTTGTTTTGTAGAAGTAGCCTCAGAGGGGAATCGCAGCTGAGGTCACACATAGACCTGTTTTGCACACTGAGGAACTCCACTCACCGGAACTCCCCAGTGTAGAGAGAGATCGGAACATCATTTGCAGCTCGTCTCACTTTAATAAGCAGGTTCCTGTGTTGGTCGTTCTGGGTGAGTGTGCTTAACACTCAATTTGGCTCTGTTTCTTTACTTAGCTCTGGAGTCGGCAGGTATCGCTAAGATACCGCCACAAGTTCAAGGTGAAGTTCAAAGCAATAAAACCATACACCAATTAGTAAGTTCAAACAACTGAGTTTATAATACAATTATAATAACTACCCATGCACACGCTAAAAGGATTAAGCTATTCCTACCGCTAAATAAACTAATACATATCTTGAAGGAACTGCCGGATCAGGGAACAAGGCCTCTTGCTCTGCTCTGGTGCGCAGACTTCAGGTTGGTATAAGTTAAAAGGGGTCAGGAGTGTCTATCTCTGGTAGCGATCGTTGTGAGACACTTACTTGCTGGCGGCTGCTGTCCGAACCTCTCTCTCTCTCCTTCAGGGTCTTCTTGGCAAAAGCTGGTTGAGGTGCTAGTCCACGGAGGAGTGCTGGTCAAAGAGAGAGGAGGGCTGGACAAGAAGACTGAACCATGTGTGGGACCTGTCTTTTATAGGTCCCAGGGATCCGCGCCCCTTTGGGCAGACTCCCCTACCTGCTTGGAATCGATTGGGTCTCTTCCCAATCGATATGTTTGAATCCCCCCAATACTGAGGCTGTTCCTTAGCTACTGGGCGGGCTCTCAGGCTCTTTGTTTTCAAACCCTGTTGGTGCCTGAGTGTCTGGTATCCTTTACAATGTTGCAGTTGCTTCCCCATTTGTGACCATTGTCTCTGGAATCGTTCCATTAACATGCTAATTATCCTGGTGATTGCCTCATTGGTATGCAGAATGTTCGTTTCGGTGCTGTCTGCTTTCTTAGCAGACAGAATCCACACCTGCTAGGTGCAGCCTGCTGGGGCTGCAAACATTGTCCATTTTATCCTATATGCTTTGCGTTCCTCCATTTTGTATTTAGGGAAATGGCCAACTTCGGTGGCTACACCTGGGGTACCTGAGGCTTTGGGATTTAACCCTTTCGCTTCAGAGACCATGGGCATGGGCAGTTCAGCAGTGGTCTTCAAAATGGGGACCAGACAGAACGGCACTTGTGGGGCTCACTGCAGCGGAGCTTGGGGCTCACTGCATTGGACCTGGTCAGTGGGCCTGGAGAGAGGGCGCGGTCATCGAGGTGGAGGTCGACATTGGGCAACCAAGTGAGACCCCACAGCATTTTGGGTTCCTAATGCATGTGTGGCATCACCACCACTATCACCTACCCCCATCTACACAACCCCCAACCCACCACTGCCTCCACCCGCCCTTCACCGTCCCCACCGCACCCCCACCCCACCCGCTCACCATCACCACCTCCTCACCCCACCCACTCACTCCCTTGATATAGTGTGCCCTCTGGGCATCTTGGGCCCCCGTGATGGTACAGATGCATCTTTACACCGAGGTCTGTGAGATTCCTGACAAGTCCCCACCTAGCGCCTCGAAGGACCCATGCGTAAAGGTTCAGGGCAACCGTCACCTTGATGGCCACCAGGAGCGGGTGTCCTCCCCCTTCTCCCACGGTGCCAAGTGCACCATGATCTGGCAGATATGTCACACTGTCCCGCTACTCAGCTGGCGTCAACGGCACACTCGGTCCTCGAATGACAGGCGCTGCCGGTACACACGAAGCCTCACGCAGTGCCTCCTTCCTACCTCCTCCTCGGCCTGTTGGGCGGCCGTCTCCATCCTTACCAGCTGGCTCCTGTCTCTCTAGGACAGGCTCCGCCATTGCAGTGTCCTCCTCGAGCATCTATGGATGCCCATCTATGGGCAGCAGGGTAGCATGGTGGTGAGCATAAATGCTTCACAGCTCCAGGGTCCCAGGTTCGATTCCCGGCTGGGTCACTGTCTGTGTGGAGTCTGCACGTCCTCCCCCTGTGTGCGTGGGTTTCCTCCGGGTGCTCCGGTTTCCTCCCACAGTCCAAAGATGTGCGGGTTAGGTGGATTGGCCATGCTAAATTGCCCGTAGTGTCCTAATAAAAGTAAGGTTAAAGGGGGGGGGGTTATTGGGTTACGGGTATAGGGTGGATACGTGGGTTTGAGTAGGGTGATCATGGCTCGGCACAACATTGAGGGCTGAAGGGCCTGTTCTGTGCTGTACTGTTCTATGTTCTATGTTCTATCTCCAGCTCGTACAGCCTCACTGCATCCCCTGGGGCTGCAGTGGCGGCCACCATTCCTCGTTAAATTCCAAAGGCCGTTGTCTGTTGGGGGTGGACATGTTAAAATGATGTGGACCGCCACGCCCAAACACGTCCACTGGGCTACAAGTTGGCCCCGGCCTGCACTGAAGCCCCTGTCCCGCAAGACACTCTTCCCCACCCCCGTCCTTCCCATCCATCCCCACACCCAACTCGGCCATTCCCCCTGGAACGCTACCTTCCGCACTGCACCCCTGGCCCAGTCAGGCCCAGCACCACAGGGGCCTCTGGCTCTGTCGTCCGCCCCTACCTGTAGGTGCACTGGTGGCTGGCCCGAGCCATGTCAGCGGAATGCTTTGTGATCCCCATCCGACACACTCCTTTTGGGGAAGATGTGGGCATTCCCCTTGGATGGGCCGCTTGCTGCCCCGCAGGTGGGTGGCCCCCCGTTTGGGGGGGGGGGGGGGGGGGGAGTTGGTGGTGGTGTGTGGTCACTCATACGGTTAGTGTCACTCTGCGCAACCACAGGTCATGGTGGGCGGTCACGGGGTGCACAGCAAGATGGCTGCTTTGCAGGCCATGGCATTGGCGTCGTGCCTGGACACTCCGGTCTCAGTGGGGTTACCCAAGCTCCATGGCCCATCACCTGGTCAGCCCCGCCCAAGCCCACGGCCCTCGGCCCTGGCAAACGCACCCCCCCCCCCCCGCCCCCCCCCCCCCCCCTCCCCCCCCCAGCCAACCCTGCCAGCAGCTGGTCCAGCAGCCACATTCGCACCTCTGGGAACAAGTCCTACCTCCTCTCCCTCCCTTATCATCCACAGTGCCTGTTTCCCGATTTTTGAAACCACAAGTGAAGCTCGCCGTCAGTGATTCCTCCTGGCAGAGGTGGAACATCACAGAGGCATGGAGAATATCGGGTTAGACCCATTAATGAAATGCCTAAAGCTTTTACTGCACATGCGGAGTACTGTATAGGATCTGACTCCGCTATTTACGAGTACCGCATGGTGTTCCATCAGACGCCTGGCTTCGATCACGATTTTTGCCTTGCGAGATTCTCAACTCCGGCGTCGCTGGATGGAGAATCCCATCCAGAAACATCATAGCGGTCAGACTGTCTGGGCAGTTCCTGCATGGGCGATACTCAGTCCTGAGAGAAAATGCAATGTCACACCCTATTTATCGAGACAGGGACATATGAAAGGTATGAAGCAATCCAGAAACCGGCTGTAATCCCCCATGAAGATATTGGAAGCTAATTATTATTTCAGTAGCAGTCGCATCCTCTAAGTTATATCCCAGACCTATTGTGAATGCTCTACTTGCCAGGAATACACAGGAGACTGGGATATAACCGTATATACTTTTACTATTTTTTAAATTGCCCTAATACTCCTCTTATTTCTGATATGTGTGAGAGTGAGTGGTGGGGTGAGTGAAACGGTGAGGGAAGGAGTGAGTGAGTGAATAAATGCATCCGTGCTTGTTTGTGTGAAGCAGACAAAGAGATGCTTTGAATATTGAATATTCAATATTGAAGCTGAATATTGGATAAGAACATTTGGATTTCTGAGTTCAATCTGAAGTTGCTGTGGGATTTGTGCACAAAAAACAATGAATCCTGTCGGTCTCACTATTGTTCCAGCAGCAGAACGTAGGCCTTTGACATTGTGTGATGGTGTAAAATGGTTAATATCAAATCGGCAGCCTGTTTAACATCCTTTCTTCTTTTGATTACAATTTAAATTGTTTGAAGCAGCCACAATCATTCCCTGTGTAAATCATTTACACCGTGCTTTGCAATGAACAAGAAAATTGATATTTAGATCTGAGTGTTGAATTTGTTGCCAATGGATACGGGTGTTTATTTTGTGGTGAAAATATTTGTTGTTTTAGTAAAGGAATGGGGATCACTGGGTGTCTGTGTACAGGCTGCAAGTAACAAGCCGAATCACTGACTGGAAAACATGGCAGATAATGGAAAGCCGAGGCTGCTGTAGGGAATTTGACAACAAGTCATAGACAGGGAGACAGAATGATGGCTGCACTATTCAATGGAGATACTGTTGACCAGAGGGAACATCATTCAGTCAGCTCACCACTGAATGGTTAGACTAACCAGCTCCATTTTCCTCATGGTTAATGTAGTTTTATTTGGTGAATGAGTTCAAGTGAAATCTCCCGGTGCTGATGAATTCTCCATTCTATTTACCAGGTCTGGAAAGATGCTGCAACACAAATTTTCTATTCTCTTGCTGTGGGTTGGGGTTGTTTAATCACACTGTCATCCTACAACAAATTCCACAACAACTGTTACCGAGACACTATCGTTGTCTGTGTTGTTAATTGTGCTACGAGTGTGTTTGCTGGATTTGCCATCTTCTCCACCCTTGGACACATGGCTCACATACAAGACAAGCCTGTTTCAGAGGTTGCACAGTCAGGTAAATGAAGAGTTATACTTACTGGGCTGGGTGTTGCTGGAACACTGAATCATGTGACCCATCTCATTCGTTAGACTTCTTTAAGCAGCCTTTTGCTCATAAATGTTTGTTCTGGGTTTACTTGAATTGATAGATGATAAAGAGGGCAACAGTGAATTTGGGATCTGAGTAAATGGTGGGAGCATCGGTGCAGGTGTTCCTCAGGGTAGTGTCCTGAGCCCATCTATCTTCAGCTGCTTCAATGGCCTTCCCTCCATCATTAGCTTAGAAGTGGTGATGCTGAATGAAGATCTCCGTTCCATCACTGCTGCTGGGTCAAAATGCTGGAACTACCTTCCTAACAGCACTGTGGGTACATCTGCACCTCATAGACTGCAATGATTTGAGAAGGCTTCTCACCATCATGTTCCCAAGGGCAATTAGGGATGGCCAACAAATGCTGACCTTCCCAGTGGCACCCACACCCCTTAAAATAATAAAAATAAAATGCAAGTTGTAACTGGCGTAAGTTTAACCTGATCAATTATATCCATTATTTAGGTTTTGGTTTGGCCTTCATCGCCTACCCAGAGGCCCTTGCACAGTTGCCATGGGCACCTTTATGGTCCAGTTTATTTTTCTTCATGCTGCTCACTCTGGGACTCGACACTCAGTTTGCAGGTTTAGGTAAGAATCATGCTACTTAATTTAGCCATTCTCTTTTTACTTTTATAAAAATAAATTGTCCAAATCATTAAACTTATATTGTAAGGTCAAGAATTACTGTTGGTGATGCCAATGCATGAACGGGTAATGTTTCCTTGTGATAATTCTCTGCTCACTGTCGAATGGAGCACCAACCTGTTTGAATTCAATGTATTAACAACTGCATTGGTAAACATCACTCCAACATCTGGAAGATCCTCAAATTGGATTCCTGTTTTGATTTTTATTGCAGTGGTTTTCAATCTCGTCGTTCAGGTTACATTTCCCTTCCTTGTTCATTTTCCACACAGTACAGCTGTTCTCAGTTTGTGCCTGGTTATGGCAGCTCCAGGTGTCTGAGGATGATCATTCTTCAGTTTGAGGTACATCCTGAGCGGTTTCCACACATCAGTGTAGCAGCAAAAGAATTCGATAAAATTCATTGAGGAACGGTGGCATTTCTGTGACTGGACAGGACCAGAGACCTAGATAAATGATCCACAGATGTGAGTCGGAATCACCACTGCAGCTGAGAAATTTAAATTGCCCATTAAATAAATATGGAATTGAAAGGTTACTATCGTCATTGGTGATAATGAAGCTCGTGGTTTGTCATAAAGCACCCCTCCTGTTCACTGATGTCCTTCAGGGAAGGAAACCTGCTATTGTGTTACACGTGACTCCAGACCCACACAATGGTGTGGCGGATGTGACAAGCTAGCCAAAGTCCATTGACTTCGGTGGCACCAGTAAATCCTACCGGCGAGCGGGACTGGAAGATCCCGTTGAATGTGTCTGACTCTTAACTGCCGAATATGATGGCTAAGCAAGACACTCATCCATAGCCAATCACTGTGACAAGAGCAAAAAAATGCATTTGGACCATCTGGCATCAAACTGAAAAATGCACACCCTGCAAAGTCCTCTCCACTAACACTCGGGAGAGCTGTACAACACTATTGCAGCAACAGCCTGACATAGCCAAACTCGCCAAGGCATACCTTACAATCAATGTTCCAGTCTCAATTGTTATGACAGGTCGGTAAGTGAGGTTTCCCCAAATGTTTTAACCCAGGCAGGAAGGACATTGCAATTTGTTCCCGTCTGGCTGGGAGACCCCCAAACATTTTATTCCCCTGAGGAGGAGGGATGAACTGGCTCCCTTTCTTTATTTAACCTCCTCTGCTGGTTACGAGATTAATCGGAAAAAAATCCCTCCCTTCATGGATATCTTTTTCCAGTCCCAATATTTATGTTTTAAAAGGAACCAATTTAACCAGGTGTTCTTGAGTTAAAGATAGAGTGAGTTTATTCCCTACTATTGCACAAAAATGCTAAAACACATGCAGATACATTCATACAAATTGGAGATGCGAGATTTCAGTATCCCTGACTTCAGCAGGTAAATGGTTGCTTTTGAGACTATTGAGAGTCTGGTGTTCTTGTCGGAGAAGATTCCCTGTTGTGGTTTCAGCTGTTCTCTTCGGCTTACTTCAACAATAAGAGAGAGGGAGATACCCGCAAATTGATTTTTCAGAAGCACTGACGCTGGCTGGCTTCTTCCTCACACATACTTTGAAAGCCCAGAATTGGTTAACACACACATGCACAATGTTTCTTTGCACACCCAAATGATTGCGGACGAAGTGAGGTCGTGCAACCTTATCACCTCCGGGTAGTTTGAAAAGTAGTCTACAATCAGGACATAGTCGCTACCCAATGCGTGGAACAGGTCGATGCCCACCTTGGTCCAAGGCGACGTGACCAACTCATGGGGCTGCTCAGTCACTCATGGTTGGGCCGGCTGAAAGCGCTGGCAGGTGGGGCAGTTGAGCACTGCGTTGGCAATGTTGTCATTGATACCGGGCCAGTACACAGCCTCACGGGCCCATCGGCGACACTTCTCTACGCCCAGATGGCCCTCGTGTAACTGTTCCAGGACAAGCTGGCGCGTGCTATGGGGGATGACAATGCGGTCCAGTTTCAGGAGAACCCCATCAATGACTGCCAGATTGTCTCTTATGTTATAGAACTGAGGGCATTGGCCCTTGGGCCACCCATCCATCATGTGGCGCATGACACGCTGTAGCAGGGGGTCACCCACCGTTTTGCGGCGAATTTGGACCAGGCGTTCATCTGATGCAGGTAGATGGGAGGCTGCAAAGTATTCCTGGCAAACGAACCCCTCTGGGTCATACGGAGTGTTGACTGACCTGGAGAGGGCGTTCGCAATGATGAAGTCCTTGCCTGGGGTGTACACCAGCCGAAAATCATATTGCCAGAGCTTGAGCAGAATGCGCTGGAGGCGAGGCGTCACGTCGTTCAAGTCCTTCTGTATTATATTGACGAGCGGGCGATGGTCGGATTCTACAGTGAATTGGGAAAGCCCATAGACATAGTCGTGAAACTTCACAACACCGGTCGAAAGGCCCAGGCACTCCTTTTCTATCTGCGCATAGCGCTGCTCCGTGGGGGTCATTGCCCGTGATGCATATGCAACGGGGGCCCATGAAGAGGCCTCATCACGTTGCAAAAGCACGGCTCCACTGCCAGACTGACTGGCATCCATAGAGATTTTTGTCTCCTTTGCCGGATCAAAGAAGGCCAGAACTGGGGCTGTGGTTAGTCTTAACTGGAGGACCACTTTCTTGTCTTCTGGCGTTCTCAGCTGTGATGGCAGCTACCTTGTCTGCATCCGGCCGCACACCCAAATGGGAGATGTGGTCCCCGAGGAATTTGATATCTGTCTGAGTGAAAGAGCACTTGGCTCTGTTGAGGCGGAGGCCATGTTCGTGTATGCGTCTGAAAACGCACTGGAGGCGATGAATGTGCTCCTACTGGGTGGTGGACCAGATGATTATGTCATCGACATAGATGTAAACACCTTCAATCCCTTCCATCATTTGTTCCATAATCCTATGGAAGATTTCTGATGCACAGATGATCCCAAACGGCATCCTCTTGTAGCAATATCTTCCAAAGGGTGTATTAAACGTGCAGAGTTTCCTGCTAGATTCATCCAGCTGGATTTGCCAGAATCCTTTTGAGGCATCGAGTTTGGTAAAGAGCTTGGCGTGAGCCATTTCACATGTGAGCTCTTCGCGCTTGGGAATTGGATAGTGCTCCCTCATGATATTGCGATTAAGATCCTTGCGATCGATGCAAATTCTCAATTCGCCGGAAGGCTTCTTTACACATACCATGGAACTGACCCAGTCGGTTGGTTCCGTGACCCTGGAGATCACTCCTTGGTCCTGGAGGTCTTGGAGCTGTTGCTTGAGGCAGTCCTTAAGGGGCGCTGGTACCCTGCGAGGTGCGTGTACCACAGGCGTGGCGTTCGGCTTTAATAGAATCTTGTAGGTATACATGAGCGTGCCCATGCCCTCAAAGACATTGTGATACTGTTGGATAATGGCGTTGAGTTGCGCCCTGAAGTCAGTGTCTGGAAAGGCAGATGCATCAACAGGAGGGAGAGAGTGAACCCTCTGCACTAGGTTCAACAGCTTGCATGCCTGCGCGCCAAGCAAGGAGGCTTTCAAGGAACCTACGATTTCAAACGGCAAGATGGCTTTGTGTGAACGAAGCGTCACTTCCAGTTGCCATGAGCCGCCCTCAGCAATGGCATTGCCATTATAATCAAGTAATTGGCATGCTGATTGCAGGATGGCTGGTTTGATACGAAGGCTTTGGAGGTCAGACCGCGCAATGAGATTGGCGGAGGCACCGGTGTCCAGGCGGAATCGCATTTGGGACCGGTTGACCGTAAAGGTGGCACACCACTCATCGTCCGGATCAATGCTGTGTATCGGAATGGGCTTGGTGCTGTGCTTAGGAGACATCCTGTTCTTCGTTATGATGCCAACTTGAAAAGGCACCTGAGGGTCGTCGCTGTCAAAATCAGGGGACAGGTCTGGATCAGGCTTGGTGACTGTGGGTTGAATGGCCCGGACATTCCTGCGAGGCTGGCTGGAGCGATGAAAGCTAGCAGGTTTAGTTGATCTCATAAAGCAGCATAGTGACCAAGTTTGCCACATTGCAAGCATCGTCGGGATTTGGCAGGCACTGCCGCTTTAAATGGTTGCGTCAGTGCGTTCATTGTGCCACCGCGCATGCGTGGTGTGATCAGGTATGGTGCGCGCCTGTGCATTACGTTCGTCGATGCCGCCGTCCCCTAGTCCGGTGCACCCAAGCGCGGGAGTACACGAAAAGCGCGTGAAATGGCCGCCCTCATCCAGGATGAGGCCGTGGAGTTTGATGACTTGGACCCGTTCTGCCTTGTGGGGAGCTTGCCGCGCCGTTTTAGCCACCTGGATGTGGGAATACTGACTAGTGGCATGTTCGTGGAGCACGCAGTTCTCAATGGCAATCGCTAGGGTGGGCTACTTGACCTTAAGGAGCTGCTGACGAAGCTGGTCGCGTTTCATGGAGTCGGAGGTGGACCCATAGTTACAGGACTGCGCAAGGATACGGAGGTGGGTGATGAAGGATTGGAAAGGTTCGTCCTTACCCTGTAAACGCTGCTGGAAGATATAGCGCTCAAAACTTTCATTCACCTCGACGTTGCAGTTACTGTCAAACTTGAGGAGTACCGTCTTGAATTTAGATTTATCTTCACCATCGACGAAGGTGAGAGAATTGAAGATGTGGATGGTGTGGTCCCCGGTTGTAGAGAGGAAGAGAGCAATCTTCCTGGCATCTGAGGCAGCTTCCAGGTCTGTGGTCTCAAGGTAGAGCTGGAAGTGCTGTTTGAAGATCTTCCAGTTGGCCCCTAGCTTCCTGGTGATGCGGAGCGGCGGCGGCGGACGGACGCTGTCCATTTCGCAGGATGGCTGGTGGAAGGCAGATCACTTGCAGGTAGGTCTAAGAAGTTCTAACATCCCTCAGCTACTGGTACCATGAAGTGTTGGGTGCTCTGGATCCGTGAAACACATACAGGCCAGCAGCACTTAAAATAGTACAACACTATTTTATTAAACTAAAAACTGTTGAACATACTCTTACTGTGGGTTAACATGATGTTAGATTAACTAAAGACCTGTGCCTATCCTAACCAGTCTGATCACTCAGCACATGGTGAGAATCTGTGCTGTAAACTCTAAGCTCTTGTACTTCTGAAAGGCTGCATCCCGAATGAGCGGGAAAACTGATGCCCTCTGTCTTTATAGTGAGTGTGCTCTAACTGGTGATTGTCGGCGGTATTATGCATGTTGATTGGTCCTATTGTATGTCCATCAGTGTGTGTGTCTGCACCATGACATACTGATGTATATTATGACAAATGGAAGACTAGGTAAAGGCGGCTTCATAGATCCATCCAGTCACCATCCATTTCTATTGCTCAAGTACTTCCACTTAGATCATCTGGAGGCAGGAGTCCATCAGCTTGCTGACCCGACCGTGACCTTTCAGATTTCCCTCCCAGTCCTGTCTTCATTCCCCTCTTCACAGGCCTCAAACAAAACCCACTGATAGATGAATCTGTCCTCATCTGTTCCTCACAGTTTGGTCCCTTGGTGAGTTTCTCTGGGACTGCATGAACTTGTTCATTAATTACTGAAATAATTTCACATTTTCCTTGATCAGAATTGGTTATAACAACCCTGCTGGACCAGTTCCCCAGGCTACTCCGATCAAAGCGCCTTTATTTGACAACTGGTGCTTGCTTGTTACTCTATTTCCTTGGTCTTGTTTGTATAACACAGGTAAGTTGTCCTCTCATAATTTGTTATGTTTCTGTATGCAGTCCTGGTTATGACTAAGAAGTGTAATGATGGCAACTAGTACATTTCTGTTCCCGTATCAGCTTGGCTCAGCTGAACAACACTCTCACCTCAGCTCAGAAGGCTGTACTTGGGGGCGGCACGGTGGCGGAGTGGTTAGCACTGCTGCATCAACATCACGAGGACCCAGATTCGATCCCAGCCCCGGGTCACTGTCCGTGTGTAGTTTGCACATACTCCCCATGACCGCGATGTACATGATAAGTGAATTGGCCACGATAAATTGCCCCTTAATTGTAAAAAAGTTTGAAAATATATATTTTTTTAAAGATTGCTTTGCTTGGATTTAAACACACAGCCTTGGTGAACAGTTCACTCTTATTGATAAAGTGTTACATCGCCAGAACGGAAGGCTGTACAGCCATTTGGGGGCTCCAATGTGTAGGAATATTAAAAACGTTATAAAATTTAAAGGATTGAATTTTTTTCCCAAAACCAGCATGCTCAGACTGAACGGCAAGGAGGAATGAGAAAAGTTGTAAAGAAAAAGTCATAAAGAAGAAAAATAACTGAGGAGATGAACAGAAATTGTGAATAATGACTGTTTCCAAACATGAAAAACAAACCTCTCCTCATAACTTATATGAAAGTGGGCAGCACGGTGGCACAGTGGTTAGCATTGCTGCCTATGGCGCTGAGGACCCGGGTTCGAATCCCGGCCCTGGGTCACTGTCCGTGAGGAGTTTGCACATTCTCCCCGTGTCTGCGTGGGTTTCACCCCCACAACCCAAAAGATGTGCAGGATAGGTGGATTGGCCACGCTAAATTGCCCCTTAATTGGAAAAAGTAATTGGGTACTCTAAATTTAAAAATAAATAAATAACTTATATGAAAGTCAAAGACAGTCTGGAGAAGATTGAAGCATTTTGATTCCCAATGTTGGATGGTGTTTGTCCAGGGAGAACTAGGAACCAGAGACAGTTATTGTAATGGAGACAATGAACTCGGGAGTTGGCAATTATAATTCATGAATGATGTGAGAACAGCCGAGAAAGAAACCGAACAAGACTGAGGAATCGTATTAGAATCAACACTGAACATGTCCAACCAATGTGGATATTTGTTCCTATTTGATCATGTAGTGAAGGCATCACTGGTAAGGCCAGTATTTATTGCCCTTTCTTAATTGCACTTGAGAAGGTGGTGGAGAGCCGCCTTCATTAACTGCTGCAGTCCATGTGGCGTAGGTACACAGACAGTACCGATAGGGAGGATGTTCCAAGTGTCATGTGAGAGTACCTTTAAGAAAGGAGTGGTTATAAATGGGTGTGTATCTAAATATCTGTAGTGACAGTACCTTTAAGAAATGGGTGTTTACTACTGCAGTGATGTCAGAGTGTGTGTGGAGCTGGGCTGTCTGTCAGCTTTTTTACTTTTGTTTTTGGCTGTTTGCTGCAGGGTATGTTTTAGTTTTGTTTTCAGTGTTGGAGCTGAAGCCAGACAGAGCAGGTGTACTGTTGATCTCTCTGCCATGAAAAGACTATCTCTTGATCATTTGGTGAATTCAAAATTGTCAATGTTCTCAGTAGTGAATGTAAACCTAATGTGCTTCTGGTAAAAGGTGGTTTAAATCTTCTGGATGTTAAAAGGAAAGCTTAAAGGATTATTTGGTGTTGTATTCTTTGGGGGTTGTATTTGAATTAATGGTTGCTAAGATGCTCAATGTATGTTTTAAAAAAGGTTATCTTGAGTTCATAGAATAAACATTGTTTTGCTTTCAGAAATACTTTTCCATTTCTGCTGTACCTCACCTGTAGAGTGAGCCGTGTGCTCCCCATACCACAATCTATTAAAAGTTGTGGGTCAGGTGAACTCCATGATACACTTTGGGGTTCTCTAAACCCTGGCCCATAACACAAGCTTTCGGCTCAGTAATACTGAAGGAATAGCGACATAGTTCATGTCAGGGCCACATATGACCCTGACAGGAACGCTTGCGTGCTTGCTGTTCTTGTTCTTCTCAGGAATAAGGATATTGAAAATACTGCTGGGGAGTTACTGTGGAGGGAATAAATGTTTAAGATGGTTGATGGATTCCTGTGAGCACCTGTAAAAAATTCACAAAGCCTGTTGACCTACATCACCAAAACAGTCAAATACAAATCAGAGAGGTTATCATCACACATTCAGTGCTCTGATCAGACTCCATCTTGACCACTGGATCCAGTTTTTCCAAACCAGAGAGACAGACATTCAAACACTGGAGTCTGCGATGAGAAGAGCCACAAGACAGATCCACAGAGTCAGGGCTTTGATAAGAGGAAAGACTGGAGAAATTGGGCATCTCAATCCAGAGATCAGGCAACCAAGAGGTGGTCTTATAAAGAAATATAATTCTTGTAAATATGTTAAAAATAGTTAAACTATGGAACTAGAAAGCATGGCTTCAAACTAAGAAAAGCAATTTTATAACTGACATCAGGAAATTTTTCAACACACAACATGTGAAGACATGTGGAACTAATTCCTTAATCAAGCATTAGAGGCAAAAGCTTTGGAATTATTGAAGAAACAATCAGATTCTATAGGCAGGGTGTTCACAAAACCCTTATTGGTTGAATGAATATGGATTAAATGGCCTTCCTCATCAATAAGGACTCTAAACTGGTGCTGCATTTACCCATCATAATGGAGCAATATATTTTGACTGAGCCAGAAAAGTCAGATGCAGTTTAATAAAGAGAAATGGAATGTGAGATTCAGCAAAGGGAAAGTTGATGAAGAGTCTGTGCTAAATTGATTTTTTTCATGTTCATTTGTGGGACTGTGGCTGTTTCTGGTTAGGCCAGCATTTACTGTCGATTCCTAATTGCCCTTGAGAACCTTCTTGAACTGCTGCAGTCCATGGTGTGTAGGTACACCCACATTGCTGATCGGGAGGGAAATCTAGGATTTTGACCCATTGACAATGAAGCATGGCAGTACATTTCCAAGTTAGGATGATGAATGACTTGGAGGGGAACTTTCACTTGGTGGTGCACCCTTGTGCCTGCTGCCTTTGCCCTTCGAGATGGTTGAGGTTGTGTGCTTGGAGGTCTATGGTGTTTTGGTTAGTTCCTTGTCGATGACACACTCCACTGCCTCTGTGTGTCGATGGTGGAAGGAGTGATGTTTGTGGACGGGGTGCCAATCAACCGGGAAACCTTGTTCTGTCAAGCTTTCTGAGTGTTGGCTGAGCTATACTTGTCCAGTCAAGCAGAGTATTCCATTCCACTCCTGACTTGGGCCTTGAAGAAGAAGGATGGGTTTTGAGGGGTCAGGAGTTGAGTTCCTCATCGCAGGATTCATATCTTCTGACCTGCTCTTGTTGCCACAATATTTGTATGGCTAGTCCAGTCAAGGGACGTTGATAGATGTAGTTGAGATATTGAGAAAGGAGAGATAGATGTTGGGTGCTTTGAAGTGCCTTGCAGCATTTAATTACATTAAAGGTGATATATCAATATGAGCCGTTCTTCTTTTAATTATTGTGTGAGTAATGTGTAATTCCACAATGTTCCCAGGTAGTTAAGACAGGAAACAGAATATTGAACTGCATTGCAAGGAGCATACAATGTAAATCCAGAGAGATATTTGACCCGAGTGAGATCACGGGCTGGATTTTCCACTCCCCCAGTCACGTCTTTCCCAGTGGCGTGCTGTTCGCGAGCTGTGGGATTCTATATTCCCTCCACTTGTCAATGGGATTTCTCATTGAAGCCACCCCATGCCACCAGGAAACCAATGTGGGTGGGGGGGGGGGGGGGGGCTGTCGTGGGAAATGTGAATTGCAAAGGCCGGAAAATCCCAACCTACATCTGGAGTACTGCGTGTAATTCTGGCCTTTTCTGAAAGGATATTCAAAAATTGACAAGATGGGCAGAATTGATTCCATAACTTAAAGAACTGGGGGCAGCAGGGTAGCATGGTGGTTAGCATAAATGCTTCACAGCTCCAGGGTCCCAGGTTCGATTCCCGGCTGGGTCACTGTCTGTGTGGAGTCTGCACGTCCTCCCCGTGTGTGCGTGGGTTTCCTCCGGGTGCTCCGGTTTCCTCCCACAGTCCAAAGATGTGCGGGTTAGGTGGATTGGCCATGCTAAATTGCCCGTAGTGTCCTAATAAAAGTAAGGTTAAGGAGAGGGTTGTTGGGTTACGGGTATAGGGTGGATACGTGGGTTTGAGTAGGGTGATCATGGCTCGGCACAACATTGAGGGCCGAAGGGCCTGTTCTGTACTGTACTGTTCTATGTTCTAAATAAGGGGGGAAAAAAATGAGTAGACACGGTAGAATGGAATGTTTTGTAGTTGAGACAAATTAATTTTTCATGTTCCATCAATCTCTCATTTTTAATGTTATGATTTTCCCCAGTAACATTTTCTAATTTTGCATTTAACTTAAGGCTGGGATTTACTGGTTAAGTTTAATCGATTATTTCTGTACTGGATGGGTCCTCATTACAATCGCTCTGCTGGAACTCATCAGTCTGAGTTGGATCTATGGTAAGTAGAAAAGAAAAAGCACTGAAGCAAAGAAAAACATTAAACATTGATTGTGTGAATGTTCACGTCTCTTCAGAAAATGTATGGAATTTCCATCGGGTGATATTTATAGTCCAGGATGGGAATTAAACTTTTTTCCTTAGTTGAAAAGAAAAATAAAGACTCATATGCATGTAGCACTTTACGTGGCTACTGGACATCTCAAAGTGTTTTAGAGTCAATGAAGCACTGTTGAAATATAATAACCATGGCAGTCAATTTGAACTCAGCAAACTCCTACAAATAGTAATGTGGTAATGATGAATTAATGTGTTGTCTGATGTTGATTGAGGGCTAACTATTGGTCAGGTGACCAGGAATACTTGCCCTGTTGTTCTTCAAAATCTGCCATGCCAGTCAAACTAGCAGATGGGGGTCAAGGTTCAATGTGTCATGTGTCATTCAAAATACCACAGCTGGAATTCTCTGGCCGTTTTCGCTGGCCGGATCTTGTGGTCCTGCCGATGGCAAACGTCAGTCATGGGTAGCCCGGTGCTGGTGGGCAGGGGCGGTGCTGGGGTGCTGAGGACAGGAAGCCCCATTGACAGCCTGCCGCACTGGAGTGACAACTTTGATTTTTGTGCTCAAAACCTGAACCTTTTGACTCAGGGTAAGAATTCTAACAGACTGAGTCATGCCTGGGAGAAGAAACAACAGTTCTAGTAAAAATTCTCAAAACTCCGTCCCATTTGGTTCCACGTGTCAACATCGGAAATGCCCATTCCCATGGTGCTTTTGTCCATGCTGGGATACAGCTGCTTGCTGTTGGTGTCAATATGGCTGCAGTGTTTATTTCCCACTGTTAATTGCCGTGATGATGTTGCTGAAATGTCTTCACTCTTGAGTTTTTTGCCACTTGACTCAGTTGCCAGTTCTTCCCAACTATCAAGGCAGTTGGGACAACAGGACAGGTTCACGCCATCAATATGTTGGCAATTACCTTTGTGTCTGTTCAGATTGTTGACAGAAGACCATTTATTCATCTTGTTTGAAATGCCAGTAGATCTCAATCTGTTCATCAGTGACACCCTGTCCAAGTAAAACCAAGTGATTGTGTCTCTCTGCTTTCCTGTTGTTCACAGGGGTAAATAGATTCATCAAAGACATTGAGATGATGATTGGGAAACGGAATTGGCTCTTCTGGCTCTGGTGGAGAGGATGTTGGATTTTTATCTCTCCGTGTTTGCTCGCAGTAAGGAGATTTGGTCTTTATTCATTCAGAAGCATTTATTGCCTATCCCTATTTGCCTTTCAGAAGGTGATGGCGCGCTGTCTTCTTGAGCCACAGCAGGCCACGCCATGTAGATTAGCCCAAAGTGCTGTTAGGGAGGGAGTTTCAGGATTTTGACCCATTGGAAGGAACGGCAATATATTTCCAAGTCAGGATGGTGGGTGGCTTGGAGGGGAACTTCTAGGCGGCTGGATAGAAGCAGTCATTGTCATAATATACATCTATCTATATAATGGAGTGCAGTCAGGCAGTGATTGACACACAGGATGACCAGTAAGTACACAGAACAGTGCAGCCAATCACCAGACAGGACACTACCACTATAAAGCCAGAGGCCACCAGGTTTCCCGTTCTCTCTGGACCCAGCCACTGAGACAGTCAGAGTTCGTGAGCTAGTCAGTGCAAACACCATGTGGTAGCTAGTAAGTCTGGTTAGGCTAGTACCAGGTCTTCAGTCAAGTTAGCACAGTGACAACCCACAGTTGAACATGTATAATAGTTAAGACGTTAAAATAACATTGTGTTGCATCTTATCAAGTGTTGGAGGTCTGTCTCTCGCTACACTGCATCACGTGCAGTCCACATTGATACAGCCTGCCCATCAGTCATGATTTTGAAAGGCACTGTCTAACGAGGCTCTGTGCGTTCCTTCAGTGCATCCTGTAGCTGGTACACACTTGCGACTGTGCATCGGTGGAGGAGTGAGTGAATGTTTATGGAAGGGGGGCCAGTCAAGTGGGTCGCTTTGTCCTGGATGGTGTCAAGCTTTTTGAGTGTTGTTGGAGCTGCATTCATCCAGGCAAGGGGAGAGTATTCCATTACACTCCTGACTTGTGCCCTGTAGGTGCTGGACAGGCTTTGGGGAGTTCAGAGGTGAGTTGCTTGCTGCATAACCCCTAGCATTTCACTCACTCTTGAACCCATAATAGTTAGATGGTGCATTCACATATATCCACATCTCCAGTAAATGTTACATATTTGAGGGATTTCAGCTGAAAATCATTGCAATCTCTCATTTTGTATTTAATTTTCTTTTGCACAATTATTTCAATCAGGCAATTTTAACCTGGTCGCTAACAACATTCACTCCACCAACATATGGACCTATTGAGTACCCAGTCTGGGCAATAGCACTTGGATGGTGTATGATTATCTTCTGTATTATGTGGATCCCCATTGTCGCCATTGTGAGAGTTGTTCAAGCTGAGGGCTCCACCTTGTGTCAGGTAAGGAAATCTTTTAAATATTAGGGAACAGGATTAGTGCAAAGTTCTCCCAATGACTCATTGTACAATTACAATGACGTGCATTTATTTGACACCTTTTAACGTACTAAGCATCACAAAGTTTTATGAATCATTATTTGACACTGAGATATGTAAGGGGATATCAGGCAAAAGACCATAATTACCGTGAAACAGGGCATCACGGTGGCACAGTGGTTAGCATTGATGCCTCACGGTGCTGAGGTCCCAGGTTCGATCCCGGCTCTGGGTCACTGTCCGTGTGGAGTTTGCACATTCTCCACACGTCTGCATGGGTTTCGCCCCCACAATCCAAAGATGTGCAGGGTAGGTGGATTGGCCACAGTAAATTTCCCCTTAATTGGAAAAAATGAATTTGGTATACTAAATTTATTTTAAAATTCTAATGAATAATTACTGTGAAACAGGTAGGCTTTAAGAAGTATCTTTTCGGAGGAAAGAGAGGTAGATAGATGGAGAGGTCAATGGGGAAATTCCAGATATCAGGGACTTGTCAGCTGAAGGGACAGCTGCCAATGGTGGAGCAATTAAAATAGGGGAAGCTCATGAGGCCAGGTTGAGCGAAGTGTAGATATTTGAGGTGTTGGGGCGGGAGGAAATTACTAAGATATGGGAGGGCGAGGCACAATGAAGTGGAAGGAAAACGAGGTTGCGGATTTTAAAATTGAGCTGCTGCTTAACTCGAAGCCAATGTCAGTCATCAAACATAGGGTTGATCAGTGAATGTCAATCCAGGAACAGGGATGATCAGTGACTATCAGTCCAAGAACAGTGATGATCGGTGAATGTCAGTTAACAAACACAGCAGTAGTGATAGGTGAAAGTTAGTCATCAAGCACAGCGGTGATACGTTAACTGGACTTGCCACAAGTGAAGACGTGATCATTTTGTCTATATAAATGTTTCTGGAACATACCTCTCCATTCACCTGAGGAAGGAGCAGTGCTCCAAAAGCTCGTGTTTGAAACAAACCTGTTGGACTTTAACCTGGTGTTGTAAGACTTCTTATTGTCTTCATCCATGCAGGCTGCAGAACTTCAAACCAGTTGGACACTTGCAAGGTCTGGGATTCATCAACACCGCCTTGTCGATTCCCACAACTGCTTCACTCTTAGTCATCACCTCCTGTCCCTGACCATAGCCCAAATTCAAAGTACCTGACCTAAGGAGTGCGACAAATTATCCAGATAACTTTCCCGTGATGCATCACAATGTCTGAAGCTCATCAACTCTGAAGCACAATTCCTCAAGCCACAGGCACACCTACTGCAGATGTGGAGTCCACCTTCGCCCACATACTACAGCTGCTACACATCGCCAGCCATGCCATCTTAACTGTTTTATTTAACAAATTAGCTTTACACAAATCATCACTGAATGATTATCTGTGGTTGAAACACACAGTCGAAGGGTGATAAAAGACGCCCCTCTCTCTATATAAAACATATTGATTATGGGAAGGAAGAGAGAAAACATATTCATTCCAGGGCACTGAGTAAAGTTTCAAACTTGCACTCTGTCTCAAGCTGCAGTCAATCATGGACATTTGACTTCCAGGTGGGGTATGAACTACACCTTCCTATCCCTTGCTACCTGCCTGTCCCTCGCTACCTGCCTGGCCCTCGCTACCTCCCTGCCCCTCGCTACCTGCCTGTCCCTCGCTATCTGCCCACCCCCCATAATTCTCAACTCCCTAGTTTTTCAAAAATATCTGTAACAGTGATTACTGAGGTGTAATAAACATTTTCCAGTGTATCGCACTGCCTGTATAATAATAATAATCTATATTGTCACAAGTAGTTTTCCATTAACACTGCACTGATGTTACTGTGAAAAGCCACGAGCCACCACATTCCGGTGCGTGTTTGGGTACATGGATGGAGAATTCAGAATGTCCAATTCACCTAACAGCACATCTTTGGTGACTTGTGGGGGGAAACTGGAGCACCCAGAGGAAACACACGCAGACACGTAGAACGCGCAGACTCCACACAGACAGTGGCCCAAGTCGAGAATCGAACCTGGGAGCCTGGTGCTGTGAATCAACAATGTTAACCACTGTGCTACCTTGCCACTCAAATATTACCAGAGAGATTGGCGTTTCGGTGTGGACACGGGAGTATAATATCATGGAACTTACAGTGCAGAAGGAGGCCATTAGGCCCATCGAGTCTGCACCTGTTCTTGTAAAGAGCACCCATTTAAGCCCATGCCTCCACTCTATCCTCATAAACCAGTAACCTCACCTAACCTAAGGGCAATTGATCATGGTCAATCCACCTAACCTGCACACCTTTGGACTGTGGGAGGAAACCGGAGCACCTGAAGGAGACACGGGAGAAAGTGCAGATTCCACATAGGCAGTGACCCAAACCGGGAATCGAACCTGGAACCCTGGCGCTGTGAGGCAACTGTGCTAAGCACTGTGATACCGTGCCACCCAAATCTCTGTGATAAACACACAGACTCAGTGTTTCTCGGTATAATATGAATTACCATGTGTTGGATCAGACTGCAAGAGAATCTGGTTAGATTCAGGGTTTATTTTCTGTTGTATGTTAATGGGAGGGTAAAAATCCTACGTGAATTATTAAGCATTTAACTTTCTGTTCGACAGAAAATTTCTGCCGCTTGCACATCAGCTCCTGATTGGGGTCCATTCTTGGAACAACACAGAGGGGAAAGATACAGAAACAGCCCTGATTCTGAAGGAGTTCTTAATTGTGAAAAACTTCTGGCCTCACCACTCTAACTGAAGTGTGAAGTCAATGGAACAGTCAGTATCTCCAGCAGGACCCAGGTACAACTTTGTCTGAAGTTTCCCTGCCCACTGCAAGCAAGGGCATCAATTTGGCACAGGATGCTGCAGGGTAGATTTATTGAGCTTCAACGTTCCTGCATCATGAAACTTCAGTCATTCTGCTGCCTGAGTCCTGGTGTTAACACAGAGGATTCCAGTCAGTGAATATTGTGGACAAGATCTCCTGCTCTCACAACAATTCTCATCTAGAGTAGTGGCTAGGTTCCCCTTACATTAGTAACAAGATGTGAGTAAGATTGACACAGAAAGACCACACTGAATTTTGTCACCAAATGCTGACACCCTGGCCAGAATTATCCGGTCGTTGCGATTCAATTTTCCTACCAGCAGCACACCCCCACCAGCAGGTTTTGTGGTGGTGTACGGTGGTGTACGGTGGTTACAATGGGAACTCCCATTGATAAGCGGCAGGAAGATAGAATCCCCCCCGCAGTGAATGGCATGTTACGACACCTTGAGTAGTGCGTGGTCAATTCCAGCCCCACAGGTCACGAAGTTCCAACACAAGTGAATTGTGTGATGGGCCAGTGTTTAGAGAACCCCAAAGTGGATCATGGAGTTCACCTGACGCACAACTTTTAATAGATTGTGGTATGGGGAGCACACGGCCCACTCTACAGATCTGGTACAGCAGCAATGGAAAAGTATTTTTCAAGCAAAACAATGTTTATTCTGTGAACTCAAGTTCACCTTTTTAAAAACATGCAGTGAACATCTTAGCAACCATTGATTAAAATACAACCCCCAAAGAATACACTAAGTAATCCTTTAAGCTTTCCTTTTAATGTCCAAAAGACTTACAACACCTTTTACTAGAAGCAGGTCAGGTTAAAGTCACTAGTGTTATTAATTTTAAACCACCAGGATCGATTTACAGTCTTTAGATTACAGAGATAGACTTTAATACACCTTCTGGCTATGACAGCAGCTATCCAGCTCTGAAAACGAAACTAAAACACACCCTGCAGCAAACAGCCTAAAACAAAAGTAAAAAGCTGACAGACAACCCAGCTCCACCCACTCTCTGACATCGCTGCAGTACTAAACACCCATTTCTTAAAGGTACTCTCACTACAGACACTAATATTCACACCCATTTATAAACACCATTTCTTAAAGGTACTCTCACATGACAATTAACCAATAATTTGTATCTTTGGCCCCATGACGGCTCAATACATTATCGTTACCAGGTTTGTAAATTGAACACAGTTGCAATATGCAATAGTTATAAAAGAATAGCATCCAGCTAATATACTACTCCCCCCCCCCTCTTTTTACCACCTCACCCTCTACCCGAAGAGACACAAGACAGACAGACACAGAGGGAGGTAAAAAGAGTAAAACTAAGAGGGATTAAGATGAAATGAGAGCGATGAATGTCCCTGTTTTCGATGATGAGGCTGTTCCTGCAGGCTGTCCTCCAAGGACGCGGAGCAATTGAAGCCACCGGTTGAAAAGAAACTTCTGGCAAGAACATTCAGTCAGAACTCCCAGGCTGTTAGATTGCCTCTGGGGTGTCACTTTAACTGTTATTCAACTGGGCCTTCATTCAATGGATCCACCTCAAGCCTGTTTGATTCTTATTTGTTTCCAACTCCACCAGAATTCGAACAGCTTTTCTGAGATAAGAACAGATTTCCAACATGAATTTTTTTGGAAGGGCTTTTAAACAATTAGCACTGTTTTCAGTCAGTGGCTGGATTGTATCTCTTTGGAGTTCAATCTGGCTGCCATGAGTGAAAAATCTTTACTTCAATCTGACTGTGGAGAGAGAATGGCCTTTACTTTGGATCTTCAGAAAGAACCCATTAGATGAGAGAGAAATCAGAGCTGTTATCCTCCAGCTTCTGACCAAAACGAAAGTAAAATCAAACACAGCCAATCAGAGGAAGGAACATCACAGAAAAAACTCTGACCATTCAGGGGCCATTATTCAGGCCTGGCAATTTGAAACTCTTCATTGACCAACAGCCAAGTCCATTCCGATGTTTCAGCACTGATCTCCTTTGAATCTGCTGATCCGAACTATACACAGCTCTTTGCAACCTGGCTTACCTGAGGTCATAAATCTAAGCTCAGTTTACCAGCCACTTAAATTAAAGGTGAAGTTCATCTGAAAGGCACAGGTCCCAAGAATTGTCCATGTACAAAAATTGAAATCGCCAAATAACAGAAAATAAGGGGAAAAAACAAGGGGCAGATAGGGGTTAACAGGAGAATCCTCACAAACTCGTGGCTGCGAAACAGTTTAGAGAATCCCGCCCACTGATTCCAGACACTGACTGTCCATGTGTAATGCTGATAGTTGGCGTGTCTGCTGAGACAGTTGTTGTCTTATTGGCTGGTCATAACTTTCGCCATAAGCGGAGTTTTAAAATCAAACAACTTATTAAATCTCATCTGATCAATTGTGTTCTACCCTTCAGATAACATTTGTAGGATTGGAACATTAGCTTTGCTTACTCACACAGTATCTCTTTTTATAATTTGTATTAAGTAATACAACACTGCCCATGACAGATTTGAAGAGCCAACATGGTCCCTGGCTCAATGTCAACACAGCCACTGGGACAATGTCAACACAACCACTGGGGCAATGTCAACACAGCCACTGGGGCAATGCCAACACAGCCACTGGGGCAATGCCAACACAGCAACTGGGGCAATGTCAACACAGCCACTGGGGCAATGTCAACACAGCCACCGGGGGAATGCCAACACAGCCACTGGGACAATGTCAACACAACCACTGGGGCAATGTCAACACAGCCACTGGGGCAATGCCAACACAGCCACTGGGGCAATGTCAACACAGCCTCTGGGGCAATGCCAACACAGCAACTGGGGCAATGCCAACACAGCCACTGGGGCAATGCCAACACAGCCACTGGGACATTGCCAACATAGCCACTGGGGCAATGCCAACACAGCCACTGGGACATTGCCAACACTGCCACAGGGGAAATGTCAACACAGCCCATGGGGCATTGCTAACACATGCACTGAGGCAATGCCAAAAAGGCCTGGAGCAATGTCAACACAGTTACTCAGGCAATGCCAACACAGCCACTGGGGCAATGCCAACACAGCCACCGGGGCAATGTCAACACAGCCACTGGGGCAATGTCAACACAGCCACTGGGGCAATGCCAACACAGCAACTGGGACAATGCCACCATAGCCACTGGGGCAATGCCAACACAGCAACTGGGGCAATGCCAACACAGCCACTGGGGCAATGTCAACACAGCCACCGGGGCAATGCCAACACAGCCACTGGGGCAATGTCAACACACCCACCGGGGCAATGTCAACACAGCCACTGGGGCAATGCCAACACAGTGCCTGGGCAATATTAATACAGTCCCTGTGACAATGTTAACACAGTCATTGGGGCAAAGTGCAGTCACTGGGGCAGTGCTATGAGACATTGTCAACACAGTCCCTGGGGCAATGCCAACACAATCCCTGGGGCAGTGCCAACACTGTCCCTGGGGTAATGTCAACACAATCCCTGGGGCAGTACCAGCACACGTGGAGCCTCAAGGCAAACAGTATGTGGGTTAATGGCTGAATCACAAGGAAACTTGCACAGTCTAAGTAAGGTTAGAGAGATGAATGAATGGCTCAGCCAGTGTGGGAGAAATGGATTTTAATTCATGGGGCACTGGCACCAGTCCTGGGGAAAACACGAGATGTGCCGTTGGGATTGCCTGCACCTAACTGTGCTGGGACCAGTGTTCTGGTGAATCGTATATTTGGGGCAGTGATAAGTTATTAATTTATTGATTCATTGATTTATTGTTGTCTTTAGGTACTGCAGGAGGGACTTTAGTTTGCGGATTAGTTGCCTTAATTCCCTGTATTCATTTTTAACCGGCTGCTTGACTATATTTCATGGAAATAGGCACTTGGCAAAGCATGATGTATCTTTGGCCTTATTTCTGTCAAGAGTTTTGTATGAAATAGTCAGAAGGTCATACAAAAGCGTACAGCTGCACATTGTTTTGCTGACAGCATGATTTTTATTTTTCTTAGGCAAGGAACCCAAGGTTTTGTTATCAAAACCTAACTCCGGCCTGCTCGGTTTTCTGTCTCTTGCTAATCTAAAGAAATGCTTTCTGTCCCAGATATTGCTTACTGTATCATATAAATTGTCTGCTTTTACTTCTGTAACACAGGACATTTGGAATGACTGCAGTCTGTCCAGCCCTCCACGAGCTTTGTGTTTAATTAAAAGACCTTTGGCAAAAACTCGAGTGCTGAATTATAATTTCGTCGACAGGTACTGATTGAGTGCATAGCTCGAGAATGGAATTGTTCAAAAGGCCATGGGCTGGATTCTCCGCTCCTGCGGCTAAGTGCTGATGTCAATGGAGGATCCGTAGCGTTCCATGACAGAAAAATCGGTGCCACACCCGCACAGATTCTAGTACCCGGTGAGGGGCTGTCACTTTCACTGTGTGAAATACCCATGGAACACGCGAGAAATGGTGGGAGAATCGCTGGGTGTGTGCTGGGCATGGGCAGTGCTTACAAGATGCTGTAGGTACTCCTATACCCCCTACTCACTCACCGATCGCATCGGAAAAGATTGTGCCAGTTGCTGGACCGTGTACCCATCCACCCCAACTCCACAGCTCACCTCCCGGCTTCCCCCCACTACGCCTCACAGCCCTGGCCGAAGCCCCCCACCTCCCCGGCCAGTGGCATGACTACTGCCGACGTAGTGGTGCAGGATACTGTCCGTACATCCGCCCTCTCTCTCAACGGCCACCACGCTAGGCTCATGACTGTTGCAACCACATGCGACACACTCCGTTGGGAACTCAGCCCATCGGAGGCGCAGCATCGTGGGTGGGCCAATAATGAGATACAAACGTAGTTGCATCTGATACGGGGCTCATTCACTTCCGGCTGCGGGTCCGCGATTGTGCACAGCGGCAGCCTGCGGCGCCAGCCCAACGAAACATGGCGGACCCACACAGCGGGCCAGCGCGGAAGAAGAAAGGCTCCCCCAGATCATGTGCACCCGCCGATTGATGGCCCCTGAACGCAGGCCTGGCAGTCATGGAAGCCCCCCCCACCCCCGGGAGACTGATCCCCCCGACCCCAACCAGGACGGCCACCACAGCGGCAACTCCGAACTTCTGTCGGGAGGAACTCTACGAGAACCACGGCAGCAAGGACTGGTCGACTGCGGAGAATCACCACGGGGGACTCTTCAATGACCCACGACTGGCGCTGCGTCGATCGCGCGCGCCCGGCTGACAGCGGTTCTCCGGTCGCCAGAGATTCGTGTAAAGGGGTCGCGGGACTGACGCCCCATTCTCCGGCCTCTGCGCACAGCATGATTGCGGCACGGGGTCTCGGAGAATCCCAGCCAAGGATTCCCATAAGGGTACAGCTTTGCGGTCAAGGTTTGCCCCTGAATTCATATTTTCCCGAGTTCTTGAATGATTCGATTCATTTATTTATTAGTGATTTTTTTTTTTCATTAATTAACTCTGCCATGTATCTGTTAATTTGTTTCTAAATTTTAATTTAGTTCTTATGTAAGTGTGTTAAAGTGAATCATTGGCAATAAAGTTGTATTTTGGACACGTCCAATCAACCGGACAATCGACTCTTATTAGAAGATAGAATAAGAGATCCTGCTGGCAGTCACAAGGGCTTTAAACTAAATAGTGGGGGATTATGTGAAAGGAATTATTAAAAAGAAAAGGGAAATAATAAACTAACAGAGCAGGGCAGCAATTTGTGTAATGATTACCAAAGTGTGACGGGATGGGAAAGAACACACAAGTGTAAGGAGAGGAGCCAGAGATTTAAAAACGCGGGGGAGGAGCGTAGATTTAAAAACGGGAGAGCAGCAGGATATTTAAAAGGACGGGAGAGGAGCCAGAGATTTAAAAGCGCAGGAGAGGAGCCACCTCCTCTAACCTCAGGGATTTAGTGAATATCAGGTAAGCTCTTTCTTTCATTCTCTATTTTTCTTGTTTTATCCGCAAGTTAGCAAGATTGGATGGCAGGGAAGACAGTGCAATGTTCCTCCTGCAGAATGTTTGAGGTGAGGGTAACTGTCAGTGTCCCTGCTGATTTCAGCTGTGGGAAGTGCCCCCATCTCCATCTCCTCATAAAACGCGTTAGGGAACTGGAGCTGGAGCTGGATGAACTTCGGATCATTCAGGAGGCAGATGTTGTCATAGATAGAAGCTTTAGGGATGTAGTTACTCTGAAGAATGAAGATAGAGGTGTGACGGTGAGAGGGGCTGGAAGGAAGCACTCAGTACAGGGATCCCCTGTGGTCATTCCTCTGAGTAACAGGTATACCGCTTTGGATACTGTTGGGGACGACGACTTACCAGAGGTAAGCCATGGGGTACAGATCTCTGGCATAGAGTCAGACCCTGTTGCTCAGAAGGGAAGGGGGGAGAGGAGTAGTGCATTAGTCATTGGGGACTCCATAGTTAGGGGGACAGATAGGAGATTCTGTGGGAATGAGACAGTCTCGAGGTTGGTGTGTTGCCTCCTAGGTGCCAGGGTCTGTGATGTCTCAGATCGTGTTTTTGGGATCCTTATGGGGGAGGGGGAGCAGCCCCAAGTCCTGGTCCACATAGGCACCAACGACATAGGTAGGAAAAGGGATGGGATGTAAGGCAGATATTCAGGGAACTAGGGTGGAATCTTAGAGCGAGAACAAACAGAGTTATTATCTCTGGGTTGTTACCCATGCCACATGCTAGAGAGACAAGGAATAGGGAGAGGGAACAGTTGAACACGTGGCTACAGGGATGGTGCAGGAGGGAGGGATTCAGATAGCTGGATAATTGGGGCTCATGCTGGGGTAGGTGGAAATTCTACAAATGGGATGGTCTACACCTGAACCAGAGGGGTACCAATATCCTGGGGGGGAAATTTGCTCATGCTCTTTGGGAGGGTTTAAACTAATTCAGCAGGGGGATGGGAACCTGAATTGTAGTTCCAGTGTACAGGAGGTTGAGAGTAGTGAGGTCATGAGAAAGGTTTCAAGGTTGCAGGAGTGTACCGGGAGGCAGGAAGGTGGTTTGAAGTGTGTCACCTTCAACACCAGGAGCATCTGGAATAAGGTGGGTAAACGTGCAGCATGGGTTGGTACCTGGGACTTCAATGTTGTGGCCATTTCTGAGACATGGATAGAGCAGGGACAGGAATGTTTGTTGCACGTTCCGGGGTTTAGATGTTTCAGTAAGATCAGGGAAGTTGGTAAAAGAGGGGAAGGTGTGGCATTGTTAGTCAAGGACAGTATTACGGTGGCAGAAAGGATGTTTGATGAGGTAGTATGGGCTGAGGTTAGAAACAGGAAAGAAGACGTCACCCTGTTGGGAGTTTCCTATAGTCCTCCGAAAAGTTCCAGAGATGTAGAGGAAAGGATTGCAAAGATGATTCTGGATAGGAGCGAAAGTAACAGGGTAGTTGTTATGGGGGACTTTAACTTTCCAAATATGGACTGGAAACGCTATAGTTCGAGTACTTTAGATGGGTTAGTTTTTGTCCAATGTGTGCAGGAGGGTTTCCTGACACAGTATTTGGATAGGCCAAGAAGAGGCGAAGCCACATTAGATTTGGTACTGTGGAATGAACCAGGACAGGTGTTAGAGTTGGAGGTAGGTGAGCACTTTTGTAATAGTGCCACAATTCGGTTACATTTACTTTAGCGATGGAAAGGGATAGGTATATACCGCAGGGCAAGAGTTATAGCTGGGGGAAAGGCAATTATGATGCAATGAGGCAGGACTTCGGATGCATAGGATGGGGAAGGAAACTGCAGGGGATGGGCACAATTGAAATGTGGAGCTTGTTCAAGGAACAGCTACTACATGTCCTTGATAAGTATGTACCTGTCAGGCAGGGAGGAAGTGGTCAAGCGAGGGATCCGTGGTTTACGACAGTAGTTGAATCACTTGTCAAGTGGAAGAAGGAGTCTTATGTAAAGATGAGATGTGAAGGTTCAGATGGGGCACTTGAGAGTTACGAGTTAGCCAGGAAGGAGCTAAAGAGAGAGCTAAGAAGAGCCAGGAGGGGACATGAGAAGTCTTTGGAAGATAGGATCAAGGAAAACCCGAAAGCTTTCTATAGGTATGTCAAAAATAAAAGAACGATGAGGGTAGAGTAGGGCCAGTCAAGGACAGTCATAGGAAGTTGTGCGTGGAGTCTGAGGAGAAAGGAGAGGTGCTACAAGAATATTTTTCGTCAGTATTCACACAGGAAAAAGACAATGTTGTCGAGGAGAATATTGAGATACAGGCTACTAGACTAGATGGGATTGAGGTTCTTAAGGAGGAGGTGTTAGCAATTCTGGAAAGTGTGAAAATAGATAAGTCCCCGGGCTGGATGGGATTTAGCCTAGGATTCTCTGGGAAGCTAAGGAGGAGATTGAAGAGCTTTTGACTTTGATCTTTATGCCGTCATTGTCTACAGGAATAGTGCATGAAGACTGGAGGATAGCAAATGTTGTCCCCTTTTTCAAAAAGAGGAGTAGAGAAACCCCGGGAACTATAGACCAGTGAGCCTTACTTCTGCTGTGGGCAAAGTCTTGGAAAGGATTATAAGAGATAGGATTTATAATCATCTAGAAAGGAATAATTTGATTAACGATAGTCAACACGGTTTTGTGAAGGGTAGGCCGTGTTAAGTAATGGGTTAAGAGACATTGCAATTAGTTATCTCATTTATGTTAAGTGTTCAATGATTGTCTCATTTATGTTAAGTGTTCAATGATTGACACTGATATGTAAAGGGGCTTCAGGTGGACTCTGGAGCTCGTGATGATCTGTAGAGTTCTGTGCAGAGTGAGTTTGAACCATTAAAGGTGTGTTGGTGAAAAAGGAGCTGAACTCTTGCCTCTTCATACCACAGCATCTAGTATATGTTAACAGGTCGTGCATCACAAACCTTATTGAGATTTTTGAGAAGGTGACCAAACAGGTGGACGAGGGTAAAGCAGTTGATGTGGTGTATATGGATTTCAGTAAAGCGTTTGATAAGGTTCCCCACGGTAGGTTATTGTAGAAAATACGGAGGCATGGGATTGAGGATGATTTAGCTGTTTGGATCAGAAATTGGCTTGCTGTAAGAAGACAGAGGGTGGTGGTTGATGGGAAATGTTTAGCCTGGAGTTCAGTTACTAGTGGTGAACCACAAGGATCTGTTTTGGGGCCACTGCTGTTTGTTATTTTTAGAAATGACCTGAAAGAAGGTTGGGTGAGTAAATTTGCGGATGACACTAAAGTCGTTGGAGTTGTAGACAGGGAGGAAGGATGTTGTAGGTTACAGAGGGACATAGACAAGCTGCAGAGCTGTGCTGAGAAGCGGCAAATGGGGTTTAATGCAGAAAAGTGTGAGGTGATTCATTTTGGAAGGAGTAACAGGAATACAGAGTACTGGGCTAATGGTAAGATTCTTGATAGTGAGCATGAGCAAAGAGATCTCGGTGTCTATGTACATAGATCCCTGAAAGTTGCCACCCAGATTGATAGGTTGTTAAGAAGGCGTGCGGTGTGTTAGCTTATATTGGTAGAGATATTGACTTTCAGAGCCATGAGGTCATGTTGCAGCTGTACAAAACTCTGGTGCGGCCACATTTGGAGTATTGCGTGCAGTTCTGGTCGCTGCATTATAGGAAGGATGTGGAAGCATTGGAAAGGGTGCAGTGGAGATTTACTAGTATGTTGCCTGGTATGGAGGGAAGATCTTATGAGAAAAGGCTGAGGGACTTGAGGCTGTTTTCTTTAGAGAGAAGAAGGTTAAGAGGTGACTTAATAGAGGCATACAAGATGATCAGAGGATTAGATAGAGTGGACAGTGAGAGCCTTTTTCCTCGGATGATGATGTCTAGCACGAGGGGACATAGCTTAAAATTGAGGGGAAATAGATATAGGACAGATGTCAGAGAGTAGTAAGGGCGTGGAATGCCCTGCCTGCAACAGTAGTGGACTCGCCAATACTAAACGCATTCAAATGGTCATTGGTTAAACATATGGATGCTAATGGAATAGTGTAGATGGACTTTAGATTGGTTTCACAGGTCGGCGCAACATCGAGGGCCGAAGGGCCTGTACTGTGCTGTAATGTTCTATTCTATTCTATTCGCGCAGAAACGGCCAGAGATGGAAAAAAATTATAAAAAACAAACAGAGTTTGAAACCGTGGGCGAAGTCTCCACCAGAATTGGGAAAGGCAATTGCGCGGAGAATCACGCATGAGGCAAAAATCGTGGCCGGCGCTGGGCGCCCGACGGAATGCCATGCACCGGTGCCTCGACATCGGCGTCAATGCCTTCTGCTCCACCTGTATAGGAAATGTCGCCCCCATATCATTAGGGGGTCTGGTCAGGTATTCTCCAGGGATCTGCGATACTCCGCCTAGGCAGGAGGAATTACGATGGCAAGTTTCATTTGTGGTTTCAAAAAGCGAGAAGCAGGCACTGTGGCAGATGAAGGGGAGAGAGGAGTTAGGACATGCAGTGACATGACCACTGGCAGGGCTGGCTGCAGGGGGAGGACTGTGGGAGTTGACCAGGGGATGGGCCTTAGGGTTGGGGTCACCCCCCCGTGGGACCGGAGTGTCCAGGCACGGAATGCCATTTCCACGGCCTTCAAGGAAGCCATCTTGCTGCGCATCCCACTGACCGCCCACAATGGCCCGTGGTTAGGCAGAGTGACACCGGCCTTTTGGGTGCACAGACCGTTGCATCCCAGCAGCCCCACAACCCTACACCGCAGCACCTAATCTTAACCCCACCAACCCAGCACACCGCCCCCCCACCCCATCAACCGCAACCCCCTCCCGCAGCCAGCCGCCACCTGCCGGCGGGACAGCATGCAACCCACCCAAGGACACCGATGGAGGCCTTGGCATTTCCCGCTGGCACGGGTAGCACCAGCCAGCGGTACCCATAGCAACAGGGATGGGCACCAGGGTCAGAGGCCCCCATGGTGCCGAGTGCTGATGGGGGCAGGGGTGCGGAGAGCAGACGCCAAGCGGAACAGCTGGGTATTGGTGTGGGGATGGGATGGGGATGGGGACATGCGGCAGCAGGCCAGGGCCACTGTATAGCCCAGTGGACCTGGCTGAGCACTTGGATTATGTCTGCCTTTCAATCCCTGCAGACCGGCTATTGGAATCCAACCAGGAACGTGGCCTTCATCCTAGCTGCAGCAGCTCTGGGGGATGCAGTGAAGCTGTGCGAGCAGAACCTGCTTGAAGGGGATCCTGCAGAGGTGGAGCAGGCACAAGATGAACAGGAGGCAGCGGTGAGGATGGAGTGCCTGCCACCCAACAGGGTGAGGAGGAGCTGGGCCGGAGGCACCTCATCAGCCCTCATGTGTACTGGCGCCACTTGCCATTCAAGGACCGGCTGGACTGGGCATACTGTCAAAGACTCCGGCTGAGCAGGGGAACAGTGCGACATATCTGCCAGATAATGCTGCATCTGGCACCATAGGTGAATGGGGTGAGGACATCCGCTCCCGGTGGCTGTCAAGATGAAGTTCGCCCTGAACGTTTACACCAGGGATTCCTTCCAGCCGCTGATTGGGGACCTTTCCAGAATCTCAGACACCACGGTGCACAGATGTATCTGTGCCATCACAGAGAACCTATAAATCCACTCGGCACAATATATCAACTTCAATGTGGACCCAGCCAACCAGCGGGATTTGCTGCCATCACTGAGAAGTCCCCGGTGCAGGGGGTGATCGATGGGCTGCATGTCACCCTACACACACCGACCTATAATGGGCCAATCTTCACAAAGCACTCGATGGAACGTGCAGCTAGTGTGTTACCATGAGATGCGCATCATGCATGTCTGCACCCGATATCCGGGCAGTGTGCCTTCAATGGGGGGAAGGCAGGGGTGGTTGTATGGGGTGGAGAGGGGGAGATTGACAGGGTTCATCTTTCTGATGCCCAACACCCAGTACCCGGGCAATGCTGCCGACACCCTCAGCCATGACCCTCTGTGACTGGACCACGTTCTGTAGCACCGCTGCATGCTGCCGACACCCTCAGCCATGACAAACTGTGACTGGGCCATGCTCTGGAGCACTGTGATGGACTTAGGTTATTCCGGACCTGATAATACTTTATTAATAACCTATGCTCTAGGTTAACCCACCAAAAGAGGGAAACCTGTTTTCCTGCCAAGACTCAGAATAGATCTCACGAAGGGAGAATGCTTTTCCTGGTCTCAGACAGTTAAACAGGATCTCAGTTACTTTTTATGGGCAAAGTTCAGATGCGTCACTCATAACTAAATCTTTACCTCTATCGTCATGGGTTCTAGCCATTTAAGGCTTCCTGAATGAGTGTCTAGGAGTTTAAACTTTGAGAGTAATTCTTACACCGTATAATTTTTAATCAAAATATTTTTATTGTAAAAATACTCCAAATAGATAGAGACAGAATTGCAAAGTTAAAAATATAAATTGATTAACAGTCTTTAGTTATCTGTTAATAATATGTTATCTGCTAACACACTAACTTCTCTCAATAGAATGAGATATTGGAAACATGGAAAATCCTAAAGTATCTTCTATCAATTTCTTCATACATTTCTAAAAAGTGAAACAAAAACATACTTACAAAACCTGAGGTTTTGTCTGACGAGGTAAGCTTGAAGAACAGAGCTTTGACCCAAACTCCTGTAGGGGAGTGAGAAGTTCTCTGCTAAAATACCCCTCTTTTTATGTATATAAATTTATCTTATCAGTCAAGGACTGCATCTGTTATCTTGTCACATATTGTTGGTTAATTACTGATAGCCAAATGGCTAATTGGATGTATTATCAACAATACATATTTTAATGATTGTAGTGACTGTAAATGTCAGGTGTCTTAAGATAGATTGGCAAAGGGGACTTGTATAGAGGCCTGTCTTTTTTCAGTGTTGTCATGTTCTTTAGATACCAAAACAGACACTTTTTGTGAGGGTGTTATTCTCAGTGGCAAGAGGTATAGTTCGGAAGGATTTGTGTGTTATTTATCTGAAGAATTCCTGCACTCATGTTTTGAATATTTATAGGTGTAGGGAGTGATCCCAAAGAACTTATGGTGTGTCAAGGGAAGGTCTTTCTTATTCTGTAATTGTTTGTATTAATGAGCCTTTGAAACCAGCTCCGAGTTTCTCCCAACAGGTGGTAACTTCTCCACGATCTTTAGCTGAAGTGGTTTTATTCCACTTTGAATTAAAATGCTGTTTGTAATAATGCCTTATTTTAAACTGAATTCTGCAGCAGATGTGATATTCATCACAGCACCATTGCAATTTCCATGTCGCCCTGGTACATGGTTGCCTGTGATAGGAACACCTGGTGCGGGGCTGCGGCCACAACCTGCACATCCTGGAGATCTTGACTCATAGGCCATATATTCATCCCATGGCCACCACCACGGACACCACCCATGCGGTGTTGGCGGGGGTACTACGCATGGTTGTCCCCTGCCCCTGCAGGCAGTTGGACTCCTCGAACTGTACCTACCGGTGCTGGATGGTTGTTGACAACACCTCATGCAGTCCCTGGCTCTGTGACTGCATGTCCACTATCAATGTCTCAGTGTCACTGGAACAAAGAGCCTCAGTGTCACTGGAACAGAGAGTCTCAGTGTCACTGGAACAGAGAGTCTCAGTGTCACTGGAACAGAGAGTCTTAGTGTAACTGGAACAGAGAGTCGCTGTGTCACTGGAACGGAGAGTCTCAATGTCACTGGAACAGAGAGTCTCAGTGTCACTGGAACAGAGAGTCTCAGTGTCACTGGAACAGAGAGTCTCAGTGTCACTGGAACAGAGTCTCAGTGTCACTGGGAGAGTCTCAGTGTCACTGGAACAGAGTCTCAGTGTCACTGGAACAGAGTCTCAGTGTCACTGGGAGAGTCTCAGTGTAACTTGCCTGCTCCACAATTCAATAAGATCTTGGCTGATCTGATTGCAAACTCAACACCATTTTCACGTAAATTGCTTCGGCATAATTTCCCTGACACAAGATCAATTTGGGCAGCACGGTAGCATGGTGGTTAGCATAAATGCTTCACAGCTCCAGGGTCCCAGGTTCGATTCCCAGCTGTATCACTGTCTGTGCGGAGTCTGCACGTCCTCCCCGTGTGTGCGTGGGTTTCCTCCGGGTGCTCCGGTTTCCTCCCACAGTCCAAAGATGTGCGGGTTAGGTGGATTTGCCCGTAGTGTCCTAAAAAGTAAGGTTGGGGGGTTGTTGGGTTGCGGGTATAGGGTGGATACGTGGGTTTGAGTAGGGTGATCATTGCTCGGCACAACATCGAGGGCCAAAGGGCCTGTTCTGTGCTGTACTGTTCTATGTTCTATGTTCTATTTTGACTCAACCTTATAACGTTGAATTGATGGAAGTGCTTTTCTAAAAGATCTGACAAACAGCTTCTAGCATTTTCCCTCTGACAAATGTTTAGCCGACAGGCGAGCTTTCTGTTTTCCTCCCTTTTTGAATGAAAGTTATATTTGAATCTCATGGAAATTTTTGGAAATTTAAAATCAATGCCTGAAGCAGAACTGGTGGAGGGAGGGGGAGGTGGCCAGAGCTGGTAGGGAGAGGGAGAGGAATGGGGGTGTCAGCAGTGCTGGGAGGGACGAGGGGGGACTCCGGCCCAATTGGCAGACTGGGTCACATGACCCTGCAGGGACGCGCCCCTTTAAAAAGGCAGCGCTACCATAGCCTCCATTGTGTTGTGATGGTTTTGGGCTGTCACTGTGATTTAGCTCTTTGCCCTTCTTTTGGATAAGGGATCATCTGTTAACACAGTCACGATGGGCCATGCCACCTCTTTCTCTGCTGTAAACTTTTTATTATTCTATAAAGGTAAATTCGCCATAGTCCCAGGTGGCCAGGTTCCCCACTTGAGAGGTCAGACTTCCCAAGTGTCAATCACGGACCCAGCGAATCCTGCACCATTTTTCGATTGAAATCAATTGTGTTCCACACAGTGCTGGTGCTAGCCCCTCCACAGTTACTGAACTGATCCAGGTTTGTTACCAGTTTTTCTGTCATGAAAGTCCGTGAATTCTGCGTCAGCGCCTCAGAAACTATTAATCCTGCCCCTTATGGTTCTAGAGAAGGAGCCAAGGCAGGTGGATGGAGTTAAGAACAACCACAATCTTCTGGAATGATAGAACAGACTCAAGTGTCGATTGACTATGCAATAAAATAAGTGTCCATGGTGTGTGGGGTAGGATATTGACATGGATAGAACTAATAGGAGACAAAGTTGGGATAAGAGGGGAATTTTCAAGATGGCAACATGTAACTAGTGGAGTGCAGCAGGGATCAGTGCTGAGGCCACAGTTATTCACAATATATTTTCTGACTTGGTCAAGGGAAGTGAATATACTATTGTGAAGTTTACAGGTGACACAAAAAATGTGGGAAGGCAAATGGTGAGGATGAGACAAAGAGTTTAAAGTGGGATTTAGACAGGTTAGGCAGTGGATGAAAATATGGCCGCTTCGGGATATAATGTAAGAAAATTTGAATTCATACACTTTGGTCATAAGATAAAGTAGATGAATATCAATTAAATGGAGACAAACTGCAGAAAGCTACAGCAAAGTGAGATTTGGTAGTCCTTGTGCATAGATCACAAAAAGCGAGCATGCAGGTTCAGCCGGCTAGAGGGAAGCAGATGGATTGTCGTTCTTTATTTCAAATGTGTTGGAATATGAAAATAGCTAAACCCATACAAGGCATTAATTAGACCATACCTGGAATACTGTGAAGTTTTGGTCCCCTCCAATAGCAGTGTATTTATGAGGAGGGGTTGAGTAGGTTGGGCTGTACTCATTGGAGTTTGGAATAATGAGAGTTGAACTTACTAAGACATTTTGGATTCACAGGGGGCTTGATAGGGTAGATGCTGCAATGTTGTTTTCCCTTGTGGGAGAGCCTGGAACCAGAAGCATAACGTCAGAGTTAGGGGTCTTCCATTTAAGACAACAAGAAGGAGGAATTTCTTCTCAGAGTGTAGTGAATTGATGGAATTCTTTACTGCAGAAGGCTGTCGAGGCTGGGTCATCAACGTATGTTCAAGGCTGAGAACAACATATTTTTAATCAGTAAAGGAATCGAGGGTTATGGGGATAAGGCGGGAAAATGGGTTTGAGGATTATCATATTGTATCAGATCAATCACAATCTAATTGAATGTCAGAACAAGCTCGATGGACTGAATGGTCTACTTTGTTCCTATGTCTTATGATCTTATGGCCTAATCCTGATGGGAAGTTGCGCATTGTTAAATTCCTCTTTCAGGTAACAGCTGATTTTTGTATGTTTTCCCTCTGTGCAGGATCCGATAGGACCTTGTCAGGGACGAATGTAGGCGCTGAGGTACTTCACTGTCACAAATAGCCTGAGCTGCTCAATAGTTTGGGTTTAATGTTTTTGGACCATAGGCATTACTTCGACCGCCCATAGTCACTTCCTGTTATCGCTTTTGCTAAAGCTGTTCACTGACACAATGCTCACACCTAATTAAACCAGAAAGGTTTCTAACCCATAAAGGTTTGTTGGACAAACAGGATATTCATTAAAAACTGATGTAAATGGGATTTAAATTCAGGAAAGAGTGCTTGGGAGTTATAAAGATGTATTCATCGTGTTTTTAGTGTTTCCTCATGAGAAGGGGCGCTAAGCAGGTCAATGGGGAGTCTAACGTCATGGCCTGTAGAGTTAACATCTTCTAAATAAAGCTCTACATTTAGTTTAAACCTCCAAGGCCTGAAGACTCAATCTTGAATCCACCACATAAAAACTGGCAGCGACAGAGGCAAACAACATGTTTTTAAGGTAAAGATAGATAGTTTTTTGAAGAATAAAGGGATTAAGGGTTATGGTGTTCGGGCCGGAAAGTGGAACTGAGTCCACAAAAGATCAGCCATGATCTAATTGAATGGCAGAGCAGGCTCGAGGGGCCAGATGGCCTACTCCTGCTCCTAGTTCTTATGTTCTTATGTAAAATAGAATAGAATAGAAGAACGTACACAGTAGCACAGTGGTTAGCACAGTTACTTCACAGCTTCAGGGTCCCAGGTTTGGACACTAAGGGGCAATTTAGCATGGCCAATCCATCTGACCTACACATCTTTGGACACTAAGGGGCAATTTATCATGGCCAATCCATCTGACCTGCACATCTGTGGACTGTGGGAAGAAACCGGAGCACCCAGAGGAAATCCACGCAGACACGGGGAGAATGTACAAACTCCACATAAACAGTAAACCAAGCATTATCAAAGACTCCTCCCACCTGGGTTGGGGAAATGCAGTAATGTAGTGGTATTGCCATTGGGCTAGTAAACCAAAGAACCAGAGTAATGCTCTGGGGACCACAGGTTCAAATCCCACCACAGCAGATGGTGAAATTTGAATTCAATAAAAATCTGGATTTAAAAGACTAATGATGACCATGAAACCCTTGTCAATCATCGTAAATACCCATCTGGTTCACTAATGTCCTTCAGGGAAGGGAATCTGTCGACTTTACCCGGTCTGGCCCTATATTTAACTTCAGACCCACAGCAATGTGATTGGCTCTTAACTGCTCCCTCAAGGGCAATTAGGCATGGGCAATAAAATCTGGCATAGTTTGCGATGCCCAAGTCCCATCAATGAATTTAAAGAAAAATTATCTCTTCCAACTTCTTCCATCAAGCAGGAGATACAAATGTCTGAGAACACTCACTAGCAGATTCAAAAACACCTTCTTCCCCACTGTTACCAGACTCCTGACTGACCCGCTTATGGACTGAACTGATCTCTCCACACATCTTCCCTACTGAGTATGCACTGGGCTGGCGGGACCTCGGGGTAGAAGGGTCTGGGGGCGGCCTGTGGGGCGAGGTGGGGTCCAACCCCAGGGAGTGCCTCCGTAGTGTCCTGGTCTGCGATCGGGGCCCACCAGTCGGCGGGCCGGCCTCTCTGTCGGGGGGGGGCCCACTTTCCTCTGCGCTGGTTCCTGGATCCCTGCACCATTTGGCGTCGGGGCCGGCGTGCGGATGAAGGCCACTGCGCATGCCCTAGTTGACGCCGGCCCAACTGCGCATGCCCGGAACCTCCGGCGCCGAGTCAACGCCGGGACCGGCAGCTGGAGTGGCTTGGGCTGCTCTAGCGCCATGCTGCCCCCCCCCAAGGACCTGAGAATCGTGTCTTGGAACCGGCGCCAGAGTAAAGTACTCCCGCTTTGGCGCCGGCACTATGGCACCGGACCAGAGAATCGCGGCATGCTCCGGGCTTCATTAGAGTCTTGTTTCAAACATAGACAAAGGAGTTTGGTGGACTCCAGAGGTGAGGTGACAGTGACTGCCCTTGACATCAAGACTGCATTTTTATGAATGTAACACAGAGGAGCCCTTGAAAAATTGGAGTCAATGGGAATCAGGGGGAGAATCCTCCGCTGTTTGGAGTCATACCTGGCACAAAGGAGTCTTTGATACAGAAGGTTAGATGAGACAATTTCAGTTTTAAGTAAATATATAAATTTAATATGAGGAAAAAGTTCAAAATTTAGGTTAGACAATGAGTACACATTGTAACACTTGCTCAATATCCCAAAAATAAAAGTTGGCTAATTTGTATTTTTATGAGAGAATCTAAAATTAATCTTTTACTTAATACAAATACTAGGGGGGCGATTCTCCGAGCCCCACGCCAGGCCAGAGATTCACCGCAATCGCGCCACGACCCCCCCCCCCCCCCCGATGCCGGCGCTCGAATCTCCGAGGTGCGGATTTGTGCCGGCGCGGTTGGCTCGACGTTGGCCGCTTGCTGCTGGATTCGGCGGGGTCGCCGATTCTCGAGCCCGGATGGGCCAAGCGGCCATGTGGATACAACAGAGGTCTGCCGGCGCCGCTCAACCCTGGTCGCTGCCGGCAGGAACTCTGTGCGAACGGTCGGGGGGCGGCCTGGGGGGGCGGGGGTTGGGGGGGAGGGTCCGTCCCCGGGGGGGCCTCCGATGGGGTCTGGCCCACGATAGGGACCCACCAATTGGTGGGCTGGCCTCTCCCCACCCCCCACCACCCACCACCCCCGCCTACTTTCCTGCGCGGCCAGCCCCTGAACACCGACATCATGTTGAGTCGGGGCCGGCGCGCTGAAGACGTCCCCCGCGCATGCGTAGGTTGGCACGGCCCAACTGCGCATGCGCGGGTTGGCGTGGTGCCTATTTGGCGCCGGGAAGGGAGGATGGAGCGGCGTGAACCACTCCACTACAGTGCTGCCCCCCTGTGGGGGCCAGAATCGGTCGTCCCCGTGCCTGTTTCACGCTGTCGTGAAACATGACAGCGTTCAGGACGGCGCAAACACTTGGGCTCCATTTTGGAGAATCGCCCCCTAGGCTTTAAAAGAGAACTTGGATATCCATCAATCATCAAAGTAATATTACCTTGATCTTTGAGAGTGCGAGACTCATTATTATGTTCAGGATGGACCACCCCTGGAGGTGCACCCGAGCAAAACACTTCCCTAATGAAAACAAATAATTCAAATGACATGGGAATATTTACAACAAATATTTTGGTGTTAGATAATTAAAAGCTGGTGGGGAAGATGGTCATCTGCACCCTTAATCATTATCCCATATTAGGTGAGAAGACCCTCCGATTGTAAGTAGGTTGCCTTTTCAATTTCCAGGAAATGTTTCCATTACTTTATTCTTGAAAAATAGTGTTGGGTAAAGGTCACGTTGGTTAAAGTGCTTGGCCAATGTATTGCAGCCAGTAAGAAAATAAGAACTGGGACATAGAGTTCCTTTCATCTGTTTGTACAGTGCCAGTTGCCAGTGTAAAGATCCTTAGGATGGTGGTTTCTCGATGTGTGTAATCTTTATCAATAATAAGATATTTGGAGTTGACCATGAATATACTTGGTTTAATTTGGTTCAATACACGCTTGGGTCACTGTCTGTGCAGAGTCTGCACGTCCTCCCCATGCCTGTGTGGGTTACCTCCTGGTGCTCCGGTTTCCTCCAACGAGTCCCGAAAGACTTGATGTTAGGTGAATTGGACATTCGGAATTCTCCCTTTGTGTACCCAAACAGGTGCCGGGCAGTGGCGGACTGGCCAGGGTGTCAGCTTGCCCGATGGCAAGTGGGCCCCTGATGAAGTGGGCCCACTATATCAAATAAAAATGCAATAAAGAAACAAAGACAGACAACTGTTTTAGTAATAAAAAGGAATAAGAAAAAAAAGAGAACAGGACACAAATAAGCAGTGCATGAAAAGGAACGAGGCAGGGGAGGTAGTGGAAGGATGTGGAATAGGGGGGCCCGGGTCGGGCATAATTAAGGAAATTCCATTTTTTCAGCAAGAGTGTGTGAATTTAAAGATAAAGTTACAATTCGTGATTTGAGATGGTCGGCAACTTCAAAGGATATCAAGCAGTAGTCTTGGTTCAGCCGGTACATCGGTCCGGGGCCCAGAGAGCCAAGAAGGGGCCCGTGAATCTCTGAAGGGCCCTTAAAAATTATAATTAATTAGATAAATAAATCTCCAACTTATTTTCCTGGGATTTGTATTCTAACTTAATAAAATATAATTGTTTTTAAAAAGAGTAATACCAAATAAAAATGCAATAAAGAAACAAACAAATAATCACTCAGTGTATGAAGGAACGAAGCAGTGTTAAACGGATGTGAAAAGGAGTGGAGGGGCGGGGGGGGGGGGGGGGGGGGGGGGCTGGTTCACCCGGGTCGGACATAGTTGGAAATCCACGTTTTCAGCAAGAGTGTGTGAATTTAAAGATAAAGTTACAGTTCGTGATTTGAGATGGTCGGCAACTTGAAAGGATATCAAGCAACACATAGGGTCATGTGGTCACCAAAAAAGGAGAAGCGGTACCTTTGACCGTGAATCATGAGGTCAAAGATATTGAAGTTATAAACCATGATCGGTAAACTCAAAGGGTTGCGACTTGTAACACTACACTGGTATTAAACTGGACATGTTAACTTTGGTCGTGGGACCATTCTTAATGTCTTACTATAGTCGGACCAAACTTCTAAGTTTCAACAGTTGTATCAGTTGCTTGCTGGTGTGAACACTGGACAGTGGATTGTCTCCTCTTCTGAAGCTGCACAGGCCACAGTAATATTGACTAATGAACATAGCCTATTGAAGTGTAAGTAAGTTATATTATATTTTTTATCAAGTAGGGATTTATCTGGTGTTCCTTCAAGTTATTCTTGCAATAATCAATATTAATTTTTCCCAATGTGGGCTATTTTTAATTAAGTTTTTATTTCAGAAATATTACCCCTACCAGCATGGAAAAGAAAAAGCATAAATCTGGGTCACTAAAATGCAAAGAACAAAAAGAAGCAGAAAGGAAGGAGTCAGCCAAGCGATGCAGGTCTATTACAGAGTTTATAATACCACAAGCACAATCCACATCAATATCCAGTTCTGCAACAAATAATCAAGAAGCAAGAAACAATGCTCATGGTGATGATGCAATGACATATGAGTTACAAGAACAGAGAAGAGCTACTTTGCATGTAGAAACAAATACAAGTGCATCCATTACTAATCAACCCAGGCCCAATATTTCTTCTGGCTTCCTTGTTCCGTTATCTGTACTGACTGTAGTTGCAACATCTGAACACAGAGCTTCAACTAGTGACAGAGAATCAGATATTCCTTCATGCATAAATGACTTGGTTTCTGAAGCACATCCTGTAAATGAACCTACGCAAGAAAATGAAAGATCAATTACTGGAATCTTCCAATATCCATCACGAGCAAAGCTAAAACAGTTTTTTGCTGAACATCCACTTCAGCCACTTGATGATCTGCCATTTGATGCTCGTTTGTATGAGAGGAAAATTATGACTGACTCAGTCCCAAGAAAATGGCTAACATATAACAAAGAAAATAGATGCTTATATTGTTCATACTGCTTAACTTTGAGTTTCCCAACACTTGTAATCCATCACCCTTTGTACGTGGCTTTAGTGACTACAGGTGTATTAGCCAGAGCTTGACTTTACATGAATCGACAACACATGTCAGAAATGCTCAGCAATATATCAGTGTGGTTAATGATGGCGCCTTAGATAAATTTTTTGCAGCATCACTAATTAAAAGGAAAGAAGAAGTATTGAAGCAAAGAAGTAGTGTCATGAGGATTATAGACATCATAAAGATGTTAGGCAAGCAAGCACTTCCTTTTCGAGGTCACAGAAATGAATCGGCCTACACTCTAGATAATGAGGTTCTGAATCATGGCAACATTTTAGCTACAGTGTAGTTGATGGCAAAATATGATCCCATTATGGCAGCTCACGTTTCTGCAGTGCAAAACAAGTCTAAACAAAGAATCAAACGATTAGAGCAACAAGGAAAGGCTCAAAGTAAAGGTCGTGAGTAAAACAACTATAAACATGTTAATCAAAATTATGAAGAATATGATACAAGAAAGAATTAGTCATGACGTTTCTCAAGAAAAATATTATTCTATTCAGGGTGATTCAACACAAGATAATTCATCCATCAATCAGTTTAGCATTATTATTCAGTATGTGCTTAAAGGTATTATCTGTGAGCGACTACTTTCAGTTGTGCCAAGTAATGATGGTACAGGACAGGGACTTTTTGATCTATTGATTGAAACATTACAGCATCTTAAAATTGATCCCCAAAAATGTTTATCTGATAGCACAGATGGCGCTGCAAGCTACCATGGCCAGTATAATGGTTTACAAAGTAAAATTGCTGATGTGGCTGATCAACATGTTCATATATGGTGCTATACCAATGTCTTGAATTTGGTGATAACTGAAACAACAAAATGTTGTGTACCTGCAGTTTCTTTTTTCAATTTGCTCCAGAATATAGCAACTTTTGTGAAAGCGTCATACAAGAGAATGGCTGTATGGATAGAAGTTGTTGGAAAACATTTAGGACAAGAAAAAATGAAACGATTAAAGCTAATTGGTGAGACCAGATGGTCAGGAAAATCCAATGCAGCAACAGCTATATTTGGACGTTTTGATGATGCCGCTGCCAGTACTTTCGTAAATCTATTGACATGCTTATCAATAATACAAGATTATGAAAAGTTTGATGCAAAAACAAAACATGAAGCAAATGTTTTACTTCAAAGCCTTCTAAAGTTTGAAACCATATTGACAGCATTTACTTACTTGTATATATTTGAAACTACAACCCCGTTATCAAGTTATCTACAGACAAGTGGTTTAGATATGTTTACTGCATGGAGTTTGGTAGGTTCAGCTACAGCAAAGTTGAAGGAACAGACAAGAACATTTGATAATGTTCACAGCAAGGCTTTGGAATTTGTAAATAAATGTAATGACAGGATTTCACAGATGAATATGGATGAAAATCAAACATTGGAAATTGATGTGTTGGAAACAGCATTGCCAGTTAAGAGGCAGAGGAAGAAGAAAAGAATGGCAGATGAGCTTATTGATGATGAAAGAAATTCCTCAGATTCTCTAGCTGATTTTCGAGTAAATGCATTTAACCTAATAATGGATCGCATTGTCCAGTCACAAGAATCACGCTTTGTACAACACAAACAGTTGTATAAAGATTTGTCCTGCTTGGACCCAGCAAAGTTTAAAACTATTGCAGAGAAGGGCCTTGAAGATGAAGCATTGGAAGGTATTATTAAGCTGTTTCTACAAATCAGCAAAGATCAAGTAATATTGGAATTGTTTTCTTTTGCTTCAAACTTTGATGTATTAAAGCTATTGCTTAATGATGGTGAGAATATGGATTCCAGTTGCAACAATTGTAAAATTTGCAGCACTTGTCCATCGTGTGTACTAAAAATTCTGGCATCCAACAGACTTCATGACAAGGCATATGATAACCTTTATGAACTTTATAAAGTCATCTGCACACTATCAGTTACTCAGGTCCAATGTGAGAGGACATTTTCAAAGCTAAAGATCATAAAGACAAGGTTAAGAAATTCGCTGTCTGGGGAGAATTTGGAATCATACATGCTGCTATCCATTGAAAAGGAATTGTTAGATGAATTGGATGCAGAAGCAATTATTGGCAGATTTGCACAATCATCTAGCGAACACAAACAATTGCTCTTAATATAGTGGACTGCATGCAATGCTCTCTTGTGCTTTTGAATTAATTTGTATTTTAGGGGGGGTCGGAGAATCCCACCCATATTTCCTCCCATCCCGACTGGGACACAATAAAGACATTCAGTGGCATTCCTGGATATTAAACAGTTCCAATTATCTGTGTCTGATATTGTTGCGATTTTAATTGAGCACGTCATTCTGTTCAACCCATAGGCTCAGGAACTAAACTGATGTAACTCTTCAATAACGTGCAGGTGCCAGACTGAGATTTGCAGTAACCACAATATGGCACAATGTGTGAAACTGTCCTGTTAATATTTTCCATCCAACTTTCAGAAGTCAATACTGATGCTCTTCAGGCCAATTTTAGCTTTTTCTAGCTTAATTAAAACACACGACATCCATTGCGTGAGTAGTGTTACAGATTGCAACACAATTTAATGCAGGTTATTGAAAGATTCTCCAAAATTGTACAAATGTCCTCTGTAAATACTCAACATGAATTGATAAAAATTGCATTTAATGATCTGACAATCATTCAGTTCCTGGGGAGAGTTAAGGCCAAACAACAAGTCAGATCTGTCAGCAGACACACCAACCATCAACGTTACACATGGAGAGCCAGTATTTTTTTTACGAAAATTGTATTTCCAAAGCAACATTTATTGTTATAATTTCATAAATTTTGTACAAGGTTGAACAAAATACACAGTGTGCTTCTAGATGATGGTCATTCTTCTGCAACATATTTTGTTCAGCATTCGTTCACCCGATTCTGGTACAAGTCCATGTGCGTCAGTAGTGATATCAATGCACTTGACTGCAAGATTTGTCTTTTACTGCCTTTTTACCTCCATATGATATCCTGTAGAACAAGGCGGCCGTGATAGCTGAACTTGGCCATAATTCCCGTGGATAAATGGCAAAAGAGTTTCATTAATGACCACCATTCTGCAATAGCAAGAGAAGCCATCGCCTCTTAGCTGCTCCAGTCCCAAGAAGGTGACCAACACCTTGCACTGCTTCAACTGTATTGTTGGTGCAAGAGTTGACCGCAGTCAGTGTTTGGAGTCAGTGTGGCAGCATTTGGTGGATAAACCTCAGTGCGGATCACGTCCCTCAGTGTCAATCTTACCCACATCCTGGGAGGGGAATCCAGCCATTGTGTACTGTAGGTGAGAATTGCTGTGAGAACAGGAGCTCAGGTCCACAATGTTCAGTGACTGGAATCCTCTGTATTAACACCAGGACTGAGGTGGGAGAATGACTGAAGGTTCACAATGCAGGAGCTCTGATGCTCATTAATTCTACCCTGTACCATCCTGCCTCAAATTAAAGCCCATGTTTGCAGTGGTTAGAGGAAACTTCAAACCTAGTTGTATCTGGATCCTGGCTGAGTTACAGACTATTCTGTAGAACTCGCAATAAAGTTACAGTGGGAGTATCATAGAACAGCTGTGGATTTTCATTACTTACAAATTAAAGAATTATAATTTCACATTTCAGGAGGGGCCAGAAGTTGCACATGTTTAGGGGCTTCTGTAAAAGCAGGGGCAGCATGGTAGCACAAGTGTATAGCACTGTGGCTTCACAGCGCCGGGGTCCCAAGTTCGATTCCCCGCTGGGTCACTGTCTGTGCGGAGTCAGCACATTCTCCCCGTGTCTGCATGGGTTTCCGCTGGGTGCTCCGGTTTCCTCCCACAGTCCAAAGACGTGCAGGTTAGGTGGATTGGCCATGATAAATTGTCCTTAGCGACAAAAAGGTTGAGAGGGGCTATTGGGTTACAGGGAGAGGGTTGAAGTGAGGGCTTAAGTGGGTCTGTGCAGACTCGATGGGCCGAATGGCCTCCATCTGCACTCTATGTTCTATGTCTGTAACAGTATCTTTCTCCTCTGTGTTGTTTCAAGTATGGACCCCAATCAGGAGCTGATGCGCAGGCGGCAGAAATTTTCTATGAAAGGAAAAATGAAATGATCAATAATTTCAGCTGGATCCTAACTCAGCATTAACTTGCAACGAGAAAAAAAATAACAACCTGGTCCCAATCAGGCTACCCTGCAGTTTGTTCCAAAATATGTCAGTTCATATCATGCTGAAAAATATTTCACCTGTATGTTTATCACAGGCCAGGTAACGCTGTGGCAATGAGCACCAGATTGGAGACTAAGAGTTGCAAACTGCTGGCTTTGTCCATGGCTGGCTGGGGCAGACATAGCACCTGCTAAGCCGTTATGGATGCTTGGTTGAAATGTTTGTACAATGCCAGGAGCATTACATTCCAGGGCCTTCCAGACATACTCGCATATAATGCTTCAGGGTGCAGACTGGTAAATCGCGAACGATTCACCTGGGATTCGTACCCTTGAATTAAATTTGAATCTCTGGAGTATAACTGATGGTTGAGGTTGCAGTTGACCTCACTGAATCACAAGCTCACCAAATGATTTGAGGTTTGACATGCCTTGGGGCTGCAAGACTGCGAATAAGGTCCTCGGTCTGGGTTCCTCAAATATTTGTGAGAATAGATTTGTGTTTCGCTACCTCATCTATTTAATTTGTTTGGAAATAACACTCAAGGCACTCGACATATTGTGCCCAGTCCTCCATGAAGGAATCAAATGGGTCTCTATGACCAAAGGGAGGCATTCTGGTGAGTATTTTCTCTTAGACTTCAATTATTGGGGCTCACAGGTATTGGGGCAGGAACAGTGTCGGGATAATTTGTGCAACCCGGTAATCCCACCTACTCTCATGGACACTCAGGGGCAATTTAGCATGGCCAATCCACCTAATCTGCACATGTTTGGACTGTGGGAAGAAACCAGAGCACCCAAAGGAAACCCACGCAGACACGGGGAGAGCATGCAAACATCCACACAGACAGTGACCCAAGGCTGGAATTGAACCTGGGTCCCTGCAGCTGTGAGTCAAAAGTGTTAACCACTGTGCCTCCGTGCCACCCCATTAGTTGTGGATCATGAGGACCAAGAGCACAATCAGTACATTTTTGGATTCAAAGTGACAAGCAATGTGCTTAACTGTGTACTTAACTCAGTGCTCCTCCTGAGCCCGAATGTGCCATGCGTTCCTACCCCTTTAAAAGATGTCAAGGTGTTTCCTTACCTGGCACAAGGTGGCACCCTCAGCTTGAACAATTCTCACAATGGCGACAATGGGAATCCACATAATACAGAAGATGATCATACACCAGCCAAGTACTGTTGCCCAGACTGGGTACTCAACAGATCCATATGTTGGAGAGGTAAATGTTGCTAAGGACCACACCAAGACTGCCTGAATGAAATAAATGCATAAAATAGAAGGTTCCATTTGATTGGGAAACAACTAGCGTAACTTTATTCAAAAAGGGGGAGGCAGAAATCAGAAAAGTATAAGCTTAATAGCTGTCACAGGGAAAATTTTGAAAGCTACTTTAAAGACATTCTCACAGAAATCAGGAGAGTCAACATGGTTTTGTGAAAGGGAAATCAAGTTTAACCAGTTTATTGGAGTTCTTTGTAAGAGCCACATGTGCTACGGAGGCAGTGCTGTCGTGGTATTGTCACTGGACTAGTAATCCAGAGATGCAGAGAAATGCTTTGGAGATATGGGTTCAGATCCCACCAGGGCAGATGGTGGAATTTGAATTCAATAAAAATCTGGAATTAAAAGTCTAATAACTGTTGTGTTATGTACACTGGTCTAACACTGGCTGCAACTTGATGCAGCTTAGATCAGAATGATACTCCAGACCTTGAAATTAGTTCAGTCAGGTTTATTGAACTAATAGCACAGTTAGCACAGTTCTCTGTGAATTCGACTCTCTGCTGACCTCAGTGTGGTTACTCTGTCTGACTGAACCAGACTAGCCCTTGGCCACGTGGTGGAGGTGTGAGATTGTAACAACATCCTTGAATGACGCTCCAGATGTTCATCAGCGTAAAGAGGTGGAGTGTGAGCGCCTCGTATTATTTGTAGTCAGATCTCACCCCTGAGTGCCCTGCCTGCTTATTGGTCATGTCCTGTTCTCGGTGTCCATTAGCTGCTTGGCTGTATATGATTATGTGTGTGTCTGCATATCATGATCTCCCTTTTTTATGTTTGGATGACATATGTGAACGTGTTTACAATAATAGGCTAATATTAACATATTTACATGCAGTGGATGTGAACATATGTACATGTTAAAACAGCTGTCTAATGCAAGAACACAGAACATAGCAAACAGAACAACTGTTCATAAGTCCAGTCTCTGTGGTTTGCGTCTAATCCTGGTCGATCGGAGAGGTGGTGGTGGGGATGACAGTGCCTTGATGGGCGGGATTGAAGCCTGACTGGTGGCCTCGTGAGTCGAGGTATCAGGAGGTGGAAAAACAACAGAAGGAAACGGAGAAGAATGTGGTTGCGGGCAGCCAACTTTGCGCAGTACCTGTCTGTTTCGTCGCACAACAGAACCATCAGCACAACATACCAGCGGGGGGCAGCCTGTCAAACAATGACAGCTGGAGCTGACCAGCCTCCATCAGGGATCTTGACCAGAACAGTGTCTGACGGGATAACACGGGCAAATCGGTGGCATGAGCATCATGTCCCTGTTTCTGCCTGTCTCGGAGTTTCTGCACCTTCTGCAGCACCGGGAGGTGATCCAGGTTGGGCACGTGTATGGCTGGAAGTGTCGTATGCAGATCCCTGCTGATCAGAAGTTGAGCCGGTGACATGCCAGTGGACAGTGGGGCCGCCCTCTACGCAAGCAGTGCACAGTGAATGTCAGACACAGAATCCGTGGCCTTGTAGATGAGCTGCTTCACCATGTGCACCCCTTTCTCAACTTTTCCGTTTGACTGCGGATAGTGTGAGCTGGAAATTACTTGTTTGAACTGACACGACTGGGCAAACAGAGACCATTCTTGGCTGCTGAAGCACGGACATTGTCACTCATAACAGAAAGTGGGATACCATGCCTGGAGAACGTCTCTTCAAAGGCCTTGATGATGGTTCGAGATGTGTGGTCTCAAATCTTCACAACTTCAGGGTAGTTGGAACAGTGATCAATGATTAACACGTAATCACGACCACTTGCATGAAAAAGGTCAATGCCAAGCTTGCACCACGGAGAGGTTTCAATTTCATGCTGCTAAAGTTTCTTCTTACTCTGCGCTGGCTGGAGTTAAGGATCATGTTCGCAATGTCCTGACTGAACCCGGGCCAGTAGACAGCCTGCCTGGCTCTGCGTCTGCACTTTTCCACACCCAGGTGGCCCACATGGATTTGACGGAGCACCAAGCTCTGGAGACTGTGTGGAATTACAATCCGGTCCAGTTTGAGGAGGATCATACTTTACATTGAGAAATTGAGGGCACTGCCCTTTTTGCCAGCCATTGACTAGATGTTGCATAATACACTGCAAGAGGGGGTCTTTGGCTGTCTCCTAACGGATACGAATCACCTTCTCATCAGATGCCGGGAGGGTGCTGGTATGCAGCTCCACCTGTGACTCAACCTGTGACTCAATTTGCAGATGACGTTCAGCGGTTAACTATGTGATGGAGCGGGCAGTGTATTGGCAATGATGAGCTCCCTGCCAGGCGTGTAGACCAGGTCAAAGTCGTACATTCTGAGTTTGAGGAGGATGCGCTGCAACTGAGGCATCATGTCATTAAGATCCTTGTGGATAATGTAGACCAGGGGCCTGTGATCAGTCTCGACTGTGAATGTCGGCAGGCCGTAGACATAGTCGTGAAACTTGAGAATGCCAGTGAGAAGGCCCAGGCATTCCTTATCGGTTTGTGCATACCTTTGTTCTGTGGACGTCATTGCCCTTGATGCGTAGGCAACCGGTGCCCCGGATGAAGTGCCATCGCGTTGCAGAAGGACCGCACTGATGCCATCCTGGCTCGCATCTGTTGAGGTTTTTGTTTCCCTGTCTGGGTCGAAAAATGCCAATACGGGTGTAGTAGTGAGCTTGGCTTTCAGCTCCAACAACTCTGTCTATTGGGCCACTTTCCACTTCTTCACTAGGTTTCAAACGACCGTGGTGTGTGAGGTGCGTGGTGTTTGGGATGAACTTGCCCAGAAAATTGACCATGCCCAGGAAGCCTTCTTGTCTTCGGTGACCTTCATGGCTGTGATGGCCTTGACCTCGTCTGTGTCGGGGCACACGCCCTGCTGAGAGATCTGGTCTCCGAGGAACTTGAGTGTTGTCATGCCAAAGCAACATTTGGCCCTGTTAGGTTTCAGGCCATTGGCGTGAATACCTGCTGGAGACGGCAAACATGCTTCTCAGGGGTCGTGGAACAGATGACGTCGTCCATGTACAAACGGACCCTTCGATGCCCTCTATCATCTGCTCTATGATGCGATGAAATATCTCCGATGCCAAGACGATGCCGAACAGCATCTGGTTATAGCAGTACCTGCCAAACGGTGTGTTGAAGGTGCAGAGCCTTCTGCTGGACTCATCCAGCTGGATTTGCCAGAATCCATGTGACGCATCTAACTTCGTGAAAAACCGTGCATGTGCCATCTCATTGGTGAGTTCCTCCCGCTTCGGGATGGGGTAGTGTTCACGCATTATATTCTGGTTGAGAGCCTTGGGATCAATGCAGATGCGCAGGTCTCCAGAGGGTTTTTTAGCCACCATCATCGAGCCGACCCAGTCAGTCGGTTCGGTTACCCTGGAAAGGATCCCCTGCTGCAGCTCCTTGGAGCTGTTCCTTCAGGTGCTCCTTCAGCAGAACCAGGACCCGGCGTGGTGCATGGATCACTGGCTTGGCATCAGGTCGCAGTAGGATCTTGTATCGATATGGCAAAGTGACCATCCCGTCAAACACATCAGGATACTGAGCGAGGATGTCGTCAATGTCAGCCTGAAGATCCACGTTGGAGGATGTTGTTGAATAAACCCGCTGCACTAGGTTTAGCTTGTTGCAGGCATGCGCCCCCAGTAGGGATGCCCTGTCCGGCCTGACAATTTCGAACCTTAGCCGGGCATGGGTACTCCGGTTGGAGAGGAGTAGATGGCAGGACCCCAGTGCCGTGATGGCATTACCGTTATAGTCCAGGAGCTGGCAGGCTGCTGGAAGGACCTTGGGGGGCTTCTTTATGCATTTGAAGTCTGCCTGTGAGAGGAGGTTGGCAGAAGCACCTGTGTCCAGCTTGAACTGGATGGAGCAGCAGTTGACCTGCATCACCGCCGCCATTCGTCCTCCGAATCCACAACGAGGATGGACTGAATGCGATATGAGTTAGGTGTGGCATGTTCACGTGTGGTAATGATGCCCACTCGGTAGGCAGACTCCAGGCACTCATCCTCTGGATCCGTTGTCCTGCCAGGATCAGAATCCTGTGATCGTCGCTGCACATTCTGGACGCGCCATCATCGGAATTGGCCTCTGACTGGTGGTGCAGACCTGCACAAGGCGGCATAGTGTCCAGGATTTCTGTAGTTTAAACCACCTGCACATTGCAGGGCAGTGTCCCTTTAAATGGGTGTTACCACAGTTTGGGCACGGAATTGCACATGCGCAGTGCGGTCAGCAGAAGTCTGCACCTACGCACTGTGGGTGTCGGCTGCTTCGTTATCCCGTTAGCATCGCGCATGCGTGAGGCTCCGGGAAAGTCGCGCGAGATGGCCGCTGTCTTCAATGCTGAGGCGCTGCACCTGGGAGATGGCCTGCACACTCACTGCCTCGTGGGAGGCAAGTTTCTCATTTTCTGCCGATTTGTATTAGGAATACCGATTTGTTGCGTGCTCATGCACTGTCCATGTTTCAATCATGACTGGCAGGATCATATGCTTGATTTTTAAGAGATGCTCCCTTAGAGGATCAGAGTGAGTTCCAAACACGATTTGGTCTCTGATCATAGAGTCAGCAATATCAGCCAAGTTGCAGGACAGCACTAGCAGGCGGAGACTAGTAAAGAAGGCATTGAAAGATTCATCTTTACCTTGAAGACGTTATTTGAATATGAGCGCTCGAAGATTTCATTGGTGTCCAGTTCACAGTGACTATCGAACTTGTCCAGGATGGTCTGAAAATTTGTCTTGTCCTGGCCTTTGGTGAAGTTAAAGGAGTTGAAGAGTTCAATGCCTTGATCACCCGCTGTTGAGAGGAGAAGCGCCATCTCTCTTGTATCAGACGCAACCTCGAGGTCTGAGGCTTCGATTGTGCAGCCTCTGAGATTGGTACTGAGATTGCCGGAGGTCCCGAGCTGGTGAGGAGCCTGAATCTTCTCTGTGGTGCCGGGATACATTTGCTGGTCGTCACGGAACGGACTGAGGTAAGCCACCTTAAATTAGTAGTCACCTGGTATCATGTTGTGTTAGGTACACTGGTCTAACACTGGCTGCAAATGGATGCAGCTGAGATCAGAAAGATAATCCAGACCTTGATCAGGTTTATCGAACTAATAGCACAGTTAGCACAGTTCTCTGTGAGTTTGACTCTCTGCTAACTTAAGTACGGTTACTCTGTCTGACTGAACCAGACTAGCTCTCAGCCACGTGGTGGAGGTATGAGATTCTAACAACATCCTTGACTGACTCTCTAGATGTTCATCAGTGGAAAGAGATGGAGGGTGAGTGCCTCGTGTCTTTTATAGTCAGTTCCACCCTTGAGTGTCCTGCCTGCTTATTGGTCACATCCTGTTCTCTGTGTCCATTGGCTGCTTGTCTGTATATCATCATGTGTGTGTCTGCATATCATGACAATGACGACCATGAAACCATTGTCGATTATTGTAAAAACCTATCTCGTTCACTCAATGTTCTTTAGAGAAGGAAATCTTTCATCCTTCCCTGGTCTGGCCTACATGTGACTCCAGACCCACAGCAATGTGGTTGACTCTTAAATGCCTCTCAGATATGGGCAACAAATGCTGACCCAGTCAGCAATGCCCACATCCCATGAACGAATAAAGAAAGAAAATAAAGGGAATCGGTGGATGTACCATACGTTTTCAGAAGGCATTTGATAAGGTGCCACATTAGGGGCTATTGCAGAAAATAAAAGCTCATGATGTAAGGAGTAACAAAACGGGCAGATCTTCACAGGTGAGGCTGTTATCTGCTGGAGTAAGAGGCGAGCGACTTGATTGAAACATATCAGTTCAAAAGTGAACTTGACAGGGTGGATGTGGGAAGGATGTTTCCTCTTGTGGGAGAACCTAGAACTAAGGGTCTGATGGACACAAATTCGGTCGAGACACTGAGTAGTAGTGAACCGATGCTTTAATAGACTAAAAGTGTGCCAACCTGTAGCTCCTCCCACACTGCAAGACTGCCCCAGATCGACGGGCTTTATACCTCCTCAGAGGGGCGGAGCCATAGGCAGAGCCAACAGCAGCACCAATAACAACATTCCAACAGTACAACAGCAACAACCAATAACAGAACAGCAATAACAGTAAGTATATACAACAGTGGAGATAATGATAGTAATAGAACAGTAGAACAATAGTGAACATATATACAACAGCCTCACGTAGCCAAACGTAGCTCACCACAGGGTCACTGTTTCAGACAAAGGTGAGGATTTTGTTTTCTCTCTGAGGGATGTGAACAGGTGGTTGAGGCAGAGGCTTTGAATATCTTTAAGGCAGAAGTGGATAGATTCTTGATAAGGGGGTGAAAGATATTCGGAGGTGGGCAGGAATGTGAAAATTAGGTTCAAATTAGATGAACCATGAATGGTGGTGGAACAGACTCGAGAGGCCAAGAGGCCTACTCCTGCACCTAATTTGTAAGTATGTTTGGATATATGTAAAACCAGATCAAATGCTGATTGGAAGATTGCCTGCAGTTTGATTATTTTCAGTTCAAGTCACAAAAAAAATCGAACATCTTACTGTCAGCAAACACGGAGAGATAAACATCCAACACGCTCTCCACCACAGCCAGAAGATCCAAGTTCTTTTCCCAATCATCATCTCAATGTCTTTGATGAATCTGTTCATCCCTGTGAACAACAAGAAAGCAGAGAGACACAATCACTTGGATTGTTTAATCTTCAGGGCACTTTGTTTATTGCAGAAGTTCATCTCATACTGGGTGTCTCTAATGAACAGGTCAAATCAGAGAATCATAGAATCCCTACAGTACAGAAGGAGGCTGTTCGGCCCATCGAGTCTGCACTGACCCTTGCAAAGAGCACCCTGCCTTGGCCCACATCCCCACCCTATCCCCATAATCCAGTAACCCCCGCCTCACTTTTCGGATTCTAAGGGGCAATCTAGCATGGTTAATCCACCTAACCTGCACACCTTTGGACTACGGGAGGAAACCGGACCACCCGACCAAACCCATGCAGACATGGGGAGAAAGTGAAAACTCCAAACAGACAGAGGTCGCAATTGAACCTGCGTCCCTGGCGGTGTGAAGAAAAAGTGCTAATCACTCTGCCACCATGCCATAATCAGGGCCATGATCACTAAGGGTTTCCCAGTCAAACTAATGTCTGAGATCTTGGCCTCGGGAATAGAGTATTGTGTGCCGGGGTGATAGAGGAGAACCAGATGGGGTTCGTGAAGGGGAGGCATCTGGCGGCCAATATCAGGAGGCTACTCCGTGTCATCATGATGCCTCCAGAGGGACGAGAGGTAGAATGGGTGGTTGCCATGAACACAGAGAAGGCCTTTGATAAGGTGGAGTGGGAATATTTATGGGAGGTCCTGGGGCTGTTTGGATTCGGGCAGGAATTTGTGGACTGGGTCCGGTTATTATACCACGCACCGGTGGCGAGTGTGGGGCTGAACTGGGTGGGTTTAGATTACCTAAGGCTGCACCGGGGGATGAGGCAGGGCTGCCCACTTTCCCCATTACTGTATGTCCCAGCTAGAGAGCCATTGGCGATGGCACTGAGAGTGTCGAGGGTCTGGCAAGGGATAGTGAGGGGGTGGGGGTGGAGCACAGGGTCACGTTATACACAGATTATCTTCTGTATGTTTCAGAGATGCTGGGGGGGATTGGAGGGATCATGGGGACATTTGAGGTATTTGATCAGCTTTCGGGGTATAAATTGGATATCAGCAAGAGCGAGGCCTTTGCGATTCAGGCGAGGGAGCAGGAGAAGAGATGAGTTATTTGGGCATTCAGGTGACACGGATGTGGGAGCAGCTGCACAAGCTGAATCTGGATCGGGAGGTAGAACAGATGAAGAGGGACTTCTGGACGTGCGATGCCCTCCCTCTGTCATTGGCGTGGAGGGGGCAGACAGTGAAGACGACGGTGTTTCCGAGGCTCCTGTTTGTCTTTCAGAGCTGACCAATTTTTATCCCCAATTTTTATCATTAAAAAAGTGAATGCAGTGATCTTGGGGTTTGTGTGGGTGGATAAAACCCCACGGGTGAAGAAGGTGCTGCTGGAGAGGGAGTGAAGGCGAGCTGGCCCTCCCTAACCTTCATAAATTATTATTGGGCGGTGAAAATTGCGATGCTCAGGAAGTGGGAAAGGGGTTTGGGAGAGGGTGGAGGCGGCCTCATGTAGGGGCACGAGTTTAGGGGCATTGTTAACGGCACCTCTGCCATTCTCGCTGACCAGGTACTCCATAAGCCTGGTAGTAATAGATACTCAGAGTGTATGGGTTCAGTGGCGGCAGCACATGCGGCTGGAGGGGGGCATTGGTGTGGGCACTGATATGCGGTAACCTCCGGTTTGTTCTGGGAGAGGCTGGATAGGGGATTCCGGAGGTGACAGCGAGGATTGAGAGATTTGGAGATCTCTTTGTCAATGAGGGCTTCCTGAGCTTGGAGGAGTTAGAGGAGGAGTTTGAGCTGCCAGGTGGGAATATGTTCCCATTTCTCCAGGTAAGGGTCTTTGTGTGAGGCAGGTTTCAACCTTCCCAAACCTGCCGCCTCAGGGGATACAGGACAAGGTAGTGTCGAGAGTAGGAGTAGGGGAGAGGAAGGTTTCGAGATATATAAGGAACTGATGGAGTGGGAAGGAGCCCCAATAGGGGAGGTGATGGAAAAATGGGAAGAAGGTGGGGAGTTGGAGGTTGGATTATGGGAGGAGGCCCTGAAGCGAATCAATGCATCGTCTTCGTGTGCCAGGCTCAACCTGATACAATTCAAGGTGGTCCATAGATCCCCAAGCCCAAGGGTTGAGAGAGGCCGATGTTCTGGCCTTTACCTCCCTGGTGGCCTGGAGACAGATGGTACGAGAATGGAGGGACTCAGAGCAGCCAACGTCAGGGGGTATGGGTTCGAGAAATTGCAGGATTTCACAGATTCGAGAAAATCAAGTTCACTTTGAGGGGATCACTGCAGGGGTTTCCCGGGAGGTGGCCGACGTTCATTGACTTCTTCGAGAACAATGAGGCTGTCAGCAGGGGGTGGGGGTGGAAAGGGAGGCATGGGGGGTTAAGTCAGGTTAGATTTTCTGTAGAAGACTAGTGGAAAGGAGGGCTGGGGAAGAAGATCCTGATTATATAAGCCATGTTGGCTGGAGTTTGTATTGGGTGGGTGTACTTTTTATCTTGTTTTGTTCCTTTTGATACCTGGTGGTTAAAATTGTTAAAATTAACAGAATATTTTCTAAAAAAAAAGTGCTATTGGTAGGAAAATGGCTGCAACAAAAATAACCAGCTGTAACCCAGCTGGCTGAAGGAGATCATGAGTGAAGAATGCTGAAGGCACCGTCTCAATTTGCACTCAAATGGAGAAAGATCTTCAGCAGGTAAGCAGAACATTTGAAATCTTCTCATCTTCAGATATGAGGAACTATCTACGCCAGATCACCCAATTCATTCAATTTGATGTTTTAAACAAACCTGAAGGTCCACGAGAATATCTTCAGGAGTCCTGAGTAGATTAAACAATGAAGGTTCATTTAGGCAAATAAAAGTAAAGGCCGCAACATGGCATCCAGCAGATAAGTCCCAGCCGGGGCTGCCAATCATGCCGATCACAATCCTGGCCGGTTTTCAGGAACTGGTTCACGAGCCCCAGTTGCCAGGTCTCCGCCCCTCAGTGAAAGAGCTCATATTCCACAGACCCCATGGGAAGATCAATTGGGTCGGCCCCGTGGGTTTGGTGAGGGTCATTACATCCACCAAAGGACTTTAAAAAAAATTATCATTTGATTTTGGTTCAGTGTTTTTCCTGTTTTCCTTACCGTAGATCCAGTTGAGAGCGATGACTTCCAGCAGAGCTGTTATAATGACAATCCACCCAGTACAGAAATAATCCACTAGATTTAACCAGTAAATCCCAGCCTACAATTAGGTGGAGAATTAGAAGTAATTACTGGGGAAAATCGTAACACTCCAACATTCAGAATAAGTGATCAAAGGGATATATAAAAAGTTGCACTTGCGCTCATTTACAAAACATTCAATTGTAATTTGTCTTCGATTCTCCCTGAATCTTTTGTGCTCTGGAATGAACTGTGTAGAATTTCACCAGACCTATTCAATAAATGAACATCCTTTTTAAAATGAGGAAACGAACAATGCATGCTGGAATTTTACAGCCGTTGCAATTCACTTTTCCCGTCAGCAGTGCACTGTCGCTTGCTCCGATGTTCCAGCAGTGTGGGGTGACTTCCATGGGAAATCTCATTGACATGCGATGGGAAGATTGAATCCCGCTGGCAGCGAATGGCACACTGCAAAGGAGAATAAGCTGGGGAACCGAAGAATCCAGCACCTGATCTCACGAGAACCAAACATCTCTCTCGATCTAGATGTTTTGACCTTTCTTATATATTATCATGATCCTTGACTTGACACTTTAGTGTTTAGTGAGATTCGATTAGAGATCATAGAACATAGAACATAGAACAGTACAGCACAGAACAGGCCCTTCGGCCCTCGATGTTGTGCCGAGCCATGATCACCCTACTCAAACCCACGTATCCACCCTATACCCATAACCCAACAACCCCCCCCCTTAACCTTACTTTTCAGGACACTACGGGCAATTTAGCATGGCCAATCCACCTAACCCGCACATCTTTGGACTGTGGGAGGAAACCGGAGCACCCGGAGGAAACCCACGCACACACGGGGAGGACGTGCAGACTCCGCGCAGATCAATAATGCTTTGTTTAAAATAGGCAAAATTTGAGATTAAGGCACTTTCTCAATGAATAAGGCTATAAGATTCCATCAGTTTTGAGCAAACAATCAAGTCAGAAAGATGAAATGAGTTGCAAAATCTACCTTATACTCTTACATTTAAGATTACTATGAGGTACGTGTGATTTAACAGGCAAACTGTGGTTGAACATGCCACACTGCACGAGGAGCAGACACAACCTTGGCAGAGCTCAGGGATGCCTCAGCAACCCACACAGATGTCAGTAATACCGAGTCAACCAATCTTACTGAAAACCTGCTCCTCTCTTGAGTGGCTCCAATCTTCACTTTCAAAGATCTGCCCCGGGAATTCACTCCAGAGGTTAATCAAACTTGGAAGACGTAAACAATGGGTCACCTCGCAGAGCTTCAATTACGTTTTGCAAGATCTTGTTCCCCTGGAATAAACTCACAAGCTCAATGTCAGCTCGTTGTCTTCGCCAAGCACAACACTGCTGCTTCAAAGAGGTATCTTTGCCCCTTTGGCTTGTAATACAGATTCAGCACCTTTGGTTGCCTTATTGGCTCTTCAAGCCTTTCCCAGAGTCCTTGAAGTCTGCGACCCATAGCCTTTGTCCTGTTTGGAGCCTATTTCCCTGCTTGTCTCTTTTTAACCAAATTGAAACCTTTTCCTGATTCCGATCCCTTCTCTGAAACTCTTCTTTTGCAACCTCTCCATGCCCCTATCCCCCTTTGGGGCTTGAACCAGTCCATACTCTCAATCCCGGGCCTACGATTCTTCTTGTCAATGACTTTCCACTCCCGGTCACCGAACTGAGTGGGACGGTAAGCTGAGGAGGATGCAGAGATAGCATAGTGGTTAGCACAGTTGCTTCACAGCTCCAGGGTCCCAGGTTCGATTCCCAGCTTTGTCACTCTGTGTGGAGTCCGCACATTCTCCCAATGTCTGCGTGGGATCCACCGGGTGCTCCGGTTTCCACCTGCAGATGTGTAGGTTAGATGGATTGGCCATGATAAATTTCCCTTCATGTTCAAAAAGGGTAGGTGGGGTTACTAGGTTCTGGGGATAGGGTGGAGGCATGGGCTTAAGTAGAGTTGTCTTTCCAAGAGCCAGTGTAGACTCGATGATCCGAATGTAAATTGCATAAAATCCTTGATTCATCGTGATTTGGACAAGTTGAGTGAGTCGGTAAAAAAATGGCAGATCCAGTATATTGTGGATGAAAATGAGGCTGCCCACTTTGGTCAGAAAATGGGAAAGCAGATTATTATATGAATGGCTATAAATTAGGAGAGGTGAATGAACAACGAGACCTGGGTGTGCTTGTGCACCAGTTGCTGAAGGTAAGCATGCAGGTGCAACAGGCGGTAAAGTCGACACAGGGTATGTTGGCCTTCATAGGGAGAGGATTCAAGTAGAGCTGTAGGGATATCTTGATGTAATCCTACAGGGTCTTGGTGAGGCCACACCAGGGACATTGAATGCAGTTTTGGTATCCTCATCTGAGGAAGGATGGTCATGCTATAGAGGCAGTGGAGAGAAGGTTTACAAGACTGATTCCTGGGATGGCAGGACTGATGTACAAATGAATTTGCTCAGACATTGTTGTCACAGTCATTCTTTGCTGTTGCAGTTTCTTATTCATTAATTTCATTTTTTGTCCCATTTGATTTGCCTGATTTTCTCTCAACTCAAACAATAATTAGATATTTTTTCTTTGCGCATTTATTGAGCAGCAATGTAGTGGAACGTCATATGGAGCCTGTGGATGGGCTGCAGTTGTAAAATGTACACACAATTTGAATTGTGCGAAGGGGGAAATATCAATTTCTTCAGTTTAGGAAGTACTGAATTTTTGTCATTCTTCAGTGAAAATTTTAGACCAACATTTCAATCTGAATTTTGCTTGAGTTGTTGGTAGGTGCCTAATTGGTTGACAAATCCTGGGGATAGTGTAATTCATGCAAAAGGGACAGGTGTCATTTATGATATGTTATAGGTTGGTGCTGGAGAAGTCAGAATGGTAAGGTTGTATTAGCTACAGAGTTGAATTGTTCTGTAAATGTAGTGATTTATTTGCAGCCACATTGTTAACATAAGTTGATTGCTCTATGATTAATTATTCTTACATTGGGCCTCCAATTTCCCCATTGCTACGGTAACGCTGCCTACTCCATGAAGGCATAATGAAAGAAAGATAGGTTTTAGGTTACACGTGCAGCATGGTCAGCGCAGGCTTGGAGGGCGAAGGGCCTGTTCCTGTGCTATACTTTTCTTTGTTTTTTGATAAAACCTGCATTTATATAACACCTTTCACAATTTCTCAAATTGCTTTTCTACCCTCCATCGATTTGAGATTATCTTAAACTTTGTTCCCTGTGTCCTTACAGCAGGTTTCATTCACATTTAATCCCTGTCTTTGTTGACCAACATTGGCTTCTGATTTTAATATTCTTATCCTTGTTTCCATTCCCTTTGCATGGCTTGTCCCCTCCCGATCACTTTAACTTCCTTCTGGCGGAAGATTACTCAATCTCACACTGTCATTGCACATGATTAAACAAATGGAAAAAAAAATGAGTGCTCTCACCACACCATAAGATCATTCTTTATTCCTTCAACCTATAACCTTTATCATCCATTAGCGTTATAACTAGTAATTAACGTGGAAACGGCCCAAATTGCTCAAATATAACATACCTCTGTCACGAATAGAAGGCCAAGGAAGTAAAATACAAAACAAAGACCAGTTGTCAGGTAAAGCCGCCTTGATCGTAGGAACTTTGGAAACTGGTCCAGTAGGGCTGTTATAATTGTTTCTGATTGAAGAAAATAGTGAATGAAATCATTAATGAAAGAATGACTTACATAATCCCAGAGAAATCCACCCTTGCAGACAAGGGAGGATAGGACATACAAACATGAAGATATATGAATCAGGAGCGGGAGTAGGCCATTTGTCCCCTCGAGCCTCCCCTGCCATCCAATAAGATCATGGCTGATCTGATTGTGTCCTCAACTCTGCATTCCTGCCTACCTCCGATAACCTTTTGTCATAATATACACACAAGTATATGATGGTGCATTGACACACATTGACTGATACACTGAAAGACTAATCAAAACACAGAACACAGCAGCCAATCACCAGACAGGACACGGCCACTATAAAACCAGAGGGCACTAGTTTTCTCGCTCATTCGGGATGCAGCCTCTGAGACAGCCAGAGCCCCTAATCAGTAGCACGAACATCTACCATGTTCTAGCAGTATAGTCTGGTCAGGTTAGCCATAGGTCTTCAGTCAACCTAACATAGTGTCGACCCACAGTGCAAAAACAGTTCATAGTTAAATAAAATAGAGTTGTACTTCTACAAGTGTTGGTAGCCTGTCTCTCTCACTGCTCTGGTTAACGCAGTCTCCGCAGACAAAATTTATAACATATTTACACGGGAAGGTGTCTAGTGAAGATAGACTATGTAACATAACACGGAAGATGAATAACAGTATGTAACAAAACAATCAGTCCATGAGTTTAGAGAGTTCATAAATTCAGGCAGTTCATAAATTCAGTCTCTGTGGTGGGGGAGAAATTCTGGTTGACCGCCTCAAGGGTGGGTCAGGGGACGCCAGTTCTGGAATGGGCGGGACTGTGTCAGTCGCAGAGGGTGGCAACACAAAAGGTAGATCTGCGAGCTCTTGGACAGGCCTGTCCTGAAGGCGAGGCAGGGCATGACGATCTGGCGGCGAGCGTGGAAGGAGCCGCAGTGCCCGGTTATTTTGGCGAAGAGAGTCATCCTGCAGACGAACCAGAAACGACCTGGGGGCCACTTGCTTGAGTACCACAGCGGCGGCAGACCAGCCACCTTCAGGGAGTTGTACATGAACCTGTTCATCAGGAACAAGAGCAGGGAGATCTGTGGCGCGGACGCCGTACGCCGATTTGTGTTGGGCCCGAGACAACTGCATTCGACGCAGGACCGGAAAGTTGTCCAAGTCTGGGATGTGTATGGCAGGCACCGTCATTCATAATGTGCGGTTCATCAACAATTGAGCTGGTGACAGGCCAGTGGACAATGGAGCTGACCTGTAGGCAAGTAGTGCGAGGTAAAAGTCGGATCCCGCATCAATCCTGCTTTGCACAGGAGTCGTTTGACAATGTGCACCTCCTTCTCAGCTTTGCCATTGGACTGGGGGTAGTGGGGACTGGAGGTGATGTGCGTGACATTATATCGCCGGGCAAAATTGGACCACACCTCACTAGCACGGATGACCGTTGCCGACGTGAGTTCATGTAGCCGAACTACCTCTGGGTAGTTAGAGAAGTAGTTCACTATGAGGACATAGTCCCGGCCTAGTGCATGGCAAAGATCAATGCCAACCTTGGTCCGGGGAACGACACCAGTTCATGTGGCTGCAAGGTCTCCTGGGTCAATAGATTGCGCCCAACAACATTCCATTTGCCTTCCCAATTGCTTGCTGCACCCGCAGACTAACCTTTCATGATTCATGTACCAGGGCACCCAGATCCCTCTGTCGCTTAGAACTCTGCAATCTCTCTCCATTTAAACAACATGCTGTTTTTCTATTTTTCCTGCTGAAGCACTTTGAAACATGCATTTCACCCAGTTCTGTTCCCATTACTCTTGTTTGTGGGAACGATTTGGGGAAACTATATAACTATAATCCCTAGTCATCTGCCAGGATGTTTTAAAAAGCGAGTGAGGTTTATGACCAGCCTGCTCTCGGTGAGTCAGTCAAAGATTTAAAAGTTGCCTCCGTGCTGTACCAATATCAGCCAGAAAGAAATGCGAGAGAATGGAATTTGGGAGTAAGAACAGGGAAAGGAAATGTAACCTGAACACTTTCATGTTCTTGTCAGATGGCTTGATTTATATTACAAAAACACTTGTAGCTAAAGCTATAAACAATTTATTCACATTAACTGGAGGTCCACTATATACAAAACAACAGATGAAGAACAGTATGACGATGCACAAGCAACCTCTCCAATAGCTCCCTTGTCCGTCTGCCTCTAACATTCACTTCTACACTTCTAAGGAGACTCCTAGTGGTCAGTCAGTGAATTACAGTTCAACTATGCTATCACTATTCACACAAGGGTTGAATTTCCCAGACCAATCAGTGACCCCCCACTGCATTGCAGCTGCTGAACAACATAAAATGCTGCTTACATCAATGGGACCAGAAGATTCCGCCACTGACCAATAGTGAGCCGCACCCTCCTCTGACCGCCCCCCACCCCGCCACTGGAAACCCCCATCCTAAGATTCAAAACCATCGCTGTGAATAGCTACCGGAATTTGTATACTGAGACCTTCCAGATACTGAGGTGACATTTCCTAGGAATGTTAGAGGGCGCAATTTAACAGAAATGAAACAGAGTCCTATATCGAGCATGTTTAGCCGGCTGTTTCCAGGCACTGGCAGTGTCAAGAAACACCCCATTATCTAATGGGACTCTGCGAGGAACGTCTCGCCATGGCCACACTTAGTCCCGTTTCCTGCACTGAGCAGCTCCCCACTCCCAATCTTTTCCCCAATGCCCCTACTCACTTATAAGAGGATTACCGTGCCTCCATACGCCACCTAATAAGGGTCGGGCACCTCTGGGCCCAATCCCTGCCTCAGGAAAAGTGCCACCCGGGCACCATGGCATTGCCAAGGTGCCACTCTGGCACTGCCAGGGTTCCCAAGTGGCATCAGGGGTGCCAGTATCTCAGCCTGCCCAGAACCCAGCCACACCGAGGCCCTCAATTCCCTGAGAGATCTCTGGACCCACCCCCCCCCCCCTCCCACAAAGTGCCTGTACGCCTGGTCCCTGCTTGTGGAAACCAGTGACAACCGATGCTCACTCGGGGTCTCCGAGGCCTGGAGATGCCCTTATATCTTGTGAGAGGCCCCTCGGAGGATTTACCTGGCTTGCCACACCTCACGAACTGGGGCACGACACGGCCAGTAAATTTCACCAGAGGCCTCTCGCAGGATTTACCCGGTTAACCACGCCTCTTATGATTTATCGGCCACGTCGCACCCCCATTCGGACGCGGCCGTTACATTTGGCCAAGCGTTTTAATCAGTTGGGGAATCCAGGGTTACGGGGATAATGCGGCAAAGTGGAGTTGAGGATTATATCATATCAGCCATGGTCTCATTGAATGGTGGAGCAGAGTTGATGGGCCGAGTGGCCTACCTCTGCTCCTATGTCTTGTAGATTTATTCTAATGCAGTTGTTAACCCATTTAAGCGAAACAGGTTGGAGCTTCGCTAAGACAACGGTCAAAGGTCTGTTACAAATAAATCGCATCACTCACATCACCAAAGTAATTTCTAACCCGATATGATAAACAGAATAATTTAGAATAGTTTCTTTCAGCAGAAAGAGATTGTTTAAATACAGCAATGTCATTCTTACCGAAACCTCCAAACTGCGTATCGGCTCCCAGAGTGAGCAGCATGAGGAAAAATAAAATGGACCACAAAGGTGCCCATGGCAAATGGCTAAGAGCCTCTGGATAGGCGATGAAAACCAAGCCGAAACCTAAACATTGGATACAATTGGAATTATTCAATTAATGGAGCTCAGAAGAGACTTACTGTAAATTGATCTCATTTCCTTACAATCCATTAATTTATTCAGAATCCAGATTGTCAATATTTTTCAAATTTCTTAAATTGATGATCAGATGAAATTTACAGTGATGCAATGATCTGTGTTTCGAATATAAATCACCGGCCCTACATTATGGCTGGAATTCTCAGGCCGTTGCGCTTCACTTTTCCCGGCGACAGCCCACCCCCGCCAGCGGGTCTCGCGAGGGTTGCTTCAATGGGAAACCCCATTGACCAGCAGCAGGAAGACAGAATCCTGCCGCCAGCGAATGGCGTGCCTCGGAGAAACCTGCAGCTGGAGAACCCAGCCCTCTTTCTTTGTAACATTAATCACTCAAAATTAAGTGTTTGTAATGTTTAGAAGCAGTGACCAATTGTGAGTTCTGAACGGTGTTCTTGTGCAAGATAAAATTCTCCAGATCTGGTGGGGGGGGTATGGGGATTGGGAGGGTAATATCTGTGAAACGAGTTTACTGTTCAGGTCCATGCTGTGGAACCAGCCAGTACCCAGTGTAGACTGTGTATTCATGCTTATGTTGTGATGATCTGCACCCAGGAAGTGACGAGTTGATAGAGCACGCATGGCCACACTCTCGGCATGCAAGAGCTGTTAACGAACTTTAAGGAAATAATTTAAGTTATGAGTCTTTTGTTGGGCAGCACGGTGGCTCAGTGGTTAGCACTGCAGTCTCACGGCGCCGAGGTCCCAGGTTCAATCCCGGATCTGGGTCACTGTCCGTGTGGAGTTTGCACACTATCCCCGTGTTTGCGTGGGGTTCGCCCCCACAACCCAAAGATGTGCAAGGTCGGTGGATTGAATGCCCCTTAGTTGGAAAAAATAAATTGGGTACTCGAAATTTTTTTTTAAATGAGTCTTTTGTCATCGTTTCCATACAACCTAGCAACTTTGCACCCAGGATATTAGAATCGCCAAGCTGAATATGTGTTTGTGATGTTACCTGGTCATCATTCTGATCACTTATCACAGCACCATCGACAGATAGAACTGGTATTAACCAGAATGTTAATGTGGATCTCATTTTTCATACCTAAACTTTATTTTGACAAAATGTATCACTAGGAAATTACAATTTGAGTACATAATACATTGCCAGAAATTGATATTGTCAATAAATAAAATAACCTCGGATTCACTTGGAAACATCCAAGATGCGCATAATGGTTCACATTCGAAATATGTTAAGTTGAAAAGTAGAATTCATTCAACATTTTCCTCACAATACGTGGCCCTACACCGTGTAATATAATGTTAATTGTTTGCTTTGTGGCTGTAGACAAAGTGGTCACCTGATTACACAACGCCGCAGCGACAAAAGAGGTTGCGTTCTGGGGGCGTGAGAGTAATATCCAGGAGCGGGGAAGGAGGACATGTGTTGAAGTAGCTGCTGAGCTGGTGAATAAATTATTTTTTGCTGTTGTCTGTGATTTGGCAACCCAACACAGTTACATGGTGTCAGGAGTTGGCAGTGTGGCACGAGGACTTCCCCGCATCGACCCACTCGTCTTTGATGAAAATATTGCAGATAGTTTGGAAATGTTCCAGAAGGAGTTACATATTCATTGTGCTGTTGTACTCCCTGACAAGTCGAAAATAGTGCAGGTTTATATTCTATTAAAATTAACAGCACCCCCCCCCCCCCCCCCCCCCCCAAGGCCACGTAAAAATTCAAGTCACTTGCTTTCCAGATTGAGGAGAAAAAAAGAGGAAAAAATCCTCAAAAAAGTTTGAGAATATCTGGGTGGGTGATGGGACCATCAATTCACAAGACACGTGATTGGAAATGAACAGTGGTTTTAATAGTCTTACAACTGAGTCTGCCTGCGACGAGATGAACTGAGAGCAGGCGCACGACTGCAGTGCTTTATACTTCCGATTAGTGGGAGGAGCCATGGGCGGAGCCATGGGCAGAGACAAGGGTGGAGCCCAGTACAAACTCCTCATCTCCCCCTATGGGCAGAGCCGTGCAACGGCTCGTATACAGAGCCCACAAGGACACAATACATGTAAGGCAATACAGTGTGAATTAACGAGTTATATAATTCATCACATCCACCCCTGTAAAAAAAATCAAGTCCGGCGGGGGTGATGGGCCTACAAATTGAGCCAGTCCAGTGGCCGAGTCGTCCTTTGGGATCGGCGGAGCACCGGGGTTGTAGCCTCTTCGGGTGGCTGGGTGGGCACGGTCGGCGAGGGTATGATAGTGGACTCTGGGGGTGATTCAGTCCAAGCTTCATACCCGACTGGTGCGACGGGCGACAGGGAGCGCAGGAAACCTATAGGCGCAGGGCGCGGAGCATGAGCAGTGAACCTATAGGTGCGGGAGCGCGGAGGGTTGGTTGGGGTGTAGTGTGAGGGGTACCTCGGCAGTAGTGGTGGTGGAGTTGGATCCTGCAGGTGCCAGGTCCCGGAGGGAAACAGTGTCCTGACGGCCGTCAGTGTATTCAATGAAAGCGTATTGGGGGTTCGAGTGGAGCAGGAGCACTCTTTCTATGAGTGGATCAGTTTTGTGTGCCCGGACGTGCTTCCAGAGGAGAACCGGGCCCGGTGTCTTCAACCAAGCTGGGAGAGAAACCCCCGTGGTAGTGCCCCTAGAAAAACAAATAGCCGCACGTGAGGGGTCTGGTTCGTGGCTATGCATAGGAGGGACCTAATAGCATGGAGCGCGTTGGGGAGGACCTCCTGCCAATGGGTCGGGAGATTCCTGGACCAGAGGGTCAGTAGGACGGTCTTCCAGACCATCGCGTTCTCTCTCTCCACCTGCCCGTTCCCCCTGGGGTTGTAGCTGGTAGTCCTGCTCGAGGCGATGCCCTTGTCGAGCAGGTACTGACGCAGCTCGTCGCTCATAAAGGACAAACCCCTGTCGCTGTGTACGTAGCTGGGGAACCTGAAAAGGGTGAAGATACTGTGCAGGGCTCTGATGACTGTGTGGGAGGTCATATCAGGGCACAGGATGGCAAACGGGAAGCAGTTGAACTTGTCGATCACGTTCAGAAAGTACACATTTTGATTGGTCGAGGGAAGTGGCCCTTCAAAATCGATGCTCAGGCGTTCAAAGGGCCGGGAAGCCTTTACCAGGTGGGCCTTGTCTGGTCTATAGAAGTGCGGTTTGCACTCCGCGAAGATCAGGCAATCCCTGGTGACCACCTTTCCCTCATCGGTGGAGAAAGGCAGAATTCGGGCTTTGATGTAGTGGGCGAGCCGGGTGACCACCGGGTGGCAGAGGTCATTGTGGATAGCATTCAGGCGGTCGTCTTGCGCGCTGGCGCACATGCCGCGGGACAGGGCATCTGGGGGCTCGTTGAGCTTCCCCGGTCGGTACATAATATCATACTTGTAGGTGGAGAGTTCGATCCTCCACCGCAGGATTTTATCATTTTTAATTTTGCCCCTTTGTGAGTTGTCAAACATAAAGGCAACCGATCTTTGGTCGGTGATGAGGGTGAACGTCCTACCTGCGAGGTAGTGCCTCCAGTGTCGTATAGCTTCCACGATGGCTTGAACTTCCTTTTCGACTGAGGAGTGTCGAAGTTCCGAAGCGGAGAGGGTTCAGGAGCAAAAGGCAACTGGTCTCCCTGATTCAGTGTGGCGGCGAGAGCGACCTCTGAGACATCGCTCTCCACCTGGAAAGGACAGATTCATCCACCGCGCGCATGGCCGCTTTGGCGATGTCCTTGATGCATTTGAAGGCCTGGCGGGCCTCAGCTGACAGAGGAAAGAGTTTGGCCTTAAATAGTGGCCGGGCTTTGTCAGCATACTGAGGGACCCACTGGGCATAATACGAGAAGAATCCCAGGCACCTCTTGAGGGCCCTGGGACAATGAGGGAGAGGGAGTTGTAAGATACGGTGGATAGCATACGGTCCGGGTCGGGGCCCAGGACTCCGTTTTCCACGACATAGCTGAGGATGGCTAGCCTGGTTGTGTGGAAAACGCATTTCTCCGTATTATACGTGAGGTTAAGTTTCTGGGCAGTCTGGAGAAATCGATGGAGGTTAGCGTCGTGGTCCTGCTGATCATGGCCGCAGATGGTGACGTTATCCAAGTACGGAAACGTGGCCCGCAGCCCGTACTGGCCCACCATTCGGTCCATTGCTCGTTGGAACACCGAGACCCCATTCGTGACGCCAAAGGGAACCCGGAGGAAATGGAAGAGGCGGCCATCTGCCTCGAATGTCGTGTACTGGCGGTCCTCTGGGCGAATTGGAAGCTGGTGGTATGCAGACTTCAGATCCACCGTGGAGAAGATGCTGTACTGGGCGATCTGATTCACCATGTCCTCAATCCTGGGAAGGGGGTACGCATCGAGGAGCATGAACCGGTTAATGGTTTGGCTATAGTCCACTACCATTTGGAATTTTTTCCCGGTTTTGACAACCATGACCTGAGCTCTCCAGGGGCTGTTACTGGCCTCTATGACCCCCTTACGTAGGAGCCTCTGGACCTCGGCTCTCATAAACACCCTGTCCTGCAGGTTATACCGCCTGCTGCGAGTGGCTACGGGTTTGCAATCCGGAGTGAGGTTAGCAAAGAATAGAGGGGGGTCAATTTTTAGCGTCGCTAGACTGCAGATAGCGAGTGGAGGTAGGGGTCCGCCGAAGCTGAGTATGAGGCTTTTGAGGTTACACTGGAAGTTGAGTCCCAGTAAGAGTGGGGCGCAGAGTTTGGGGAGTACGTACAGCTGGAAGTTCGAGTAGCGCCCTGAATCGTTAGGGTCGCGAAGGTGCGCCCTTGGAGGTGAACAGAGTGTGAGCCCGAAGTGAGGGAGACAGTTTGCCGTGCAGGGAAGATAGGGAGCGAACAGCGTCTTACCAGATCTGGGTGTACGAAGCTCTCGGTGCTCCCAGAGTCGAAGAGGTACGGTGTATTGTACCCGTTGATTTTAACGGTCATCATAGAGTTGCGGAGGTGTTTCGGACGCGACCGGTCCAACGTGACCGCGCTGAGTTGCGGGTAGTCGGCGGCTCGATCAGCTGTGCTGGAGTGGCCCCGTGATGACTGTCCGCTGAGATCGCAGTCGTCGAAGTGAGGTTCAGATACTGGAGAGGATGGAGCCCAAGATGGCCACCCCCATGAGTCGCACGTGTTGGGTGGGGGCGGAGTCGGCATACAGGCTGCAGCATTATGGGGCCTGCGGGCCTGTGAGTTTGGGAAGCGAGTGCTCTGGGCTGCGGGAGGGTTTGGAGTATGAGTTTTCTTCGCTAGGCAGACCAGGGCATATTGTCCTTTGCGACCGCAGCTGCTGCAGGTTGTGTTGCGGGCTGGGCAGTGCTGCCGTGGGTGTTGGGGCTTCCCACAAAAATGGCACACTGGAGCTGCGTAGTGGGTGGGTGGCCGCGCGGCGCAGGCCTGGGGCAGTCGCTGGTCGGGGGCCCAGGATGGGGTCGCTTGGTCCGTGGGGAACGAGGTGAGGCTGCGGAACGAGACCTCCATGGTTGTAGCAAACTCTACAGTGTCCTCCAAGTTCTGGGCCCCTTTCTAAAGTAACCATTGGCGCACATAGTTGGACCACAGCCCTGCCACGTATACATCTCGGACAGCGAGCTCCATATGTTGGGTGGCTGTTACAGCCTGATAATTGCAGTCCTGAGCTAAGGCTTTTAAATCGCGCAGGAATTCTTCCAGCGACTTCCAGTGGCGGGTCGTAAAAATGTGGCCCGCGTAGACCTCATTGATGGGCCTCACGTACATTCGATCGAGCATGGCCAGGGCCTCCGTATACGAGGTAATACAGTTAAGTTGAGTAGACATACGGTGGCTCACCCTTGCGTGCAGTAGGCTGAGTTTCTGCTCCTCCATAGTTTCTGAATTGCTTGATTCAGCCAGGTAGGCCTTGAAACATCTGAGCCAGTGTAGAAAGATTTCTTTCGCCTCTGCAGCCTGCGGGTCGGGTTCTAGTCGGTCAGGTTTGAGGGCTGAATCCATAGTAGTTTTCTTCAAGTTTCCTAAGACTATTAAATTGATGAGACCATCAATTCACAAGACACGTGATTGGAAGTGAACAGTGGTTTCAATAGTCTTACAACTGAGCCTGCCTGTGACGAGATGAACTGAGAGCAGGCTCATGACTGCATTGCTTTATACTTCCGGTTAGTGGGAGGAACCATGGGCAGAGCCATGGGCGGAGCCATGGGCGGAGCCCCGTACAAACTCCTCATCTCCCCCTATGGGCAGAGCCACGCAACGGCTCATATACAGAGCCCACAGGGACACAATACATGTAAGGCAATACAGTGTGAATTAACAAGTTATATAATTCGCCACAGTGGGATTCTTCAATAATGGGGCCATGTCCCCACGTCGGCGTGAAAACCGGCACCAACGACTCCGTCAATGGGCCTCGAAAGTGAGTAATTATCACCTTTCTAGGGGGCTGGGTTGCCGACAGAGTTGTCCCCGCAGGTCCATCCAGCGCGGAACGGCCCGCGCGGTTCCGTGCATGCGCTGAACGACTGGCATATTTCTGCTCATACACGGGAGTAAAGTAGGATGCCACGGAACAAGCCCATCCCACGGAACCAGCCTGCCCGCCGATCAGTAGGCCCTGATCCCGGGCCAGGCAATCGTGCCCCCCACCCCACCCCCCCCCACCCCCCCACCCCCGGGGTTGGATCCCCCGCCCCCTCTCCCGGATGGCCCCCGCACACTCACTTTCCAGGTCCCGCCATGTGGGAGGTGAGTAATCCACGCCAGCGGGACTCGGCCGAACCCGGCCCATTAGGGCCCTGAGAATTGCCGGCGGGGGCGGCCGCTGTCAACGGCCCACGACCAGCGCGACGGGAATCCCGCGGGCGCACGAAGAATGGAGCCGGAGAATGGTGAAGCACAATTCTCGTACCCCCCCCCCCCCCGGGGATTATCTGACCCGACGCCGGGTCGGGGATTAAAGGCCTCTGTCTCCTAGTTACAAATGTAGGGCGCAGTTCAGTGGAGAAATGTTAAGGTCAACTTTTGGGCACGTTTGGGAGGTGTTTCTTGGGGGCTGCAGCAGCAAGAAGCAGCCCACTATTGAATGGGACTTTGCTTTTGTTTTGTCTCAGTGAGTTCTCCCCACTCAGGCCACACTTGGAGAGATTTTCTGCCTATGAGCCGCTCTCGCCAGCAGGAATGGCTGTTCGCCGATCAGGCGCCGTTTGACTGGCAGCCCTGATCTCCCCCAGCCCCATTTTATCGACCCCCACAATCTTGTTGTGTCCTCTGGTAACACAACCCCCCACCCCCTTCATGCCATCTCCAATTGGCAAGGACTCCCGAACTTATCCCTGACACTATGACAGTGCCACTGGCACATGACAGTGCCAGGCTGGTAGTTCCACGGTGCCCAGGTGACAGGGGGAGTACCAGGGTACTACTCTTCCCAGTCCTTATCCTAATAGGAGTGTCTTCAACAGCCTGAAACACTCCCCCCACCCCGAGTTGGTGTTACACCTGGTCCACGTTTGTGTGGACCAATACTAAATGGTGCCCTGGTGAGGTCTCGTAGGCATGGCCATTGATTCCCAAAGCCACACTTATCTAGTGTGTGGGCATTATAAAAAACCATTAGGCTGGCAGTGCCAAGGTGCCTGGGTGGCGGTGGAGTGCCACGATACTACCCTGTCCTGTCCCCGACCACCCAGGGGCCTGCAAAATAATTCCGGGGTGCCGTTTCGCGTGGTCCATTTAAACATGCTGATCTCTATCTCGTTCAGTAAGGGGGAGATCCAGAACGTGCAGGGTGGAGCGAGGCGGGTTACTCACGAATGATCCAGCGCGGAGCCAGAGTTGGGGGTCTCGTGCAATTCATCCATTGCCCACGGAACCCTGCCAGGCGCAACGGGATCATTGAATCAAAACCATAACGCTCGATAGACATTGTTAAATTCAACAAACTAAAGAGCCGATGAAACAATGTAATCTTAAATGGCCACTCCGAAAATATATGCAAAAATATATTTTCGGAACTTTCACTGATGAACTGATCAAGAATCAAATAGTTTGTGGAATTCACGGTGATTTTGGTGCAAGCAGATGTGAGAGAATTTTACAAGCAGCCATTAGTATCTCCATGCTAAACAAACAATCAAAAAAAGTTTTTAGGCGGCAATCAGAAGTATTCACAGTAGAGCATTCCCTGCTCCAACAGCACTGGCCAGCAACCTCAGAACAGAGCAGCTTCTTTTGCATCGGGTAAAAGATGCAACAAATGTGGAAAATTGAATTATTTAACTAATGCTGCTGATTGGAACTACAGAATCCTTTGGATGTGATTTAACCACCGCGTTGTGCATGGAGAGGATCTGGGCCTGCTGGTTAATTGGCAGGAAAGACCAAAATCAAGATTCACACTTGGTGCAAATCAGTTTGCAATCTAGCTGGCCCGTTCCCGATGGTGAGTTCCGGATCATGCGCAAATATGGCGAGTTCATCGTTAACCCTCATTTACATTAATTTCCATCTCATTAGCGAGATTGAAGTCAAAGCAACGGCCTCCCAGGAATTAACCGGCTCTCCAAGGAAAAATCACGTGGGCATCATTTAGTACTCCTTTTTAAAAACATGAAGTTTGCGCAATGGCTGCCGAGGGGAACGGAGCAGGTGAGTAGCTCTTTCCATTTTCTGGCATGAAGCTCAAGGGCACTGAAGCGTAGGGCCTTTTCATCTGTGAAGCCGTCAAGTTATCTTTAAATATTGTGGATATCCATAACAGGGGCTGCCTGTCTGTCCGACCTAACACTTCCACGACAAGAGACCTGCTCTTGGTTCTCTGCTGAAGGTCACTTTAACTCCCTTGAAGTGTGAGCAGCCTCTAGCTTCACAACTGAAGGCTATTGCTAATGAGGAATGGCCTTGTTCGCTGTGAGAACACCTCACAGCTGCAGGTTGTTTTTGCTGCTTGCCCCTGTTGGTAGCTGCGATGCCTGGAGACTTCTGTTGCAGTTTCCTTTCTTTTCTGTCGCCGGAAAGAAGGATAATTTATTTCAAAGGTAGCTGGATCCTTGATGCGACCATCAATTCAACCAGAGACACGAGTTGGAGTAAACTGTGGCTTTAATCGGCTTAAAACTGAGCCTGCCTGCGACTATGCTGAACTGAAGGCGGACTCGCAGGACCGCAGCACTTATACTTCCTGAAGGGGGTGGAGCCGAGGGCGGAGCCCTGTACATGCTCCTCATCTCCCCCTGTGGGCAGAGCCGCGCGACGGCTCACAGATGGAGCCCACAGGGACACAGTAATGTACAGTGTGAATTATAGTGGTTCCACATTCACCACAGTCCTGGAACACTGGGCTCAGGGAGACGTACGAGTCCATAAGACAATCGTGTTTGAAACAGGAAGTTGCTGCGGGACCTGGTATTGTTCCAAATGGGCTACCTATTCTATCCTGTTGAAGAAATGCTTTTACAAATTGTTGATGCTTTTGTTGCTGGTGTGGTGAGTGCTGCATGTAACTGGCACGTCACCGTTGGTTAAACACATCAAGGATGTCCAACTGCACCTTGAGGGTCGGTGGATGCCAGGATTTGGTTGTGGTGAGATTGGGCTCTCTGGGAGGTCCTGCACAGCTGCGGCTCCTGGACGGAGAATGGCACTGATACATGAAGCAAGCCACACTTTGTGATGGACAGATCATTTCAATGACAAAATTTTGGACATCATAAAACATTCTCCGGCTTCTCCTCCATTTCTGTTGAGGAATCTGAGGGGTGATACCGTGTGTTTGTTTTTTTTGTGTGAAATTTAGCTGATATAGCTTTGTATTGGCAACAATATGGAACAGTAACGTTTCCTTGTTGTTTAATGGTTAGTGTGCTGTGTGGAATGTTACGTAACTGATTTTCAAAACATTGTTACTGTTGCCGCTTAATTAACAAAATATTCTCTTGTGGCAGCTCACAGGTGTGGTGTTCTTTGTGTTGCTTATTTCAGGATGTTTGGCGTAGTGTTCACAACGGCCACAAAATAGCTTTAACTTAAACAAAATGACCAATTTATTTACACTACTAACTCGGATTCGACACATATTCATTAAGAATACACAATTGATCAATAACATCTAAGTATACTCATCTGCTGCTAATCTCACTACTGGTTCAACCTATAATCTAGCCTTACTTGCACGATCTGCTCTCTTGCCCTTCACTAGCTAACTCCTGCGTCTACTCCCCCTCCGAGGTCGAGCATCACTGCCTTAGTTGTAACTGTAGTTCCCTCTAGTGGCTATCTCAACACTACATTCACACTTGCAATGCTGATAGTTATGATAATACACGTGCTATGTCTCAGATGATTATTACTGCATTGCACTTCAATCAAACTTTGAAGCCTCAACAGTTTGCCTGACCTCGAGAAGCGCAGCACCATAGAGGCAGCAACCAACGATCAAACACTCAGGAACTGGGCTTCAGTACTGGGGGTTATCCTCATGACCATCGGGTAAGTATGAGGATCAAGGGTGGGAACCCGGGGCACAATCTCCCTAATATTCCCGGCAGGGGTCTGGGGTCTAGGGGCAGATGATGAGTGTGCAGAACAAGGTTTTCCAGTACAACTGGCTCAGTGAATGGCACTCTCAGAGAAGGCAGGACACGTAAGAGTTGGGGAGGCTGGGGCGTTTGAGTGTCCCCGGAGAGGGACACTGATAGTCGGTCTCTCTATTTCTCAATTCCGTACAGTTATAACAATATGGCTGCCCTCGTGTTGTTGGTGGCAGCCTTGGCGGGCAGACACTGGAGATGATGGCAGCAATGTCGACGCAGGCTTGAAGTGGTAACCCATGTGCAGGGGGCCCACTGCACACCGTGAAGTCTGGCTGCCCATCAGGCCAAGGAGGAACCCAGAAGGGGGAGACCAGCGGCAGCCCAAGGTGTACAGGCATTGGTGATCTTTCAAGGAAATGAAAGACAACCTGCGCTGCAGCGGTTTGGGGTCATAGAAAGCAAGAAAATGATGCACATCTTCATCTCATCCTCGACAGAAGCAGTACCATGCAGTTGAAGATTAATCCTGCGAAGTGCAGATTGAGGGTCAATCAGTTTAATTACACAGGCCATCTTCAAACAGCTAATGGTGGAAAGACCAATCCAGACAAGACAATGGCTATACACCATGTAGCCATCCCTGTGGTCAAGCACATCCTCCAGCATTTTCCTGGTACGACAAATCATCTTTCGATGTTCATTTCTGTTATAGTGAGATCTAGATGAGATTACTGTAGTTCCTCCACTGGCGCTACACCACTTTGACAATTGAGAACCCTTACTCCTATCAGCAGACTCCTCCCAGCACGGACTTGGCGCAGTCTGCATCCACAATGGCAGATCAGCCTTTGCTATGAGGGCCCTCGCTTACCCTGAGACTCGCTATGCTGAGATCAAAAAAGGAACTCCTCGCTTCCGTCTGCGCTTGTCAAAAATTTCATGATTTTACATATGGTCACCCGCAACTGTTGAAATGGATCATCAGCTGCTCATAACTATATTAAAAAAGCCTCTTCAAAGTGCACCTGGACAGCTGCAATGCATGATGTTATAGCAATCGCACAAAAATATAAGCATGGTCTACAGATGTAGTAAGGATCTGTACTTGGCTGATGCTCTTTCCAGGGCCTTCTTACCCTTCTACAGGCCAGGCAGGTCGTGAGGAAGTCATAGACATCAGATAGACATATGACAATATGATCCTGTCCTCTTGTCGAATTCATGCACTCAAAAGATGGATATTATGCAGTCAATTGCACAACACCATCATGATGGGCTGGTCTGAGTCCTCAAGGGAGCTTCCCCATATGTTCTGCACATTCTTCACCATCAGAGATGAACTAACTGTGTGGGATGGACTGATACTGCGAGGCCAGCGATTTGTCATCCCTACATCTCTTCAGAGGTACTGCAGCCAGCAACCTTACCAAGGGAACCCCAGCTTGCAAGCCATAAACAAGGCCACGGATTCACTGTACTGGTGCTCACTGTACACAAACATGTGGAGTGAAGTCGCCAGATGTGCACCATGTGACGTACTCAAGCCGCATCAAGCAAACAAACCACTGCAGTTCCCAGACCTCCCATGGTCATTCACAGCAGCTGACATCTTCAGATGGAAAGATGGCAACATTTAGTCTTTGTCGATACATATTTCGGCTTGTTTGAGCATGACTACATACAATGAAAATGGGGGGAAAGGGAGATGTGATGAACTATGCACTAGCTGCAACAGCTTAATCCGTGCCTCACTGGATATGTGAATAGTTATGCATTGCTAACGTGTTTAACCTGCAACTACCACATTTTCAGCACATAGTTCGCTATTCATTGATGCACCATCGATTGCACGCGAGGCGAGTGATTTACCAATGTCAGGCTTTAATTAACTAGAACACAGCCTGGCGATCGTCTACAGTGGAAAAGAACGATCGTCAGGCTTCTGAGCATTTATACCTCGTTGGTAGAGGCGTGGTTAACTCAGCCTCTCGGCCAATCGGTCGAGAGGCACATGACCGACCAGGGCCAATGGTAAGCCGACGTTCTGGCCCAATGGCAGACGAGTATGCAGATCATATCATCACATTCATCACACTGTTCCATCTTATGCCACCGGATGTTCCAACTCACTGGGGAAGATGGTCACGTGAGAATGTGATAACACGGCTGCAAAAGAGGTCCCATGTCGGGAGTGTGGAACTCATCTCCAGGAGTGCGGGCAGAGGAAGTGATGAAGTAGCTGCTAAGCTAGTGAATAAACTACACTTCGTCAAAAATCTTTGTTGTCTGTGATTCTGTAACTCATTTACAGTGGCTTCCAGTTCTGTGCCTATTTTAAAAGCTGCATTTAAGAGGAAAGGTTAAATAAACAAATCAGCCAATTTCCAGAAATTCCAGCTCATTGATCAGTTCCAATCGCTGTCCAGTATAATCCAAACCCCATTTCATTGTGTGGTTTTTCAGAAACTATCAGTTTCCATCAGAATGACTGTTGTAAATTCAAGTATTGATGATCGTGTCTGTACACTGGAACAATCTCAGAATAAATCATTTGAGAGCGAGATGGTTAAAGCTTTGTGACCCTGCTTGATATTTTTCCCAGTTCTGGTTTACCTGACTGTACAACCTCTGGAACAGGCTTGTCTTGCACATGAGCCATGTGTCCCAGGATGGAGAAGATGGCAAATCCAGCAAACACACTCGTAGCACAATTAGCAACGCAGACAATGATGGTGTCGGTGCAACAGTTGTTGTGGAATTTGTTGTACGATGACAGTGCGATTAAACTGCCCCAACCCACTGAGATAGAAAAGAAAATTTGTGTTGCAGCATCTTTCCAGACCTGGTAAACAGAAAGTAGAATTAGTCCATGGTGGGCAGCTGAAACACATTAACCATGAAAACTATCAGTCGGTAAACCTATGGTAAACAGATTGGATAAAACAGCTCCGGTCAATAGTGTCTCCCTTAAACAGCAGCATCTTCATTTTTCCTCTCTGTCTATTTCTTGCTGCTAAATTCTCTCAGGGAGTTTGAAATTCCGTCCCACCAGACATGTTTCTGGTAAGTGACTCAATTAATTCACTTGCAGAGGACACACTGTCACACAGTGGCCTCCGTTCTTTTATTGAAAGCAACAACAAAATAAAGCATTTCAGCATAAAATCAATTCATTTATCAATTATAAAATCAGCATAAAATAAATGCTGGACCAAAGTTAAAAATCTCAACGTCAATAAATACCCTAGCATATAGCTTTTAGTGCCAACTTCAGAGCCACAGTGTAAACTGCATACATAGGAATCGATATGGATCCTGTGGTGATATGCATCACTGTAATTACACAAGGGGTTAATGTAAATACACTTAGACTAGCTAGACACTAGAGGGAGCACCAGAGACATCATGACACAGACATTCAACCAATAGGTCAGTAAGATAGGACACGATCAAATGGCATTCACGATACACAGATAGGTGACACGAGCACAGGAGGGCATTACACGAACCCATTTAAAAGAACACAGCACACATGATCTTCCTCTTTCCAGTGGAGACACTCAGTGTGTACACAGGGTTGATTTGAAACACATCACGCCCACTACCTGGATTGCCGCAGACTGCTTCATCAGTCTGAGTAGCTACAGCAGGATTAACAGGAGAGTCGAATCCAACTGGAAAATTGTTCAGTTTAAATAAATGTGTTAAAGCTATCTCCAAGTCTGAATCTTCCTTTGTCAGAGTGCACATCAAGGAAGCAGCTAATGTGACGCCAAGAGCATAACAAAACATGGTATCCAGGAGTGACCATTTAAATCCATATAGTTACAACTGGGCAGCACGGTAGCATGGTGGTTAGCATAAATGCTTCACAGCTCCAGGGTCCCAGGTTCGATTCCCGGCTGGGTCACTGTCTGTGCGGAGTCTGCACGTCCTCCCCGTGTGTGCGTGGGTTTCCTCCGGGTGCTCCGGTTTCCTCCCACAGTCCAAAGATGTACGGGTTAGGTGGATTGGCCATGCTAAATTGCCCGTAGTGTCCTAAAAAAGTAAGGTTGGGGGGGGGGGGGGGGGGTTGTTGGGTTACGGGTATCGGGTGGATACGTGGGTTTGAGTAGGGTGATCATGGCTCGGCACAACATCGAGGGCCGAAGGGCCTGTTCTGTGCTGTACTGTTCTATGTTCTATGTTCTATAATGCAGCAAACAGTGACAACCAGCAACAGTAGCCAGGCAAGATGATGTTCAAGATTCCAGTTCCACAGCAGCTCAGGTAACAAGGCAACCTCAGTGAAAACTGGCATTGGTTCCAGCAGAGATTCAAGATCTACCTGGTAGCGTCCGCCCGAGATGGTGTGGCGGATGCAGAGAAAATAAAGCTTCTACTTACCATCACGGGTCCAGAAGCAGCTGAAATCTTCCAAACCTTCAAATACTCAAAGGGGCACAACAAGAGCGACTTCCAGGCAGTCCTGGACAAATTCTTAGAATTCTGCGAGTAACATACTGAAAAAAACAGTAAGAGAGACACCACAACTCACCACTAGGGGAAGGTAGGCTTTCCATTGAAGAAATCTGCAGTTTTGATTGGCGGCCATCTTGGAAAAGGTGCTGCACGTGCGCAGTTGAGAAAATGGCCCCAAGTAAAGGAACAGCAATCTGCGCATGCCCAATCGCGTCCTACTTCCTACGTCACACGCGTCGTGATGTCAGAGGCCCCGAACCACGCCACCTAAAGGGGAAATGTCTCAAAATACGAAACCCGATTCTTTCACCTTGAACGACAGCACAATGCCTGAAATTCGACTAGTAGCTGAAAGTAACCTCCGTAGAACCCTGCAACAAGCAGTTAGTACCACCCAATGAGATGATACAGTCCTTGAAGACTATGATTCAGATCTTTGGACATCGCGAGGCCAATGCCAGCTCCGACACATAACATGATGATATGGTCCCAGAAGACAACGACTCAGATGAAGATTTCACCTTGGGAGGTGGCTACCCCAGTGTGGTGAGATAACCACTGTAGTTATGTGTACTGCAGTAGGGGGATGTATGCCTGTACCTGTAATACAGGTTCCTTCGGTCAGTCCCTGCCGGCTAGCTCCGCCCACAGGGAGCTTATGTATAAATGTATGAGAGCTGCTCAGACCCTTAGTCTACTGTTGCAGATGGAGGGACAACATCGTACAGCAATAAAGCCTCTATTGTACTAGTCTCTCGGCTTTGAGTATAATTGTTAGCGCCACAATTTATTGCTGTACGATTTCCCAGTCACCATGGACATCAGAGTCAAGCCTGACCGTCTGCAGCTGGATCCGCATTCGCCTCACGCCAGAAAAGACTTTGTGATCACTGGCTCGCAGTCTTCGAGGCCTACATCTCTTCAGCAGACCCTCCCCCGACGGAGGCTCAGAAAAAGCAACTTCTGTACTCCAGACTTAGCTCCAGCGTCTTTCCGCTCATTCGAGATGCGACCGACTACACCGCAGCTATGGAACTGCTCAAGGAGAACTATGCACCATCGGCGAACACCCTGTTTGCGAGGCATCAACTTTCTACTCGCGTCCAGCAGCCGGGTGAGTCGATTGAGGACTTCTGGAGGGCCCTTATACCTCTGGTACGAGACTGCGACTGCCGGGCCATCACAGCCACGGAACATTCTGATTTACTCATGCGCGATGCCTTCGTTACAGGCATTGCATCGGACCCCATCCGGCAACGACTGCTGGAAGGGGTCGCCCCCGACCTCGCGGCCGCAAAGGCCCTGGCGCTCTCCATGACGGCCGCCTCCCGTAGTGCGCAAACTTACTCCGCTAGCCACTCGGCCCACCCGTCCTACCCCTCGTGGACCCCGCAAACGGCTCCCCAGGCCCATCCGTCCTACCCCTCGTGGACCCCGCAAACGGCCCCCCCCAGCAGCCGCCCCCGCGCACTATGCCTGCGCTGCCCGCCGCACCGCACCCCCTGGGGGTCCCCACTGTTACTTCTGCGGCCAACAGAAGCACCCTCGCCAACGCTGCCCGGCCCGCACAGCGACCTGCAAAGCTTGTGGCAAGAAAGGCCACTTTGCAGCGGTGTGTCAGTCCCGGACGGTCGCCGCTAACGCGCCGCCGGTCCCCACTCCTCAGGTCCTCCCTCAATGGGCCCCGCCGTCCACTTCCCCCGACCCCACGTGCGATCAGTGGGCGCCGCCATCTTTTGCCGCCCCCGCCACGTGCGCCCCATGGGCGCCGCCATCTTCATCCACCACAGCCAAGTGCGTTCCATGGGCGCCGCCATTTTGTTCCGACCCCATAACGTGCGCTCCATGGACACCGCCATTTTACCCACAGGTACTGCGGATGCCGCCATCTCGTTTCCAGGGGCCGCCATCACGGGACACGGGTCTCTACC